>NC_044993.1:47014751-47314751 GCF_008728515.1 Papio anubis | reverse complement strand
GGAGGCTGAGGTGGGAAAATTGTTTGAGGCCAGGACTTCAAGACTAGCCTGGGTAATATAATGAGACCCCCCTCTTTACAAAAATTAAAAATTAAAAAAATTAGCTGGGAATGGTGACACATGCTTGCAGTCCCAGCTACTCAAGAGGCTGAGGTGGAAGGATTGCTTGAGCCCAGATAAAGGCTGCAGTGAGCTATGATCATGCCTAGGTGGGGCCTGGGCGGACAAAGCAGATGAAGCCTGGCAGAGGCCATTCTCCAAGCCCTGGATCCTGGGTTCCAGATAGCTATGGTGATAGGTGAGGGCCCCAGCAGACAGATCCTCTGAATGGTCCGAGCATTTCCAGCCAGCCAAGGGTGGGCCTCGGCTCCATCAGGAAGGGCCTGGGCCCACCAGGAAGCAGGAAGGGCCTCCCCAAGGTGGAGCTATCTCAGGCCTCTTCCTTTTTTGGAGGCTCATTGTGTTTTGGAAACATTAAAAAATACCAAAAATCGCCGGGCGCGGTGGCTCAAGCCTGTAATCCCAGCACTTTGGGAGGCCGAGACGGGCGGATCACAAGGTCAGGAGATCGAGACCATCCTGGCTAACACGGTGAAACCCCGTCTCTACTAAAAAATACAAAAAACTAGCCGGGCGAGGTGGCGGGCGCCTGTGGTCCCAGCTGCTTGGGAGGCTGAGGCAGGAGAATGGCGTAAACCCGGGAGGCGGAGCTTGCAGTGAGCTGAGATCCGGCCCCAGCACCCCAGCCGGGGCGACAGAGCCAGACTCAGTCTCAAAAAAAAAAAAAAAAAAAAAAAATACCAAAAACAACATTATGAAAACCATGGTGTATCTTAAATGTTTACATCTGCCTAATGAACACTCTTGTTTTGGTTTTGCTTGTTTGAGACAGAGTCTCACTCTGTCGCCCAGGCTGGAGTGCAGTGGTGCGACCTTGGCTCACTGCAACCTCCGCCTCCCAGGTTCAAGCGATTCTCGTGCCTCAGCCTCCCGAGTAGCTGGGATTATAGGCGCCAGCCACCACGCCCAGCTAATTTTTGTATTTTCAGTAGAGACGGGGTTTCACCATGTTGGTCAGGCTGGTCTCAAACTGCTGACTTCAGGTGACCCACTGGCCTCGGCCTCCCAAAGTGCTGGGATTACAAGAGTGAGCCACCACATCCGGCTGTAATGAACACTCTTTTTTTTTTTTTTTTTTTTTTTTGAGACGGAGTCTCGCTCTGTGGCCCAGGCTGGAGTGCAGTGGCAGGATCTCGGCTCACTGCAAGCTCCGCCTCCCAGGTTTACACCATTCTCCTGCTTCAGCCTCCCGTGTAACTGGGACTACAGGCGCCCGCCACCTCGCCCGGCTAGTTTTTTGTATTTTTTAGTAGAGATGGGGTTTCACCGTGTTAGCCAGGATGGTCTCGATCTCCTGACCTCGTGATCCGCCCGTCTCGGCCTCCCAAAGTGCTGGGATTACAGGCTTGAGCCACCGCGCCCGGCAATGAACACTCTTAATACAGACACACAAATACAGGGTCGTATAGCTGTTCCATTCACAAGATAATTACAGGACTCATACAGGACATTGACCACCACGGGGTAGCAGAGGAGGGTGTGGTCTGAGAAGGGGAGGTTTCCTGAATGACGTCCCATGAATGTCTCAGCTCTCAATCCCATCAGAGAAACTGTCATGCCTGAGTGTAGGACGGCATGCAAAGATAATACCACAGGTCAACGTTTTGTTTTTCTTGTTTTTCGTTTTTTGAGATGAAGTATCACTTTGTCACCCAGGCTGGAGTGCAGCAGCGTGATCTAGGCTCACTGCAACCTCCACCTCCTGGGTTCAAGCGATTCTCCTGCCTCAGCCTCCCAAGTAGCTGAGATCACAGGCATGCTCCACCATACCCTGCTAATTTTTGTATTTTCGGTAAAGACGGGGTTTCACCATGTAGCCCATGCTGTTCTCGAACTCCTGACCTCAGGTGATCCACCAGCCTTGGCGTCCCAAAGTGCTGGGATTACAGACGTGAGCCACGGTGCCGGCCAAGTGAGTCTACGTTTAAGGTTCTTAATGTGGGGCCCAGGCCAGATTCCTCCAACTCCTCAAGACAGGTCTGTAAGCCAGGCCTGAACCCAGGAGGATGACCAGGGCTGACCCTGAGTAGTGAGAGGAAAGCTCCCCCGCATCCCAAAGCAACAGAGCCAAGGGCTACAGGTCTGGCTCTGGCGCCAGAAGTTTGTGACATGGCCCCTGCTGTCCCATGGTGTGGCCCATAGGTCTGGCTCGGTGGCCAGGAGGGACTGGGGGGAGGCAGAGGGAACCACCATCCCTCTGGGAAGGGTGGCAAATGGCTGAGATCGAAGGGGTCAGACCCTCCAAGATGTTCGGAGCAGAGTTTGGAACTGCATGGTGACTCTAATCCTCCTTTCCTAGAGGGTTGGAGGTGGGAGAGGGAAAGGTGGAGTCTCAGGCTCTTATGAACTGCGTCTGAGCCTCCACCCGCTACCTCCAGCCAAAGAGCCAGGCCCAGCCACCCAAACAGGAGACAGACAGAGCTTCACAGCCACTAAGAATTAAGACCTATTGATTTTCCCCATTAGCTAGAGAATGCCATCAAAGTGCATTAAAACCAGGCAAAGCAGCAGCGTCGTGAATAATTAACATCTGCAAATGACAACCCCATGGGGCTGGATGGAGGCGGGAAGGGACTTCTAGAGGCCTGGGGCACCCTGACCCCTTCTGACCCCCACCCCAGGGAGCCATAGTCTAGGCTGCCCTCCCCTCCCTGTCTCTTGTCCCCTCTCATTCCCTGTCCTCTCCTTAAAGAAACATGAAGTCCATGGTGCAGCCAGCAACCTAAGCCGATGCTGGAGCAGGGAGGATAGAGCACTGAGGCAAGAGTCAGGGGTGGCAGCTCTGCTGTGTGTCACTGTGTGACCTCAGCGAAGTTGCTGCCCCTTTCTGGGCTCATTCTCCGCCTCTGCACAGTGCAGTGATCAGCCCAGCTAGCCTCTTGCTCAGTCTGTGGTTCTAGAGAGGGACAGTGATGTCCAAAGTCACACAGCAGGTCTGCAGCAGAGCCTGGACCACTGGGCACTCTCCCCCAGCCCAGTCTATGGGACCCCTTTGTGCCAATCAGAAAAAAGCACCCCTTTGGGTAAACCAGCTGGAAAAGGCCACTCCTTTGAGCGTACCAATTTGAAAATGAATGCATGACCTCTGAATAGATCAATTAGAAAAAGGCACCCTTCTAGGGAAACTATTTTTTTTTGTTGTTTTTTGAGACAGGGTCTCTCTCTGTCTTCCAAGCTGGAGTGCAGTGGCGCGATCTCGGCTCACTGCAACCTTCGTCTCCTGGGTTCAAGCGATTCTCCCATCTCAGCCTCTCGAGTAGCTGGGATTACAGGTGTGCGCCACCACGCCTGGCTAATTTTCCCATGTTTAGTAGAGATGGGGTTTCACCATATTGGCCAGGCTGATCTCTAACTCCTGACCTCAGGCAATCCACCCTCCTCAGCCTCCCAAAGTGCTGAGATTGCAGGCCTGAGCCACCGTGTTTGGCCTAGAGGAACTAATTTTTTAAAGGCACCCTTCAGACTAACCAATAAAAAAAAAAGCACCTTTTGGGTGGGCCAATAAGAAAAAGGCAACTCCCCATGCTGTCACAGTTGAAAAGTGCAAGTCTTGGCAGAGCAGAGGTAGGGCTGGATACCAGCCCCCATCCATCTCTCCCCTCCCCTCCCCTCTTCTCTCCCTTACCCCCGACTGTCTCCTATCTGCCAGGGTCTCCTTGTGCATTGTGCACAGCCTAAACAACTGTACATGGCCACTCTGTTCCAAGCCTCCACCTTCTCTGGGCCAAGGAGGCCCAGACCTATTCTTCCAGCCAGTGGAATTCAGTTCCACATGTATCGATGGTCCCTTCCAAGCCTCTCTGCTTCCCCACCTCCAAACTCCTCAGCCCCTTAGCTAACCCAAGTTCCCACTTCCATCTTCCTCCCACCCATCCTTCTTCCTCAGAGCCCTGGATGGGCAGCTCTGGAGCGAATCCCTCCTGCATCTCCCATCTCCGACTACATTACCTCTGCCTTCTTGCTGCTTTGCAGTGTGGCATCCCTGCCTTTCACGCCTCTGAGCCTTCGCACACTCTATTCTCTCTGCTGGCAAAACCTCCTCTCTTGAGCCCCCTGAAAAACCCTACTCACTCTTCAAGGCCCGGCTTAAAGACCTCTGCCTCTCACTCTCCTCCTCAAATGCCAGCCAGTTCTTGCCTCTGGGCTTTTGCACCTCTTCCTAGAATGTTCTCCCTCCAGATCTGGCTGGTTCCTCATCCTTCCTCCTCCTTCTCCTCCTCCCCCTGCGGGTTTCAGCTCCAGTGTTCCCTCCTTGGGAGGTATTCCCTGAACACCCCATCTAACTACCACCCCATCTAACTACCTCCCCATCAGCCTGTCACATGTCTCTGTTTTATTTTATTTTTTTAGCACTTTGGACAATCTGAATTTATTTTTCCTTTGTTTATGGGCGCTTCCAGAGCCACTGTGAATGGTTGTGCATGTTGTCAATTGCAGAGGAGGTGAGTGGGGCTGAAACCCAGCCTGGGTCCTCACTACAAGCTGGTGCTGGGGCTGTACCTGCTTGGTGGGAAGCAGCTTTTCCTAATCCACATGATGGCACTATGCAGGCAAGCTGCAGCTCCGCTGGTGTCACCTCCTGCAGTGACACCCAAACCCACCAAAGAGGAATGGCACCTGCTCACTTCACTGCTGCATGCCCATGTCCAACACGGTGCCTGGCACTAGACAGGTGCTCAATAAACATTTCCAAGCCTGGTGCAGTCGCCGCAATCCCAGCTACTTGGGAGGCTGAGATGGGAAGATCGCTTGAGCCCAGGAGTTTCAGACCAACCTGGGCAGCGTAGCGAAACCCTGTCTCAAAAAAATAAATACATACATAAATAAATTCAGGCAAACAAATTCTCTTCTGGTTCCCCCACTCCCACCCTCTTCCCATACTCCTCAATAAAATATGCTAGGCACTATGGCTGCTTCGTCGCTGGGTCTCACTGAAGCCAGCCCCAGAACTGGGCCCAGGGTTGGCAAAGGTGACTGTTAAGGGAACATGGGAGGACCCAGGAAGTTGAGGGGTGACTGTGTGAGTTTGGGAGCCCTGGGGATGCTCCCTGAAGCTCTGAGCCCTGTCTATTCCAGAGGTGCTGCCCTGAGCCCCCAGTCCCCCCTCCCAGGGCCCCCCAGCTTCCTGGAGGTGCACGTGGAGGGGTCAGGTGGCCAACACACTCCCAAGCCCTGGGAGCCCAGTGCGGCACAGAGACTCGTGGGCAGGAGGTGGCACTGAGGGTCCCGCTGCCGCAGCCAGGCTCAGAGCGGGGGCAGGATCAAGGCACCGCCCTTCCCTGCACTCCCCGAAGCCATTTCGCCAGGCCGCCTGGCCGCACCCGCCCGCCCTGCCCGCCTCCCTAGCTCTGGCAGAGAAGGAGTTAACCTCCAGGCTTCTCAGCGTGAATGTAGAGCTATTAATACCCACAGCCCAGCCAGTCTGCCAGAGAAGCCACTGGAGCTGGGGAGAGCAGCGAGCCGGGAGAGCCGCCAGTCACAGCCGGGACCGGGACTCCAGGGGTCAGAACTTTTCTCGAGGACGGCGTGGGCACCGTGCCAACCTCACCTGGCCCTTGCCCATCTTTCAGCTGCAGGTCCCAACCCTCTCTCCTGGAGGCCACCCATGCCACCCACCCCAGCCAAGGAGAACAAACTTTCTTAGGGAAGCCACCTCTGCGGCCGTGCTGGCTGAACTGGGAGGAGCAGACGATCAGACAGGCTGGACAGACAGGGGGACTGGGGCACAGGACACCTGCGAGCCTGCCCTCCCAGTCCTGCCTCTGACAGACAGCCACAGAGTGGGCAGCTGGGGGACCTAGGGTTCCACAGGGACAGTGGGGGAGCACCGCCGGACCTCCATCCACCCACCAACCACCTCGGAGTCCAGGTGGCTGGACACTGCTTCCCAGGGCCCAGCCCCGTGGCTGGAACCCCCGCGGGTCACGACAGGAGCTCCCACCAGAGCCCCCGGCTCCTCCACCCACCGAGGCGACGGGCAACCTGAGTGAGAAGGCACAGGTGGCGGGCGGGCAAGTGCAGAGCCCCGAAGCTGACGGGCTGCTGACCCTGGAGCGCCCTGGCTCGGGGACTCCTGCCCAGGCTGGCGACGATGCTGTGGAGGCCACCCCCGGCCACCCCTGCCCTGTCCTGGAGCTACCTCCGGCCTGGCCCATGGGCTGCGGAGTCGATGATGTGCCGGCCTTCTGCTTCGTCTGCTTCCACAGGGAGGAGGAGGAGGAGCTGCTGGAAGAAGTCCCATTGCGGAGGTCAGTGCCTGTGGGTGGCCAGCGGGTGGGCAGTGGGTGGGCACAGCGCTCGACCTGGGGTGTCTCTGGACCTGGCAATCTTGCTTCAAGTCAATCTCTCTCTGTCCACTGCTTACCACCCACTGCCACTTCCTGCTTCAGATCTCAGATCTCTTACCTGGTTGTTGCCACAGCCTCCTCCCTATCTCCCCCACCCTGGCCCCAGAGTGGCTTTCACGTCCTCTTCCACAGTGAGCATGTCCCTCCCCTGCTCAGAGCCCTCCATGGCTCCCAGCTCCCGTGGGATGAAGTTGACACTCGGCTGAGCATTCAAGGCCTGCGTGATTGGGGCCAACATCCCCCGCCTCATCTCACTGTGTTCCCCTATATTCACCTCCAGTGAAACTCTGCCCAGACTTCTCTTTCCCTGTTCTCCTCCATCCAGGCCCAGCTGCAACACTTCCTCCTTCAGGAAGCCCTCCTGGATGTCCCTGTCCCACCCCAACCTGAGAGCCACCTTTCCATCCTGCACGGCAGTGGCACCTAACAGGTGTTCCATCTTTGTTGAATTCTTAAGTGAAAATGTGTGCGTGTGTATTTGCTTGTGTGTGTGTGTGTGTGTGTGTGTAAAAGAGAGAGGGAGAGAGAGAGAATGGTTTGTGTGGCTGCATGACTGGGTATTGGGGGTGACCGTGTGTGACTGTGAGCCTGTGTACATGTTTGTGGGAGCAGGTGTGAGTTCTGCATAGCTATGTGGCGGGAAGGGCTGTGCCTGGGGCCCAGTGGGAGTTCATGCCCTAGAGACCATTGTTCCTTTAGCCAGCTCTCCCCACCCCCACCTGCAGGGAAACCCAGGCTCCAGCCAAGTGCATTATCCAAGCCGTGACCACAGGCTCTGGGAGTGATCTGCAGGGGAGACAGGGGTCACCTCTGCTCCAGCCCAGCCTGCCTGCGCCTCCATCACTGTCTGAGTCAGCACTGCCGTGCCCTGGGTGGGGAGAAGGGCAGGCGTGGGCCAAGCGAGTTTTCCCCTCCAGGACCCTTGCAGGACAAGCGGGCCAGGCATGGGCTCCTGCAGCCTAGGCCGGGTTCCTCCCTGACTTTCTCTGTTGGACTCTGGGTCCACAGTTCCCGCTCCGTGGGCCTCTGTCTCCTTGTCTGTGAAATGGGAGGATGTTCCCTGCTGTGGTTGTTAGCTTAACGTTCAACACAGTGACTGGCCACCCACAGACTGCCAGGGCCTGGGCTGGGGACTGGAACCCGGCTCACAGGGTCGCAGCCTGCTAGGAGAGACAAAAGAGAAGACAGGTCAGTTCCGCACAGAGTAGTGGGCATCTTGATGGGCATGGTTGCACAGTGCCTGGGAAGTCAGGAGGCAAGACGGACCACCTCTGCCCACAGGAGCCATCAGAGGCCCACCAGGTCTGTCTTAACGTGCAAGTGCCCTCCCAGGGGCGAGAGAGGCTGAGGAAAGGGCATCGCAGGCAGTGGGAACAGCAAGAGGGAAGGCTTGGTGCAAACAAGAAATGAAGTGTGGATGGTGGGAATGAGGCTGGCAGAATGGGTCCAGATCATAGAGGGCCTGGATGCGGAGCTGGGGACCTGACCCATAGGCACTGGAGCAAGCAATGGAGAAGACTCGAGGCAAAATAGGGGCAAGTGAGGAGAGGCAAGGGAATAATAGGTGCAGAAGGGCTTCTTGAACTCCAGAGCAATGGTCTCATGATAGAACCCCATGTTCATCGTGAACACACAAAATGCTTGCTGAATGAATAAATGAGTGAATGAATGAACGAATATGATATTGAAAGACAGGGCATCAGGCTGGGTGTGATGGCTCACACCTGTAACCACAGACCTTTGGGAGGCCAAGGCGGATAGACAGCTTGAGCTCAGGAATTCGAGACCAGCCTAGGCAACATAGTGAGACCCCCATCTAAACACACACACACACACACACACACACACACACACACACACACACACAAAATTAACCAGGCATGGTGGCATGCACCTGTAGTCCCAGCTACTCCATGGGCTGAAGCAAGAGAACTCCTTGAGTCCAGAAGTTTGAGGCTGCACTGAGCTATGATCACGCCCCTGCATTCCAGCCTAGGCAACAGAGCGAGACCCTGTCTCAAAAAAGAGAAAGAGAGAGAAAGGGCATGGGAATAATCTGAGTTGAATTGTTAAAAAATACTACACTCCCAGACCCTGCCTCGGAGATTTTGCAGCTTCAGGCCTTAGGATGGATGTGTAATTTTGATCAGTTTCCTCCAGGTGAACAACTTAAGCAAACTAGCGTTTGGGAAGCCTCAGAAAGAGACAGGCACAGGCCTTAGGGTTGGCAGCTGTGAAATCCTGCCCCCTCCTCCCTCATCCCTTCATCTCCCACTTCTGATTCTGGGGGACTCTGTAGGGGATATCTCTCTGCCTCCTGCCCTGGGAGGATGGTAGCCTGTGTTTGCAGGAGCTTGTCTCCTTTCTAGCTGGCACGTTCTGGCCCTTTAAGACCTGGGAGGGGACAGGGCCAGGCTGGGCAGAGACAGTGACCACAGGTGCCAGGTGGTGAAGCTAAAAATACTGAGTGATGCGTCCGCCCAGGCTGCAGGAGCCAGTGCTGGCTGGGGAGGGTGGGACGGAAGGCTCTGGAGTGTTTCTTTGCTGCTGGAGGAGGGGCAGTGGGGCAGTGAGGCTGGGTGGGGTCACCTTGGGGACTTAGAGAAATCTGTGGCTGCCCCCAGCCAACCCTGCCCCGCCTCTCCCAGCCTTGCTCCAGCCCCTGGTAGGCTCCAGGATTCACTCCTAGAATAGCTGGCTGCCACGTTTCACAGCCCCGGGCAGGCTAATTCTGGTGCATCCCGCTTCTGTGTGATCCTGGGGAAGTCACTTCTCTTTGGGTCTCTGTAAAATTAAAGAGTTGGACTTTCTCAGGCATTTGTAGGGAAAGAAAGGCAACGAAGCGGGGCAGGTGACCAGTTCACTCCTTTGTGGATTCAGTACATTTCCCCTGAGGCTCCCTGCGGACTGGATGCTGAAGCCACTGCCATGAATGTGACACAGCCATGTCCCTGGAGGGGCTTGCCGCCTAGTGAAGACAAAACAACACAGGCTCCAACAGACAGCGCAATGTGCTATAATAGAGGTGTGAGCACTGTGCCCTCGGCTTCTGTTGTGGGACGATGCAAGAGACAGCCCCACAGGGAACACATCTGCATTTGATGAAAATTTGTCAGCAAACGCATCACCCACAGTGATGTTCACCAGCCACCTACATCTGGTGTTTTGATGTATTAATTAAGGTGAGCCAAGCTGTTGGAATAAATAAGCTTGGCAATCATAATGGCTCAACACAGAAGAGCCTTATGTTCTGTGTATGTGTGTGTTGGCAGGGGGTGGTGATGGAGGAGACTCTGCTCCACGTGATCTTTCAGGGATCCAGGCTCCTCTCATCTTGTGACTCCATCATCACCCAGGGCCACTGCTGGATCTTCTGCATCCAGCTTGCAGATGAAGAACAAGAGTGGAGACCACACATGAGGTTTTTATGAAGCAAAGCTGGAAATGGCCTCCTTTACTTCTGCCCACATGCATTGGCCAGAACAGCTCATTGCAAGAAAAGCTGGGAAATGTAGTCCAGTCCACATGAAAGCATCCAGTACATAATAGATGCCCAATGTGCTTGTTCATTCATTCACTCAACAAATTTCATTGCATAGCTTTTGAGGGCTAGCACCAGAAACTGGACTGAAAATAGTATCCCTGCTCTCATGGGGTTTATATCTAATGAGGGAGTCAAACAAAACACAAGTGAACAAATCGTCAAGGTTCAAAGCCCACTGCGAAGGAAATTACCGGGGATGCTGGAGAGAGCCGCTTTGTATACGGTAAACAGGGAGGTGAAGACATTTCATCTGAGACCTAGAGAATGAGAAGGAGCCAGCAGTGGGGAGAGGGGTGGTAACAGCAGCTTGGGCAAAGCAAATTGAGAGCAACAGGTAGGCAGGGGCATGGAGAGGGCTCAGTGTGGCCGAGGCAGAGCAAATGATGGAGACAGTGACAAGAGGCAGGGCATGAGGGACAGGAACAGCCAGGCCACGCAGACCTTGGCACCCATGGCGAGGAGAATGGATTTTGTTCCAGATGGAATTGGGAAGCCTTTGAGAGCTCTTAAATGGGGGAAGTTGTATGATCTGATCAACATTTTAAAGGATATTTCAGGCTATGCTTGGGAGAATCAATGGTGATAGGCCAGAATGAATAGAGGACGCCAACGTGGAGGTCATGGTGGTGGGCAGCTTTGGAGATGGGGAAGTAAGAAAGTGCTTTCTGAATATATTTAGGAGGCTGGGGCCGGGCGCGGTGGCTCAAGCCTGTAATCCCAGCACTTTGGGAGGCCGAGGCGGGTGGATCACGAGGTCAGGAGATCGAGACTATCCTGGCTAACATGGTGAAACCCCGTCTCTACTAAAAATACAAAAAACTAGCCGGGCGTGGTGGCGGGCGCCTGTAGTCCCAGCTACTTGGGAGGCTGAGGCGGGAGAATGGCGTGAACCCGGGAGGCAGAGCTTGCAGTGAGCCGAGATCACGCCACTGCACTCCACCCTGGGAGACACAGCGAGACTCCGTCTCAAAAAAAAAAAAAAAAATATTAAGGAGGCTGGGCACAGTGGTTCATACCTATAATCCCAGCACTTTGGGAGACCATAAATAGAGGATTGCCTGAGCCCAGGAGCTCCAGTCCAGCCTGGGCAACCTAATGAGACCCTATCCCTACAAAAGAAAAATTCTAAAATTAGCTGGGCATGGTGTCACGGGCCTGTAGTCCCAGCTACTCGGGAGGCTGAGGTGGGAGGGTTGCTGGAACCCAGGAATTTGAGGCTGCAGTGAGCTGTGATTGTGTCACCATACTTCAGCCTAGGTGAGACAGCAAGACCCTGTCTCTAAAAACAAAGATAAAGTAAAAACAAACATTGGAGACAAATCCACAGAATTTTCTGATGGGTTAGAGGAGGAAGGGAACCTGGGGTGATCTGGGCTTTGGGAATTACAGAGGTGCATGTATAATGGGCAGATTCGATGGAGGGAAGAGGCTTGGTGAGAACATCAAGAATACAGGCTCATGCCTGTAATCCCAGCAATTTGGGAGGCCGAGGCGGGTAGATCACTTGAGGTCAGGAGTTCAAGACCAGCCTGACCAACACAGTGAAACCCCCGTCTCTACTAAAAATACAAAAATTGGCCAGGCATGGTGGCACACACCTGTAGTCCCAGCTACTAGGGAGGCTGAGGCAGGAAAATAGCTTGAACCTGGAAGGCGGAGGTTGCAGTGGGCGGAGATCCTACTACTGCACTCCAGCCTGAGCAACAAAGCGAGACTCCGTCTCAAAAAAAAAAAAGTCCTGTCATGGCTATTTTCCATTTGAGAAGCAGCTTAGGTGTCCAAGTGAAGATGTCAAGAGAGGACATCATAATGAGAGTCTGGAGTTCAGAAGAGGAGCCTCTCGGCTGGCGGCGGAACTCCAGGGTCATTGGTAAACAGATGGTGTCTCAAGCCATGAGATCTCACAGGAGAGAGGGGAGGGAAGAGGCTCCAGGATAGGGCCCTGAGGACTCTGCGGTATTGAGATCATGTGGAGGAGAAGCCAGCGAGGGAGGCAGAGAAGGAGCAGCTGGGAAAGTGGGAGGGAAACTGAGAGCATGTGCAGTCACGGAAACCAAGGAAGTGTCTCGAGGAGAGGGGGCATGGTCCACCCGCTTCAAAGATGTGAACACTCCAGGGAAACGAGATTAGATTAAGCTGCCAGGAGCGTTGGAACATGCCTGCAATCCCAGCACTTCGGGAGGCCAAGGCAGGAGGATTGCTTGAACCCAGGATTTGAAACCAGCCGGGGAAACATAGGGAGACCCCCATCTTTACAAAAAGTTAGAGAAAAAAAAAATAGGGCTTGCGCAGTGGCTCACAGCTATAATCCCAGCACTTGAGGAGGCAGAGGCAGGAGGATCACTTAAGGCCACGAGTTTGACACTAACCTGGGCAACATAGTGAGACCCCATCTCTATTAAAAAAAAAAAAAAAAGAAGAAGAAGAAAGGAAAAAATCCAGGCATCATGGCACGTGTCTGTAGTTCCAGCTACTCAGGAGGTTGAGGTGGGAGGGTTGCTTGAGCTCGGGAGGTCAAGGCTACACCGAGCCATTATGGCACCACTGTACTCCAGTCTGGGAGACAGAGAGACTCTGTCTCATAAATAAATAAATAAATAAATAAATAAATAAATAAATACTAGTCAGGCATGGTGGCATGCACCTGTAGTCCTAGCTACTCGGGAGGAGGCCAAGGCGGGAGGATTGCTTGAGCCCAGGAGTTCAAGCTTACAGTGATTGCACCACTGCACTCTAGCCTGGGCAAAAGAGGAAGACCCTATCTTTAAAAAATATAAAAATTTGGCCGGGCGCGGTGGCTCAAGCCTGTAATCCCAGCACTTTGGGAGGCCGAGACGGGCGGATCACGAGGTCAGGAGATCGAGACCATCCTGGCGAACACGGTGAAACCCCGTCTCTACTAAAAAAGTACAAAAAACTAGCCGGGCGAGGCGGCGGGCGCCTGTAGTCCCAGCTACTCGGGAGGCTGAGGCAGGAGAATGGCGTAAACCCGGGAGGCGGAGCTTGCAGTGAGCTGAGATCCGGCCACTGCACTCCAGCCCGGGTGACAGAGCCAGACTCCGTCTCAAAAAAAAAAAAAAAAAAATATATATATATATATAAAAATTAAAATTAAAAACGTAAGTAATTTTTTTAAAGAGAAAAAAGATTAGATTTAGTGATGTAGAAGTCAAGAGTGACTTTGATAAGAATGCATCATGAAACCTGGCACGGTGGCTCACTCCTGTAATCCTAGCATTTTGGGAGGCTGAGGCAGGTGGATCACTTGAGGTCAGGAGTTCGAGACCAGCCTGGCCAACATGGTGAAACCCTGTCTCTACTAAAAATACAAAAATTAGCCCGGCGTGGTGGCGTGCGCCTGTAATCTGAGCTACTCGGGAGGCTGAGACAGAAGAATCGTTTGAACCTGGGAAGCGGAGGTTGCAGTAAGCCGAGATTGCACCACTGCACAGAGCGAGACTCTGTCTCAATTAAAAAAAAAAAAGAATGCAATCATGAAGCGGTGGAAACAAAACCAGGTTTGATGTGGTTAAAGAAGGAAGATTGAACACACACATGTAACTTCTCTATATCCTAAAGCCCCATTGAAAGGATAGTGAGGCTGAGTACAGCGGCTCACGACTGTAACCCAACACCTTGGAAGGCCAAGGCAGGAGGATCACTGGAGCTCAGGAGTTCAAGACCAGCCCAGGCAACAAAGCAAGGCCCTGTCTCTACAAAAAATTTTTAAAAATTAGCTGGGCATAGTGGCATGTATCGGTATTCCCAGCTACTGGAGAGGCTGAGGTGGGAGGGTGGCTTGAACCCAGGAGTTCAAGGCTGCAGTGAGCTGTGATCACACCACTGCACTCCACCCTAGGTGACAAAGGGAGACCTTGTCTCTAAAAAAAAAAAAAAAAAAAAAAAAGGAAAGAAAAGGAAAAGGATAGTGAGTGGATTTTTTAAGGTGCGGGCATCAGTCTTTTATTGCTTCCATAACAAATTGCCATAAACTTAGTTGCCTTAAACTAAACAAATTAATTCTTATGGTTTTATATGTCAAAACTGACACAGGTCTCACTGAGCTGAAATCAAAGTGTTGACAGGATGGCTCTAGGAAGCTCTTCCTAGAAGGGCTTTCTGGATGCTACAGGCGAGAACCCATTTCTTTGACTTTTCCGTCTTCCAGAAGGTGCCTGCATGCCTTGGCCTGTGGTCCCCTCCCTCCAGCAAGGTAGCATCTCTCTGCTTTCTCATCACATCACTTTCTTTTTTCTTTTCTTTTCTTTTTTTTTTAAACAACAACAACAGGCCGGGCGCGGTGGCTCAAGCCTGTAATCCCAGCACTTTGGGAGGCCGAGGCGGGTGGATCACGAGGTCAGGAGATCGAGACCATCCTGGCTAACATGGTGAAACCCCGTCTCTACTAAAAATACAAAAAACTAGCCGGGCGTGGTGGCGGGCGCCTGTAGTCCCAGCTACTCGGAGGCTGAGGCGGGAGAATGGCGTGAATCCGGGAGGCGGAGCTTGCAGTGAGCCGAGATCGCGCCACTGCACTCCAGCCTGGGCGACACAGCGAGACTCCGTCTCAAAAAAAAAAAAAAAAAAAAAAAACAACAACAACAGGATCTCGCTCTGTAGCCCAGGCAGAAGTGCGACGGCCCAATCAGGCTTGCTGTAGCCTTGACCTCCTGGGCTCAAGTGGTCCTCCCTCCTTAGTCCCCCGAGTCACTGGGACTACAGACATGCGCCGCTACACCATGGCCAATTTTTCTTTTTTTTTTTTTTTTTCAGACGGAGTCTCACTCTGTTGCCCAGGCTGGAGTGCAGTGGCGAGATCTCAGCTCACTTCAACCTCCGCCTCCGGGGTTCAATCAATTCTCCTGCCTCAGCCTCCTGAGTAGCTGGGATTACAGGCGTGCACCACCACACCCGGCTAATTTTTTTTATTTTTAGTAGAGGCAGCGTTTCACCATGTTGGCCAGGCTGTTCTCAAACTCCTGACCTCAGGTGATCCGCCCACCTCAGCCTCCTAAAGCGCTGGGATTGCAGGCTTGAGCCACTGCACCCAGCCTAATTTTTAATTTTTTATAAGGATTGGGCCAGGGAGAGGCGGGGGCGTCTCACCATGTGGCCCAGGCTGATCTTGAACTCCTGAGCTCAAGTGATCCTCCCGCCTCGGTTTCCCAAAGTGCTGGGATTACAGGTGTGGGCCACTATTCGTGGCTGTATCACTTTCTCTGACTACACCTGGGAAAGGTTTTCACAATTCATGTGATTAGATTGGGCTCACCTGAATTATCCAGACTGATCTCCCCTTCTCAAGCTTCTTAACCTTAATCACATTTGCCAAGTCCCTTTTGCCACGGAAGGTAACATGTTCACGGCTTCTGGGGATTAGGACATGGACGTTTGCAGGGGGCCATTGTTCTGCCTAACACAGCATGAAGCAGTGAGAACTAATCAAATGAAAATGGAGAAAATAGCAACACCATTTTGGAATCTGGGATGGTAAATGAACACGTGGTAATAACTGACTTAGCAGGCTGAGGAATTTGCACTTTAAGTGAACCCTAAACTGGGGTTAAGACAGGCCAGTGAGTATAATTTATACTGTGAAATCCCCCAAAGGTGCTGGCATTAATAGCCTAAGTACCTCTGGAAATGAGAGTAAAGCTGGGGCTGAACCCCAGAAGGACTAGGGTAAGAAGGGCTTAAATCCTCAAATGTCCTTGCAGCCAGGCGCAGTGGCTCATGCCTGTAATCCCAGCGCTTTGGGAGGCTGAACTGGAAGGATTGCTTGAGGCCGGGAGTTCAAAACCAGCCTGAGCCACATAGCAAGACCTTGTCTCTAAAAAAGGTAAAACTTAACCAGGCATGGTGGTGTGCATCTGTAGTCCCAGCTACATGGGAGGTTGAGGTGGGAGGATTGCTTGAACCTAGGAGTTTGAGACCAGCCTGGGCAACATAGTGAGACCCCATCTTTACAAAACAGTTTTGTTCATTCCTGGAGGTCCCTCCCCCTGTCAAATAGCATCTAGCTTTTGTTTCATAGTTATAGTATATTTTCTTAAATATCTAAATATAGTAGTAATAGTTCTGTGAGTTTTTTGGGTTTTGTTTTTGTTTAGAGAGAGAGTCTCACCCTGTCAACTAGGCTGGAGGGCAGTGGTGGGATCAGGGTTCACTGCAGCCTCCACCTCTAGGGTTCAAGCAATCCTCCTACCTCAGCCTCCTGAGTAGCTGAGATCATAGGTGTGCACCACCAAACCTGGCTAATTTTTAAAAATGGTTTTTTGTGGGTGAAGATGATTCTCAGTATGTTGCCCAGAAATCAAAACTATTGACCAGGCTCGGTGGCTCATACCTGTAATCCCAGCACTTTGGGAGGCCGAGGTGGGTGGATCACCTGAGGTCAAGAGTTCGAGACCAGCCTGGCCAAAATGGCAAAACCCTGTTTCTACTAAAAATACAAAAATGAACCAGGCATGGCGGCACGCGCCTGTAGTCCCAGCTACTCGGAAGGCTGAGACACGAGAATTACTTGAACCTGGGAGGCAGAGGTTGCAGTGAGCCAAGATCATACCACTGCACTCCAGTCTGGGTGACAGAGCAAGACTCCATCTCAAAGAAAAAAAGAAAAGAAAAGAAAAGAAAAGAAGGTAAAAAGAGCTAAAGAGCTAGGCAGCGACTTTGATGTTGATCCAGCAGTCTTGGCCAACCCATGGAGGAGCTCAAGGGCAAACATTGTGCAGGAGAGGAGCCCCAGTGTCCCCACTGTCCCCACTGTCCTCAGTCATTGGCTGGAGCTGCCCAACAAGACGTTTGTCTTGGCTCAAATTCTGTGGCAGATCTCAAAGACACTGTAGTTGAAGGCTGTCAGCCAACTGCAATCCTCAAATCCAAATAGCAAGTTCTTTCTTTTTTTTTTTTGAGATGGAGTCTTTCTCTGTCACCCAGTCTGGAGTGCAATGGTGTGATCTCGGCTCATTGCAACCTCTGCCTCCTGGGTTCAAGTCATTCTCCTGCCTCAGCCTCCTGAGTAGCTGGGATTAAAGGTGCCCACCACCATGCCTGGCTCACTTTTGTATTTTTTAGTAGAGGTGGGGTTTCACCATGTTGGTCAGGCTGGTTTCGAACTCCCGACCTCAGGTGATTCACTGACCTCGGCCTCCCAAAGTGCTGGGATTGCAGGTGTGAGCCACTACGCCCAGCCTGAAAGTTCTTTCTTGAAGGGAGAACCAAGCAGCCACCTCCATGACTACTACAGATGGGAAATAGGAAGGAAAGGGTATGAGGATTAGAGGATCATTGCAGGCATCCCATATCTGAACAAAGGAGCTCCAGAAAGACAGTACAGAGGAGAGGAAATAGTCAAAGAAATGTTTCCAATATTTCTTAGAACTGAAGGGCCTGAGTTTCCCGATTGAAAGAGCCCATGGAGTGACCATCCAAAGGATAAAAATAGGCCAGATGCAGTGGCTCATGCCTGTAATCCCAGCCCTTTGGGAGGCCGAGGCAGGAGGATCACTTGAGGTCATGAGTTTGAGATCAACCTGGCCTATATGGTAAAACCCTGTCTCTACTAAAAATACAAAAAAAAAAAAAAAATTAGCCGAGAGTGGTGGCACGCACCTGTAGTCCCAGCTACTCTGGAGGCTGAGGCACAAGAATCGCTTGAACTCAAGAGGTGGAAGTTGTCATGAGCCAAGATGGCACCACTGCACTCCAGCCTGGGTGACAGAGCAAGACTCCGTCTCAAACAAACAAACAAAAACTAAGGATAAAAACAGACCCATGCCAAAGCCTATCACCAGTAAATTTCAAAACACAGGGACAAGAAGAAAATTCTCCAATATTGTATAGAGCATCAAGAATCGTAATGGCATCAGACTTCTCAACAGCAATCCTGGAAACGAGAAGACAATGAACTATGTTTTTCTGTTTTGTTTTGTTTTTTTGAGACGGAGTCTTGCTCTGTCGCCAGGCTGGAGTGCAGCGGCATGATCTCAGCTCACTGCAACCTCCGCCTCCTGGGTTCAAGCGATTCTCCCGCCTCAGCCTCCCAAGTAGCTGGGACTACAGGCGCATGCCCCCACACCCAGACAATTTTTGTATTTTTAGTAGAGATGAGATTTCACCACATTGGCCAGGATAGTTTCCATCTCTTGACCTCGTGATCCACCCACCTCGGCCTCCCGAAGTGCTGGGATTACAGGCATGAGCCACTGCGCCCTGCTGGAACTATGTTTTCAAAAGTAGAAAAGAAAATTATTTTCAGCCTAAAATTATTATTATTTTTTTTGCTACTATTATTAAAGACAGGGTTTTGCTCTGTCACCCAGGCTACAGTGCAGTGGCACTATCATGTCTCACTGCAATCTCAACCTCCTGAGCCCAAGTGATCCTCCTATCTCAGCCTCCTGGGTACCTGGGACCACAGGCAGTGCCACCACATCTGGCTAATTTTTTAATTTTTGTAGAAACAGGGTTTTGCCATGTTGCCCAGGCTGGTCTTGAACTCCTGGCTCAAGTGATCCTTCCATTTTGGCCTCCCAAAGTGCTGGAATTACAGGCATGAGCCACTGTGCCCAGCCTCAGCATAGAATTCAATACTTAGCCAAACTACTAATAAAGTGAGAGTAGAAAAAACAATATTTTCAGATTGGCAAGAACTCAAAAATTTTACCTCCTATGCACCCTTTCTTGAGAAAGCTACTGAAGGATGTACTCCACTAAGGTAAGGGAGTAAACCAAGTAAAACAAGAAACAGTAAACAAGAAAATAAAGAGTAAGACTTGAGCAGGGCGTAGTGGCTCACACCTGTAATCTTAGCACTTTGGGAGGCGAAGGCAAGCGGATCACCTGAGGTCAGGAGTCTGAGACCAGCCTGGCCAGCATGGTGAAACCCCATTTCTACCAAAAATACAAAAATTAGCTAGGCATGGTAGCACGCACCTATAATCCCAGCTACTCAGGAGGCTGAGACAGGAGAATCACTTGAGCCTGGGAGGCGGAGGTTGCAGTGAGCCAAGATCATGCCACTGCACTCCAGACTGGGAGACAGAGTGAGACTCCATCTCAAAAAAAAAAAAAAAAAAAAAAAAAAAAAAAAAAAGGAGTAACATCTGGACTCCAGGAAATAGGAATTGAACATAAGAGAGAGGAGAAGGAAATCTCGCAGTTCACACTGAAATAAGAGAAGAGATTGCTTCAAGAAGATGAAACTGATAGAATACCTAATGTCTTTGAATTTTGGAGACATTTACACAAGTAGGGGAGAATATGGGTTGAACGATATATAAACATGTAGGTAAACAAGTACTTCCCTCTCCAAAAATGTTGTCAAACCCAGGAAAACCAAAACTTTTGAGCAGAAAAGGGAAAGAAATTTGAAATGAAAATTTCTGCCCTGCAAAAGACACTGCCAAGAGAATGTGAAGAGAAGCCATAGAATGGCAGAAAATATCAAGTGTTCCTTGGTATTTACCCAAATAAGTTGAAAATTTATGCCCACAGAAAATCCTGCACATGAATATTTGCTAGTTTCGTTTTACTGTAGTAAGGACACTTAATATGAGATTTGTCCTCCTAGCACATTTTTAAATGTACAATACATGGTTGTTTTATTTGAGACATGGTCTTACTCTGTTGCCCAGCCTGGAGTACAGTGATACAATCACAGCTCACTGCAGCCTCCATCTCCTGGTCTCAAGCAATCCTCCATCCTCAGCCTCCAGAGTAGCTGGGACTACAGATACATGCCACCATGTCCAGCTAATTTTTTAAATTATTTGTAGGGACAGAGTTTTGCTATGTTGTCCAGGCTGGTCTTGAACTCCTGGGCTCAAGTGGTCCTCCAGCCTCAGCCTCCCAAAGTGCTGGGATTCCAGGCGTGAGCTGCCGTGCCCAGTCACAATGCAGTATTGTTAACTATAAGTACAGAATTACGCAGCAGCTCTTTAGAGCTTATTCATCTTGCTTTGTTGAATCTTTATGTCTATTGATGAGCTATTCCCCATTTTCTTCTGCAACTCTGACAACTATAGAACCAAAATCTAGGAATTAGACTTCTTTAGATATCCCATATAAGTGGAATTATCAGATATGTGTCCTTCTGTGGCTTATTTTGCTTTGTATAATGTCCTTGAGTTTCATTTACGTCGTCGCATATTTTTTTTTCTTTCTTTCTTTCTTTTTTTCTTTTGAGACAGAGTCTCGCTCTGTCACCCAGGCTGGAGTGCAGTGGCGTGATCTTGGCTTACTGCAACCTTCACCTCCCAGGTTCAAGTGATTCTTCTGCCGCAGCCTCCTGAGTAGCTGTGACTACAGGCATGTACCGCCATGCCTGGATAATTTTTGTATTTTTAGTAGAGATGGGGGTTTCAGGCTGGTCTCGAACTCCTGACCTGGTGATCCACCCACCTTCGCCTCCCAAAGTGCTGGGATTACTGGCGTGAGCCACCCGTGCCTGGCCTGTCATCGCATAATTTTAAGGCTTAATAGTAGTAGTCTGTTGCATGTATAGATCACATTTTTTTTCATCCATTGAACCCATTTGGGTTATTTCTACATTTAGCTATTGTGAATATTGTTGTAAAGAACACAGGAGTGCTAATACCATTTTGAGAATTTTTTTTCTTTTTTTAGAGACAGGGTCTCATTATGTTGCCCAGGCTGGTCTCGAACTCATGGCCTCAAGCAGTCCCTCCATTTTGGACTCCCAAAATGCTGGATTAAAGGTGTGAGCCACCACACCTGGCCTGTCTTTCAGATTTTTATTTTTTCTTTTGAGACAGAGTTTCTTTCTTATTGACCAGGCTGGAGTGCAATGGTGCGGTCTCAGCTCACTGCAACTTCCACCTCCTGGGTTCAAGCAATTCTCCTGCCCCAGGCTCCCAAGTAGCTGGGATTACAGGCATGCGCCCCCATGCCCAGCTAATTTTTGTATTTTTAGTAGAGACGGGGTTTCACCATGTTGGCCAGGCTGGTCTCAAACTCCTGACCTCAGGTGATCTGCCTGCCTCAGCCTCCCAAAGTGCTGGGATTACAGGCATGAGCCACCACGCCCGGCCATAGATTATCTTTTCACTGTGTAGACTGTTTCTTTTGCTAAGCAGAAGCTTTTTAGTTTGATGTAGTCCCACTTGTCTGTTTCATTTTTCTGTAGAGATGGGGTTTTGCCATGTTGCCCAGGCTGGTCTTGAACTCCTGATCTCAAGCAGTCCACCCGCCTCAGCCTCCCACAGTGCTGGGATTCCAGGCGAGAGTCCCTGTGCCCAGCCCCACTTGTCTATTCTTGTTTTTGCTGCCTGTGTTTTTGGTGTCATATCTGCACATGAATATTTATAGCAGCTTTATTCATAATTGCAAAAACTTGCAAGAAACCACAATGGCAATGTCCTTCCATAGGTACATCCGTACAGTGGAATATTTGGTGATAAAATGAGCCATCAAGCCACCCAAAAGACATAGAGGAACCTTAAACGTGTATCGCTACGTGAAAGAAGTCAGTCTGAAAAGTACTCTCTGACTCCAGTGATATGACATTCTGGAAAAAACAAAACTAAAGAGTACAAAGATCAGCGGTTGCCAGGGGACTGGCGGGAGAGAGGGAGGGATGAAGAGGTAGAGCGTGGTGGATTTTTAGGGCAGTGAAACTATTCTGTATGATACTAGGAGGGTGGACCTGTAACATATTTGTCAAAACCCATGGAACTCTACAATACAAAGAGTGAGCCCCGAAGATGTAACATATGAACTTTAGTTAGTAACTATGTATCAATCTTGGTTCATCAGTTTTAACAAGTGCACCACGCTGATACAAGATGTTAATGGTAGGAGAAATTTGTTGGGAGGAGAGGAAGTATACTACAAAACTGAAAGTCTCTTGGTCCATTCAAACACATTCTGCTCAGGCCAGGTGCAGTGGCTCACACAGGTAATCCCAGCACTTTGGGAGGCCAAGGCAGGCGGAGCACCTGAGGTCTGGAGTCCAAGACCAGCCTGGCCAACATGGTGAAACTCCGTCTCTACTAAAAATAAAAAAAAAAAATAGCCAGGCATGGTGGCGGGCACCTGTAATCCCAGCTACTCGGGAGGTTAAGGCGGGAGAATCTCTTGAACCCAGGAGGCGGAGGTTGCAGTGAGCCGAGATCGAGCCACTGCACTCCAGCCTGGGTGACAGAGCGAGACTCCGTCTCAAAAAATAAAAAGAAACACGTTCTGCTCAATTGTTCTGTAAGCCTAAAACTACTCTAAAATACAAAGCCTATTATTAAAAAAAAAAAAAAAAAAAGGAAGAAAAGAGAAAGGAATTATAGTGTTCCACACAGAGCTGTAAATAACATTTCCACAATATGTAAACATTTCCAGTCTTACCAATGTTATGATGCAACTGTGATGTGAGGGGGGATAGGATGTGGGAGTGGGTGGGAGAGGGAGTGGATGGACATAAGGAGCTAAATCCTCTTCTCCCAAAGTGGGAGGTTGGTAAGGAATGCCTAAAACTGGAAAAGAAGCAATGTAAACATGTTATGTAGGAAATGCGGAGGTAAAAATGACTAATCACGAGCTAAAAGAGTTGAGATGGTTGTCCTTATGAAGTGGGAAAAGGGGCTGGGCGTGGTGGCTCACGTTGTAACCCCAGCACTTTGGGAGGCCAAGGCAGGAGGATCTCTTGAGGACTGAAGTTCGAAATCAGCCTGGGCAATATAGTGAGACCCTCCCCCATCTCTACAAAAAATTACATATTAGCCAGTCATGGGGGCTTGTGCCTGTGGTCCCAGCTACACACAGGAGGCTGAGGCGGGAGGATTGCTACAGTGAGCCGTGATCACACCAATGCACACCAGCCTGGGTGACAGAGTGAGACCCCATCTCTTAAAAAATAAGTGAGAAATGGGAGTGAGGCTGCCCCTGCATGTTGATTCTAAACAATGGACATATCTAACTTGAATAAAAATCAAAAGTATATTTTCTATATGTATATAAGAAAAGCAGAAATAGTAACACATGAAAGAGACTGGGAAGTTGCAGAGCAGAGAGAAGGAAGCCAGTTCCATCAAGAAGCTTTGTTCGGGGGGCCCAGAAATGGCTCAAGACGTGGGTCAGGAGGAGACGCCAGAGCCTCGGTGCCCACGAGAAAGTCATGGAAAAAGAATGAGGGGGTCCCGGTGCAGTGGCTCATGTCTGTAATTCCAGCACTCTGGGAGGCCAAGGCAGGTGGATCGCTTGAGCCCAGAAGTTCAAGACCAGCCTTGGCAACATGATGAAACCCTGAGTCTACAAAAAAATAAGAAAATTAGCCAACCATGGTGCATGCCTGTAGTAACAGCTACTCAGGAGGCTGAGGTGGGAGGATCACTGAAGCCTAGGATTTTGAGGCTGCAGTGAGCTATGATTGCACCACTGCACTCCAGAGCTCCGGCCTGGGTGACAGAGGAAGACCCTGTCTCAAGAAAAGAAAGAAAGAGAGAGAGAGAGTGAGAGAGAGAGAGAGAGAAAGAAAGAAAAGAAAGAAAGAAAGAAAAAGAAAGAAAGAAAGAGAAAGAAAGAGAAAGAAAGAAAGAGAAAGGAAGGAAGGAAGGAAAGAAAAGAAAGAAAGAGAAAGAAAGAAAGAAAGAAAGAAAGAAAGAAAGAAAGAAAGAAAGAAAGAAAGAAAGAAAGAAAGAAAGGGAAAGAAAGAAAGAAAGAAAGAAAGAAAGAAAGAGAGAAAGAAAGAAAGAAAGAAAGAAAGGAAGAAAGAAAGAGAGAGAGAGAGGAGGATGGAGTGTGGAAGAAGGGAACCTCTGAAGAAACAGGGTCCCTGCAGCCCCTCATGGGGAAGGGCCCTCTGCCACTGAAGCGGATAGAAGAAGTGCAGGAGAAGGGAGGCTGGAGGAGGAGTTGTGGTTTGATGGTGGAGGCAGTGGAAGTGTTTCTGATCCATCTGTTTTCTCAACGAAGTGGGAACCACGGTTTGTTTGAGGAGACAGGAGGAGGTGGGAAGTCATCCCAGACCTTGCTACAGAGTGGGCTCCACAGACAGCGACGTCAGCACGCCTGGGGGCTGGCGGGGTGGACCTGCGGAATCTCGGGCCTCACCAAGACCCCTAGGAGACTCACAGGTGAATTACAGTTTCAGAAGCTGCTCAGAAAGGGCAGGAACAAGCAACTGGGAGGCATAGTGAGGGCAGAGGTTGGGGGCACCGTGCTGAGTGCCTCTCTGAGACATGTGCCCCTGAATGAGAAGGGACACTGGCAGCTGTGGGGTGACCCTCCCGAGCAGTGTTGGCTTGCTTGGTGCAGGCAGAGAGCAGATGCCTGGCTAGCGCTGTGCCAGGCTGGTCCTATAGCAGGACAGATGGGCATGGGAGTGGACATGTTTTCCAGAAGGCCATCGTGGTGATGGCAGAAGGGGGTTGCTGGGTAGTGAGAAAGTGCTGCTGGTGCTGGATTGAAGTTTTTATTTTATTTATTTATTTATTTATTTATTATTTAGAGACGGAGTCTTGCTCTGTTGCCCAGGCTGGAGTGCAGTGGTGTGATCTCGGCTCAATGCAACCTCCGCCTCCTGGGTTCAGGTGATTCTCCTGCCTCAGCCTCCCGAGTAGCTGGGACTACAGGCGCCCGCCACCACGCCTGGCTAATTTTCTGTATTTTTAGTAGAGACGGGGTTTCACCATATTAGCCAGGATAGTCTCGATCTCCTGACCTCGTGATCCGCCGGTCTCGGCCTCCCAAGGTGCTGGGATTACAGGCGTGAGCCACCGCGCCCAGCCGGTGGATTGAAGTTGATGCCTGCAGATACCAGGGCAAGTGATGAAGAGAAGGGAGGGACGGAGCAGAGGGGGGAGTGCCGGAAATAGAGAACTCAGAGGGGGTGAGGTGTGGGGTCATTACGCGGGCTGGGGTGTGGGCCTGGGAGCGGTGGCCAAGGGGCTTGCAGAGGAGAGGGTCGAAGGGGACGGGAGGAGGTCAGGGAGCTGAGAGGCTGCTGGAGGCTTCTGAGAGGTCCTCTGTTCTCTGAGGTTTTTACCCCACGAATCTAAAGATAGTGAGAGAGGAAACGGATTCATTTGCTCTGGGGTGTGGCTCCGTGGGGACTTTTGAAAGCTCCCCAGAGTTTGAGAACCACGGTATAAACATAGAGACAGAGGAAAAAAAAAAAAAAAAAAGACAACAGGGGAGTAACAAGAAGGCACCCTAATGCGGGAAACGGTGGCTCACGCCTGTAATCCCAGTGCTTTGGGAGGCCCAGGCGGGAAGATCAGTTGAGACCAGGAGTTTGAGACCAGCCTGAGCAATACAGTGAGACCCCCATCTCTACAAAAAATTAAATTAGCCGGGCATGGTAGTGCTCGTCTGTAGTCCTGAGGCGAGAGGATTTCATGAGCCCAGGAGGTGGAAGCTGCAGTGAGCTATGATCACACCACTGCACTCCAGCCTGGGCTACAGTGAGACCCTTTCTCCAAAATACAAATTTAAAAAGGTAATCTGCGGCTGGCACAGACAGAGGACCTCGAGGGGACCAGCTAGGGAGGGGATTCATGTCCTGGGTTGTGGGCGAGCATAAGATGGAAACGTCGTGGTCTTCCCCTCGAGAACCGGACAGAACAGAGACAGAGACAGAGCGCGCGCCGCGGTCCCTCGGATCGTCCTGCGCTGCGGCGGAATGGCCACTAGAGGGCGCGCTGTGCTCACTTATGCAGAAGGGCCGGCAGGTGGCGGATTCCGCTGCCAAAGTCTCTGTTTAGCCATAGACCCCTGGGCTTGGCCCCAGGTCCGCTTCGTCCGGGCCCTGTGGCCTCGGCCGGGTTACACAAAAGCTCTGTGACCCTGTTTGGTCAGCCATAAAATGGGCACAGCTATAAGTCCGACCTTCTAAGGTGGTGGGAGGATGCACGGGGCCACGTAGGCAGAGCAGCGTCCAGTGGGGAACGAATGGCCCCACGAGAAGGGGAGGCTTCGCCATGGCCTCCGTCTCTCTCGCTTCTCCCGCAGCCCCTCCGCCCAGCCCTCCCCAGGCCAGATCCGGTCCCAGGAGAGACAGATCGACTTTGGGGTAGGGGACAGCAGGGGGAGGTAGGCGACCTCTAGGACAAGGAAAGAGAGGAGGCAGCCACCTCCCCCACCTCGCCCACCCTGCTTTTGTTTAGAGGCAGGATCTTGCTCTGTCGCCCAGGCTGGAGTGCAGTGTCCTGATCCCAGCTCACTGCATCCTCAGCCTCCCGGGCTCAAGCCATCCTCCTGCCTCAGCCTTCTGAGTAGCTGGGACTTCAGGCAGGTGCCACCACGCCCGAGAAATTTTTAATTATTATTTTATTTTATTCTATTCTATTTTATTTTATTTATTTATTTTGAGACAGAGTCTCACTCCATCACCCAGGCTAGAGTTCAATGGCGCGATTTCGGCCCCAGTTTGAAATTCTAAATAATTTCATGTTTGAATTTGTAAGGGGAGTCTGATGGGCCCGTGGAGCATGTGCCCAGGCCTTGGAGCCTCTGCCTCGCACCAGGCACGATCACACTCTGACCGCCTCCCGCTATTTGTCCCCAGCCAGGGGCCTGGGTGAGGGCAGGATCGGTGTCAGGTTTGCCGCCACGTGGCCCCAGGCACCTGTGAGTCTGCACTTGCCCCACCAACCTCCCTGTGCCCAAGGGAGCACGACATTAGAAAGGAAAAAAGGGTCGGGCATGGTGGCTCACGCCTGTAATCTCAGCACTTTGGGAGGCCAAGGCAGGTGGATCACTTGAGGTCAGGAAGGAGTTCAAGACTAGCCTGACCAACATGGTGAAACCCAGTGTCTACCGGGTGTGGTGGTGCACACCTGTAATCCCAGCTATGCGGGAGGCTGAGGCAGGAGAATCACTTGAACACAAGAGGCGGAGGTTGCAGTGCCCCGAGATGGTACCATTGCACTCCAGCTTGCTGGGTGACAGAGCGAGACTGAAAAAAAAAAAAAAAAAGGAAAGGAAATAACACCATCACACAGCTGGTGGTGATGGCTCATGCCTGTGGTCCCAGCACTTTGGGAGTCTGAGGTGGGAGGATCACTTGAGCCCCAAAGTTGGAGGCTGCAGTGAGGTATGATTGCACCACTGCACTCCAGCCTGGACAACAGAACAAGACTTGGTCTCTAAAGAACCAAAAAAACAAAAAAAAAAAAAATCCACCATTACAGGCTGGGAGAAGACTAAGGGAGAAAGGAAGAAGCTTTGTTTCCAATTTAGGAAATAAGAGGCCCCACGTTTAAATTTCTCCTGCATTCTGTCGCGGGCACAGGGTCAAGTACTTACACCTCGAAAATCGTCAGTGCTCCATCATGGGAGCTGTGGTTATTTAGGATCCTATGATTAGAGAGAAACAGGCAAGCAAGACAAAGCCCAGGGGCCCCAGGGACAGCTGATGGCCTTCAAGGTGACTGGTGCCAGGCCTGGGGACCACATTCCCCTGCCCTCCCCAGGATCCTGAGTCCAGGGTCGGCACTGAGGGCAGCAGGCTGGGGATGAGCCCCTCCCCGGATGACAACCTCCCCGGACCTCAGTTGTCCCACTGTGCACGGGGAGGCGCCTGGCTTCCAGCAGGGACAGCAGGTGAGGATGTCTTTGCAAACTGAAGCGTGGGGGGACGTGTGGGCAGCAGCGATGGTTCCTGACCTGCCGGAGATTGCCATGGTTCCTCTGAAGGGCCCCACGGTCAGGGGCTCAATTGCTAGTTTTGTTTATTTATTTATTTATTTTGAGCAGGATCTTGCTCTATTGCCCAGGCTGGAGTGCAGTGGCATAAACATAGCTCACTGAAACCTCAAACTCCTGGCTCAACCTGGTCACCATGCCTCCCTAATTTGAAAAAAAAATTATATATATATATATATATATATATATATATATGTTTTTTTCAGAGATGGGATCTCACTATGTTGCCCAGCCTGGTCTTGAACACCTGGCCTCAGGCAGTCTTCCTGCCTTGGCCTCAAAATGCTGGAATTACAGATGTGAGCCACCACGCCCAGCCCAGGACTCAATTTCTACCCCCACCCCTTGAAATGTTCAAAGGGGATCCAGCTTTAACCCCCTAAGGATGGCTGACAAGGGATGGGGCCTCAGTGGTGACTTCAGGCCCAGGTGTGGATATCCTCTATGGCCCTACTGTGAGACCCTGACAATAACTTCATTTATTTTATTTTATTTTATTTTATTTTATTTTATTTTATTTCTGAGACAGAGTCTCACTCTGTTACCCAGGCTGGAGTGCAGTGGTGCAATCTCGGCTCACTGCAACCTCTGCCTCCCGGATTCAAGCAATTCTCCTGGTTCAGCCTCCTGAGTAACTGGGATTACAAGTGCATGCCACCACACCCAGCTAATTTTTGTATTTTTGGTAGAGATGGGGGTTTTGCCATGCTGGCCAGGCTGGTCTCGAACTCCTGACCTCAGGTGATCCACCTGCCTCAGCCTCCCAAAGTGCTGGGACTACAGGCATGAGCCGCCATGCCTGGCTCCTGACAACAAGTTCAAACCAGACTCTGTGGGTAGCTACAGGTCTTGGTAGTGATCTCAGTGGCCTCAGACCCAGTGGCAACCTTGGTGACCTCAGACCTTGGTGGTGTCCTCAGACAGACCCTGGTAACAGCAAGGAGGCACCTAGCATCTCATTCCCCTCCCTCCATCCTGGCTGAGTCTCTGTCTCTCCCCAGCCACTAGGATTTGAGCCATCCTCCTGGATCCACTTAATTAGCCGAGCTCATTAACTCCCGCAAGACTTCTCCTCCCCTCCTAATTAACTGACTTAATTAGGGCTTGCAGACCCAGCTCCTCCCAGCCCCCTCCTGCTCCACCCCAGCCTGCTTCCTCTGCTCTTGGCTCAGCCAAGCCTGCCTCAGCCTGGGAATGGAGCCAGGTGTGAATTGGGCCCCTCCAGCACCCAGGCCTTCACCCTGTGTCCCTCCCTGAGTCCCGGGACACCAGGACAGTGCCCCTCCCAGGCAGCAACCCAGAGGCAGGATAGA
The DNA here is from genome assembly GCF_008728515.1 of Papio anubis. Taxonomy (NCBI): domain Eukaryota; kingdom Metazoa; phylum Chordata; class Mammalia; order Primates; family Cercopithecidae; genus Papio; species Papio anubis. The sequence continues at coordinate 47,285,769 of NC_044993.1, read as the reverse complement.
AATGGGGACGGGAAGTGAATGGAGCGAGGGATGGAATCAGAATAAAATGGAATCGGGTGGGAGGAGGAGGTGAGGCTGGTGGCTGACGGACAGGCTGGGTAGCAGGGTGGTTAGGGCCTGGACTCAGGAGCCTGCATGGGTTCAAGTCCCAGCTAGGGTGTGCACTTCAGCAAATGCCTCAGCCTCTTTGTGTGCCTGATAGATGATGATAGCATCCACACCCTTGGGGTGGTGGCGAGGTTTAAATGAGCTCATTTGTGTAAAAGGCTTAGAACTCAGCCTGGCACAAATCTGTGCTTGTTAAATAAGTGGGTGGGCATGAACGGAGGCCCCCTGAGGGCGAAAAGCTGGAGAAGGGGAGGGAAGAGCCAGGTGGGGAAACCAGGCAAGCTCTGGGGGGTGCCACAAATGGATGGGGCTGGAAAAAGCCATGGCCTAGGAGAGGTTAAAGAGGTAAAAAGTGGGCTGGGAGGACTCAGGCCTCGGTATCCTCTTCCTCCTCCGGGGATGGAAGAAACTGACCTTGTTGGTTCATTACCTATGCCCTCTGTACCTCAGTTTCCCCATCTGGGGGAAGACCCTCGCCCTGTGAAAGTACCTGGCATATTCCGGATGCCTAATCAAAATCTAGACTCATCCCTGAGATGGGAGGTGACCCAAAAAGCATTTGCAGGGAGGGGCTTAGTGAAGGTGACCTACACCTCCCCTGAGACCCAAGCAAGGAAAGTGTGCTGTGCAGGCAGCAGGCTGGATGCAGGTTAGACATCAGGCAGGACTTACCAGAGTTGAAGAGTGCAAGATCTCGGCAACGGAAAGGGGGAAGAGGTGTCTGAGCTGCTGGGTGGGCTCTGGGGAAAGATGAGTGGGCACTTGCACTGAGGGGAAGGGGAGAAGGAGCCTGAGCACCAGCTGGCTCTCAGCTCACTCAGCTCCCAGTCACCCCTCAGATCTCAGCACGGTCATGCCTTCCTCCCGGAAGCCCCCGACCTTTGTGTCTCTTTTGTACCTGGTCTCAGTAGGAATTTTACATTTGTTGGCATGATTAGTGCAGTGTCTCTCTTACTAGTCTGGGAACTCCTGAGGGCACAGACTGTGCTTTTTAGCCAGCCCTTTTATCCCAGACCCCATTGATCAGTGTATAACAACCCCAATAAACAAGGCCCTTTTATCCCAGAGCCTTCACATTTTGGGGGCCTGGGAACAAGTGTGAATGAATGAATGAATGAATGAATGAATGAAGTGCCTTGGACCAGAGGTTCCTGGAGCTTGGAGGGAAAGGGGACCCATATGGCAGCCCAGGCAGCTATGAACCCACCCAGCTCTTCACATGGCTCCAGGAATAACCATTCTTAGAGGGCAAGGGCTAAACTCCAAGGACCCAAATCCCTGCTCAGGGGAAGGCTGAGCTTCCTCTAAGAATCCCCAGCATACCCTGGGATGCTGAGGAAATATAGTGACTGTGTGGGACAGAGGAGATGGTGTTTAATTACTCTCACATTTTTATTTATTTGTTTATTTATTTGTTTATTTATTTGAGAGACGGCGTCTCACTCTGTCGCCAGGCTGGAGCGCAGTGGCGCAATCTCGGCTCACTGCAATCTCTGCCTCCTGGGTTCAAGCGATTCTCCTGCCTCAGTCTCCCGAGTAGCTAAGATAACAGGTGTGCGCCACCACACCTGGATAATTTTTGTATTTTTAGTAGAGATGGGGTTTCACCATGTTGGCCAGGATGGTCTTGATTTCTTGACCTTGTGATCTGCCCGCCTTGGCCTTCCAAAGTGCTGGGTATGAGCCACCGTACCTGGCCATACTCCCACATTTTTAAACACTTTATTTCTAGGGGATTGTAAGTGACAGAGACCGAAGTCCAACTGACTTAAGCACAAAAAGGACTTGATTGGGTCATGTAATTGAAAAGTTCAAGGTTTCAGGCATGGCTAGATCAAGGGGATCAAACGATGACAAGGATTCTCTCTTTACCTCTCTTGGCTCTGCCGTCTGCTGTGTTGGCCTTCTCCTCTGAGGGGTTCTCCCTGCTTGCAGCAACTCCAGGCTTACATCCTACTGCTTTTCAGCGCCATAGAAAGACAACTTCTATCCTACTAGCCTGGCTCAGGGAACAGACCAATCTCAGAAACAACTGCTAAGGCCATGGGGTTGTTACACACTGATCAATGGGGGCTGGGTCACAAGTCCACCCCTAGAGTCGAACAGGTGAACCCCACCATCAGAACCCTTAATGGGTAGGGAAGGATGTATCAGGGAATGTGGGTTCCCAGAGGAAACTGGGGTTCTGTTAACAGGTAGAAGACAGAGCCTATGTAACAGAGGAATATGTGGGCATCATGCCAGATCCAGCCGGTCACTGTTCTAAGTGCTAGAAATTGGTGACAGACACGTAATTTCCCCACCCCTTCCCCACTCCAACCTGCCAGAGTCCTCATCTCTTTTTCCCAGGGCCTTCTCTGGCCCCCGCCTGCTCTGCCAGCATCCAGAGTGCTGCCTCCCCTCCTCCCCACTGCCCCAGCAGCTCTCCCGAATGACTGACAGGCAGAGTGTCAATACCCCAGCTCCTTTGCCTTTGGATGCGGTAACCCTGAGCAGTGTGTTGTACGCTGTCTTTTTGAGTTCCTCAGTGGGGTTCACCTCCTGTTGCCCACAGTGGTGACTGAGTTGGTAACACAACGCTTGTCGCTGTCTTCCTGTCTCACCCCCTGACCCACCACTCCGCTACCTGGGATCACCTACCAAACAAACTGCTTGCTCTAGAATCCTTGTCTCAGGGTCTGTTTCTGGGAAACCCAAACTAGGACATCATTAAAGCCAGCCCCCTAGGGATGTGTTCCAGACGGCACTTGTTTCCTGCCAAGTGTCTGCGATTCCTGGGGCTGGCTTTGTTGACCCGTGCCTGTGAAGGAGCTGGGGCGGAGCCAGCTCTGAGAATCCTGTCTCCATTCTGGGAATTCCAGGGGATGCCCCCTGTTCCCCCAGCACACACCCCCATGGGTCTGGGTGGGGTCAGGCCCCATCAGATCCTTGCTGCATAGCTTCCAGGGGCAATGGCCTCGTCCCAGTCCTAAGGAGCCCAGCACCCAGAGCCGTCATGAGCAGGAGCTCAGGGTGGCAGGGGCCAGGGAGCCAAACTTGCTACCTAATCCTAGTGCTTCTCAGAGTGTGAGAGAGGAGGACATTTCCAGTCATTCTCAGACCAGGCTTTAGAAAACACAGATAATCAGGCCAGACGCAGTGGCTGATGCCTGTAATCCCAGCACTTTAGGAGGCCAAGGCGGGAGGATCACTTAAGGTCAGAAGTTCAAGAAAACAGAATCACATAGTGAAAAAGTTCTTTCTTTTTCCTTCTTTCTCTCCTCCTCCTTCTTTTTAAGATCCCATTTTAAAACACTTCCACGGAATAGTTTTTAATTATTTTGGAAAAAGTGAAAGAATTTACACAAAACTGTAAACTGTGCATACCTACAGCTATAATAGAAACAGTGTCAACATTTTATCACATTTGTGTCAGAGTGTTTCTTTTCAGAGATGGGGTCTCACTCTGTCACCCAGGCTGGAGTGCAGTGCCACGATCACAGCTCACTGCAGCCTTGACTTTGTGGGCTCCAGCAATCCTCCTGCCTCAGCCTACCGAGTAGCTGGAACTACAGGGGTGTGCCACCACATCTGGCTATTTTTTTGTAGAGACAGAGGTCTTACCATGTTGCCCAGGCTGATCTGGAATTCCTGGTCTCAAGTGATTCTCCCTCCTCAGCCTCCCAAAGTGCTGGGATTACAGGTGTGAGCCACAGCACCTGGCTCCTGCGTCAGATATTTTTAACTTTAAAAAAGATAGGGCTGGGCTGGGTGGCTCACGCCCATAATCCCAGCACTTTAGGAGGCCAAGGCGGGTGGATCATGAAGTCAGGAGTTCAAGACCAACCTGGCCAGCATGGTGAAACCTCATCTCTACTAAAAACACAAAAATTAGCCAGGCATGGTGGTATGCACCTGTGATCCCAGCTACTTGGGAGGCTGAGACAGGGGAATCACTTGAACCTGGGAGGCGGAGATTGCAGTGAGCCGAGATTACACCACTGCACTCCAGCCTGGGTGACAGCATGAGACTCTGTCTCAAAAAAAAAAAAAAGACTAATAAAGATGAATTCCTGTTATACTCCCCCTACCAGTCCTATTTCCTAGGTGCCATCCCAAGGGGCAACCACTCTCATGATTTTAGGGTTATTCTTCTCATTACTTTTTTTTTTTTTTGTGGAAACAGGATCCCACTATGTTGCCCAGGCTGGTATCGAACTCCTGGGCTCAAGCAGATCCTCCTGTCTCAGCCTCCCAAAGTGTTGGCACGAGCCGCCGCACGTGGACCTGCAGCTATTCTTCTCATATGGGGCTGGCACACTTTCAGCTGCAAAAAAGTCAGAATTCCCAACTCCAAGGGGCTCCAAGTTCAATCGGCTCAGCAGCTCCGTGATGTCACAGAGAAGCAGGTTCTTTCCCTGGGCACCACCACACTGTGTTTCCCCTCATCAGTGGCTCCCCGCTGGCCATGGCCACAGAATTGTATTTCGGCATGGCAATGGAGAGCTCATCAGCACTTGTGCTGGGGCACTGTTTCTCACGGCAGAATGTACACTCCAAAAAGGGATGGAGAGATTCCAGGATCCATCACCCGTTCCAGTGCCTCACATCCCGGGCACCTGTGCCATCTTCCATCCGATCCGTCTTGGGTTCTGGCGGACCTCTTGGTTTTCCTATCAGCAATAACTTGGTCTGTGTCTTCCAGTGGTCCCAGGGAGGAGGTTCTCCTCTACAAAAGACCATTGTGCCTGGCACAGTGGCTCACACCTGTAGTCCCAGCTACTCAGGGTGCTGAGGTGGAAGGATCTCGAACCCAGGAGTTCAAAACCAACCTGGGCAATATAGCAAGACCCCTTCTCCAAAAAAAAAAAAAAAAAAAATCACAGGCCAGGCACAGTGGCTCACGCCTGTAATCCCAGCACTTTGGGAGGCCAAGACGGGTGGATCACATCACCTGAGGTCAGGAGTTCAAGACCAGCCTGGCCAACATGGTGAAACCCTGTCTCTACTAAAAATATGAAAATTAGCCGGGCATGGTGGCACACACCTTTAATCCCAGCTACTCAGGAGGCTGAAGCAGAAGAATCACTTGAACCCAGGAGACGGAGGTTGCCAAGATTGCACCACTGTACTCCAGCCGGGGCAACAAGGTGAGACTCCATCTCAACAACAACAACAACAAATCATAAATGCGGACCAAAAAGCCAGGAATGCCTTCTCTCTGTCATGACTGGAGACACAAGGAATCAAGAGCATCACAGGACATGCTGGGGAAATCCCCAAATGCCATCAGTTTCCCAAAGCAGGGAGTCTATCATTATGGCCGGCTGGACACAGTGGCTCACACCTGTAATCCCAGCACTTTGGGAGGCCGAGGCAGGTGGATCACCTGAGGTCAGGATGGCCAACATGGTGCAACCCTGTCGCTACTAAAAATACAAAAAGTAGCTGGGTATGGTGGCGGGCGCCTGTAGTCCCAGCTACTCGGGAGACTGAGGCAGGAGAATTGCTTGGAGCCGGGAGATGGAGGTTGCAGTGAGCTGAGATCGCACTATTGCACTCCAGCCTGGGGGAGAAGAGCGAGACTCCATCTCAAAAAATAAATAAATAAAATAAAATTAATTAATTAATTAAATTTAAAAAAGAAAAGAAAAGAGACCAGACTAGGTGGCTCATGCCTGTCATTCCAGCATTTTGGGAAGCCGAGGCAGGCAGATCACCCAAGGTCAGGAGTTTGAGACCAGCCTGACCAACATGGTGAAATCCCGTCTCTACTAAAAATACAAAAAGCAAACAAACAAACAAAAAACAACCTGTAATCCCAGCTACGTGGGAGACTGACACAAGATAATTGCTTGAACCTGGGAGTTGGAGGCTGCAGTGAGCCGAGATTGTGGCATTGCACTCCAGCCTAGGTGACAGAGCAAGACTCCATCTCAAAAAAAGAAAAAGAAAGAAAGAAGGAAAATAAAATCATGGCTAAGTTTTTTCTTTGTGTTTTGCTATCCAAATTATACCCATCAAGACCCTCTCTGGAGAGCTGGCACTTTTGAACTAGCAAGAGTGGCTTATCCCTAGGTGTCAGGGACAAAGGACTGCACCATTGCAGGCTGCTACTTCTTTTTTTGTTTTTGTTTGTTTGTTTCGTTTTGAGAGAGAGAGTTTCACTCCACTGCTCAGACGGGAATGCAATGGTGCAATCTTGGCTCATTGCAACCTCTTCCTCTACAGTTCAAGTGATTGTTGTGCCTCAGCTTCCCAAGTAGCAGGGACTACAGGTGCGCACTACCATGCCCAGTTAATTTTTGTATTTTTAGTAGAGATGGGGTTTCACCATGTTGGCCCAGGCTGGTCTTGAACTCCTGAACTCAGGTGATCTGCCCACCTTGGCCTCCCAAAGTCACCACTTCTGTTCCTCTCTTCACATGTGTTGTGTTGGTTCCATCCTCTGAAAAGCAGGCAAGGTGGGCCAGATGTGCAAACAATTTATTGAGGAAAACCCTTGGGAGGGACCAAGGAGAAAGGAAGAGGAGGCTGGGAAGATCATCAGACTTTACTAGATCTAACACGTGGAAGAGAGAGGCAGAAGGAAGGACGACGGGATAGGAAGAGTCTTCAACTGCAGTGCAGTGAGAAAGTTTCTACAAAGTCAAGGGGGAGTCCTTGATCCAAAGCTGCCCATTCAAGGAGTCCTGTGTCTCCATGAACAGACGTGCCTTAGTTCTTTGGCTGGGATCGGCTCGTGGGAAGCAAACCAGAGCCTTCCTGTGTGAACCACAGATGGATTTCACAGCTGCTGCCCTTGGTCAATGACTTTTCCTGAAGTCAGAGGTCTGAGTGGCACATTTTCAGGGCCGTCACATTCCATCCCTCACACTGCTCAGCTCTACCATGGATCCTGTGAGCCTCTCTTTCTAGGGGAAAACGTCGAAGAGGGAGATCAGTGGAACATGCTAGAGCCCCCGCCTCCTTACTGCAGTTATCGAGAGCCATAACCAGCGCTTGTTCTTTCTTCCTTCACTATCCATTCTAAATTATCCACACTCTCCACTGTCGCCTTGGTAGGCCTTGGTGGGTTACCTGATGATGTGACCCAACTCTTCAGTCCTGAGGGAATGAAATTATTGGTTATTGTAACCCATGAATCACTGGATTCCCATATATTCCTCCTTGTCTTCCCACTGTAAAAGCAGCCCTGCCCTCTCTGCTGACCAGGGTCAGTCAGTGCGGCCATGATGGTGCCTTCTCTTCTCCCCTGCTCGTCTCAGAACACATAGAGTCCAAAGTTTCCTGGCCCTGGCCATAGCTTAAATTTAACGGGACCCATGCTGTGTCCCCTGGCTAGAGTGCACTCCCTTTGGGGACCAGGACTTCCCACCCTGTAGAACTGAGAGGGAGTCGGGAAGAGGACTTGTTTACCCACAGTGCATGCCAGCAAGCCTTTACTAACTGCACTATGGGTAATCAAAGCCCCAGATGAGGAATCGGGGAAGGTTTCTGCAGAAGGTGGCCTTGAACTGGGCAGCCCTTGATAACTGTGGCTAGGGGCACTGCGAGGCTTGATTTGACTTCTCCCCTCTCTAGGTCTGTTTCCTCCTCTGTAAAAAGAGGAAAGCACTCTCTAAGGGCTAACATTCTGAGACTCAGCTTTTAGACACAGGAAGATGTTTTCTTCCTGCTTTCTCCCTCTCCAGCCCCCTCTTCTGCACACCCAATAACTGAAATCCTGCTATTCGTTTATTTACGGCACTAAGGCCTTGCAGAGGATTAGAACAAAGTTAGGATGAAATCTGAAACTCCTCTACATTGGCAGGATAAGGAGTGTGGGAGAGTCCAAGGGAAGACACAGAGTTCTTAGAAGAGAACTTGTTTGGAAAACAAGGAAGAAGGGAAAGGTATTCCAGACAAAGGAAACCGAGTGGACAAAGGTGTAGAGGTATGAAAAGCAGATGTCAGGCCAGGCACAGTGGCTCACACCTGGAATCCCAGCACTTTGGGATGCTGAGGTGGGCGGATCACCTGAAGTCGGGAGTTCACCTGAAGTCTGGCCAACGACGACAAAACCCTGTCTCTACCAAAAATACAAAAATTAGCCAGGCGTGGTGGTACACACCTGTAATCTGAGCTACTTGGGAGGCTGAGGCAGGAGAATTACTTGAACCTGGGAGGCGGAGGCTGCAGTGAGCCAAGATTGTGCCATTGCCATTGCACTCCAGCCTGGGCAATAAGAGTGAAACTCCATCTCAGGACAAAAAAAAAAAAAAAAAAATGCTGATGTCAGGGCTGGACGCGGTGGCTCACACCTGCAATCCCAGCACTTTGGGAGTCTGAGGTGGGTGGAAGGCTTAAGCTCAGGAGTTCAAGACCAGCCTGGGCAACATGGTAAAACCCCATCTCTACAAAAAATACAAAAATTAGTAGAGCATGGTGGTGCACACCAGTAGTCCTAGTTACTTAGGGGGCTGAGGCGGGAGGATCGCTTGATCCCAGGAGGTCGAGGCTGTAGTGAGCCATGATCGCACCACTGCACTCCAACCTTGGTGACAAAGTGAGACCCTGTCTCAAAAACAAAAACAAAACAAAACAAAAAAGACAGAGGCAGATGTCCTAGAATAGTGTGGCTGAGGTCAAGGCTGAATGGAAAAGAGAGGTCCTCTGTAGGTGAATGGAGACCAGGCTCTAAATGTTAAGGGCTTTGAATGCCAACATAAGGTTAGGCTTTACGCTGATGGTACACAGGAAGTCCTTGGTAGTTTTATGTAAGACAGCAACCCAGCCCATATGTATTTTACGGAGCTGATAACCCTAAAGGATTTGGATTCTAGAAAAAAGACAATCGCCAGGCACATTGGCTCATGCCTGTAATCCTATCACTTTGGGAGGCCGAGGCGGGTGGATCACTTGAGGTCAGGAGTTTGAGACCAGCCTGGCCAACATGGTGAAACCTCGTCTCTAGTAAAAATACAAAAATTAGCCAGGCATAGTGGCACACGCCTGTAATCCCAGCTACTCAGGAGGCTGAGCCAGGAGATTCACTTGAACCCTGGAGGCAGAGGTTGCGGTGAGCCAAGATCATGTCATTGCACTCCAGGCTGGGCAGCAGAGCCAAACTCCATCAAAAAAAGGAGGGGGAGGGGGAGAAGGAGGAGGAGGAGGAGGAGGAAGAAGAAGAAGAAGGGAGAAGAAAAGAAAAGAAAAAAGACAATCTAGACAGAGACAGGAGGCAGACCAGTTAAGAACTGAAACAATATTCTCAATGGTAGAGGTTGCCAACCTATGGCCTGGGGGCCAGATTTGTCTGCAAAGTGTGTTTCATTTGGCCCATTCAATATTTCTGAATTTTGGGAATTCGTTTCAAACATTTAAAAGTTGGAAGATTTCTGGATTTCCTGCTTCTCTTTGAATATCATCCAGCCACGCACAGCCCACGATGTCTCCAGTTCCCCTCTTCTCCACCCTCTCTATCACTTTACACGCGACCCCAGTCGCTCATGTCTGCGCCTGTAGGTACTTCAGTTTGCAATCCCTGGCTCCGAAAGCTCTAGAAACAGTCGGAGTGGTTGGGAGGATTAGGTTGGCTTGAGAAAACAGCCTGATCAAAAACTTAGAAGAAATAGGGAAGGCGTCCTTGGGGGCTTTCTCACTAGGGAAAGAGTGAGCTGCAGGGAGGAGAAAGAACAGGGCCTGGAAGGACGAGCTGTCCCTATCTCATCTCTGTCCTCAACCACCCACTTCATCCAGGCCACCAACTTCCGGTTATCAGACAATGCAACATCCCTTACACCTGCTGCTACCTCTGCCTAGAATCTCCTTTCTTCCCTTCTGTCTGGCGAGCAGTTCCTCCCAGCTGCACTCCTGGGCTAGTCACTGCCTATTTGCAGCAGGGATCGCAAAGGCGACCTCAGTTGGACAGGGCATCCACCCAGGCCCAAGTTTATGACCTATTCCCTAAGAAGGCTGTGAGTTCTCTGAGGTCTCGCTGGAAATAGGATGCATGGATGGATGGATGGATGGATGGACAGACGGACGGACGGATGGTTGGAAGCGCAGGCAGGCAGGCAGGCAGGCGGAGGAACAGGCGAACGCATGGATGAATGAATGCATATTCGAATACAGAACTTGGATTTGTTTTCCCTCCTTCAAACAGACACAGGCTCCGCCCCACAATCACAGACTGGGACAGTCTGGGGCAGTCTGGTCCCGCAAGTGCCAGGAAGCTGGACCAGGTGACCCTCTCAGACTCCCCTGAGCCCTCTGTAACCTCGTTCTCGCCCCCTCGTGGGCTCTGACCTAGAAACGGCGGGGGGGGGGGGGGGGGGGTGGGAGCCAGCTCGGGAGCCACCGGCGCTAGGACCCAGCGCGGCCGGAAGCGGGTGGTGGGGCCGCGCGGCGAGAATCTGCGCCCCGCGACGCGCGGCGGGAGGGCGGGCGCGCGGCTGGTGAGCGCGGTGGCGCGAGGGCGCGCGCCGAGCGGGGCGGACAAAGGGGCGGGCGGCGGCGCGCGAGCCGGAGGGCGGAGCCGCGGGCCGGGCGGGCAGGTGCGCGCGGGCTGGAGGGCGGAGCCGCGATGCCGCGATGGAGCGCAGCCCGGGCGGGCGCCGGGGCCGGGGCCCGAGCACCAGGCGGAGCGCGAGCCGGAGCCGCAGCCGGAGCCCGGGTCAGGCCGGGGGCCGGGAGCGCAGGGCCGGGCTGCTCGTAGCGGTGGCGACCGAGCCCCCCAGCGGCTGAGGGGCTTCCTCCCAGCGCCCGCCGGTGGCCGGGACCCAGTAAAGCCCCCGCAGCCGAGGAGCGCGGGGAGCCCCCCTCCACATTCAGGATCCGGCGAGCCTCGGGGAAGAGGGGGGCCCTCCTGGATCCGACACGGAGCGACTCCCCTGCGGGGAAAGCGGAGACTTCCTCGGTATTTAGAAGACAGCGAGCCCCCTATAGCACCGCAAGAACTCCCCCTCCTCACTCTGGGCCCCCCAAGACCTAGAACGCAGTGCCCCCCAGGCCGGGAACCCCCTCCCAAGATCCGGTCATTACAACTCCACACCTCAAGACAAGAAGACCCAGCTCAGAACGCCCCTAGATCAGGGGATCCCAATCCCCCCCAACTCCGGTACACAGAAATCCCAAATCTAGGCAGCCGGGGACAGCAAGAGACACCCTCACCAGCAAGAAGCCTCGGGGACCCCCCAAAGCTTCAGTACTGGGGCGACTGAGCCCCTGGCGGCACCGCTTGCACCCCAGTCCATGGTCGTGGCGCCCTGAGCCCCCGGGGCCGGGCAGACGAAGACCGCGACGGCGCCCAGGCCCCCTGCCGCGGCGTCCCCGCGGCCCCAGCCCAGGTAAGCCGGGCCCAGGTGAGGGGCGGCAGGTGAGTGGTCACCGAGGTCCCCATAGCCCTGCAGGTGGGGAAGGAAGTATCAGGTTGCGCGCTCCCCCTTCCCCAGCGTCGCCATGGAGCCGAGGCTGAAGGACGTCTCTTTGTGTCTCGCTTGGAGGAGCCGCCCCCTCCTCCTCTCCCTTCCCCCACCCCACTCCCTAGTCTTGAGGCTCGGGCGCAGTTCCCCGGCCCCACGGGGGAGTGGTGGTGGAGCCCGTTGTACCATGAAGAGGGGGGAAGAGGGCAGAGAGTCCCCCCAAAAGCTGCGAGCCTGGAGGTTGGACCCCAGGTCCCTGAAGTGTGTATACCCCTCCCCCACAGCCAAGCTGAGCTTCTAGTGAAGTCCCCTCCGGGAGGGGAAAATTTGGGGGAGCCCACAGGTGAGGGGGGCTGCCTTATGTGGCCCTAGGTGATGGCTGGGGCTTCCGGTGTGTGTCTTTGTCTGTGAGAGCGCAGGGAAGGGGTGTGTTTGAGAGGATGGATGGGAATCGCATCTTCCCTGTGACTTGGCTGCCCGACTCAGGCCACACTGGGGGTCTTCGCCTAGACCATACTTTGTACTCCCTGTGGGACAGAGAGGGAGTTTGTATCCCCCAAAGCGAGGCGCTAGTTTCTGGGGAGGAGAGGTAGCCTAGATGAATAAGCCATTTCAGGTCAGGGCACCGTTCTGTTCCCATTTGTCCCAGGGACAGCAACCCAAGTCCTTCCCTTCCCCTCCTAACCTGGAGAACACCCAGGTTAAACCAAGGATTGGCTGGCTCAGTGTATCCCAGACAACCAAGGGCCGATTCCAGAGTCTCCCTGTGGCTTTCCAGGTGATATACACGGCGGTACCCCAGCCTGGCCCTCAGTGAGGTCTTGAACCCCAGGTTCTACCGCATATGGGGAAGCTGAGAGGCCCTAGGGGACACTGTACCCTGAAATCCTGAATCAGAGATCCTGAGAAGGAGCTGGACTGCATGGAAGGAACACACTCTGGGCTTCTAGGAGTTTCCCCAATCTCTTCTCTCTGAGCCTTCTGCAGGCAAGCAGTGATGCTGGACCCGTTTGATAGGTGCACAAACTGAGGCTTGGGAAGGCGGGATCCAGGGTACGGCTAGCCCTGCCAGTAGTTCCTTCACTTATTCATTCAACAAACCTTTCACCAGTGTCTGTGATGGACCATGCACTAGAGTCGGGGTCCTTTTCCCCACTTCATTCCTATCTCCTTTCTTGATGTCTCGTGATCATCAGACCCCTGGGTACCTCCCATTGGGCCTGTTGAGGTGGACCTGGCCAGGTCCAGCTAACAGATTCTTGACCCCACACCTGAATCACCTGATCCCTGTCCTGCTACAGCCTTGGGAGCCCTGAGCCTGGGTGGCTGAGTCCTCATCTCCCACCTTCCCAGCATGAAGTGCCCCCACCCCCAACTGCTGCTGGCACTGACCCAAGGGTGACGGTGTGACCAGCAAGAGAAGAGGGTGGGGGGCGCTTGATGCGGGCAGACCTCTGGCAGCCCCTCCTGCTGATTTCCAGACAGTTGAGGCAGCCACCTTCAGCACAGGCTGTGGGGGAACCAGGCGCCCTGAAGACTGGGTGACCTTGGGCAAGCATGTGGCACTTCCCAGAGAAAATGACAGAGAGGGAGCCTCTCTGCAGCTTGAAGGGCAGTTGGAGATGGAATTGGGCAGGAGAAGCATCCAGGTTTGCTCTACCCATTGCTGAAGGAGTTCATTTCCCCCCAGTGGGGGTTGTCAGAAGCCCAGGGCTTTGTCACATACCCCACAGGCAAGGCAGTGGAACCGGAGGCTGAAGAGCAGAAATTTGAGTCACTGTGACCAGGGCAAATCATGAGGAGGCCAGAGGAGGACAAGGAGCAAGACCTCCCCTCCTCACTAACCTGCGGTGGCTCCCCATGGAGTCCAAAATCAAGTCCCTGAGTCCGGACAGTGATAGCTCCTGCAGCCTGGCCCTAAACCACCTCTCCTAGCCCATCTCCTCCGTGTCCTCTGATTCTCTCCCTCCGTCACGTGCTCTTCCCCTGACCTGAAAAGCCCCACTCTAGGATGGCTCCGGAGCAGTTTTCTGCCTCCACCTCCCTTTTTGAGCTGACCTGAGCTGGCATGTAGTAGAGAGCTGAATTTGATTGGTTGGTGGCTTGGTGGCTTGGAGGTAGTGGCGTGTGTCTACATGTGCAGTGAGAGTTTTTCTCCACATCTAGACTCGGCTCCAGGAGACGGGAACCAGGTTTGTCTTGTCCACACTGCATCAGCATTGTCTAATTCAGAGCCCAGCGTATGGTCGGGCACGTGCTGTAAAATACAGCCTATAGACGATTTTTGTTGGGCCAGTGTATTTTACATGTTTGCCTTTGTTGTGAGTGCTAAAAAAAAAAAAGTCGAAGGGAGGCAATTTCACATTCAAAAGCTGATTTTTGGATCTTCTTGAAAAATCAGATGATGTGGCAACCCCAGGCCACAGCGGGAGAATGACCACCTTCTTTAGACAGGGCCCATGCCTTCCAGTCCACCCACAGGCAGCCCATTCACTCCCTTAGGCCACCTCCTGGACCCTGAAGCTGGCATCTGGGTTTGTAGGCCCAGAAAAATCTTTTTTTTTTTTTTTTTTTGTGAGACAGAGTTTCGCTCTTGTCGCCCATACTGGAGTGCAATGGTGAGATCTTAGCTCCCTGCAACCTCCAGTCCCCCGGGTTCAAGCAATTCTCCTGACTCAGTCTTCTAAGTAGCTGAGATTAAAGACCCAGCCATCACACCCAATTAAATTTTTTTTTTTTTTTTTTTTTTTTGAGACAGAGTCTCGCTTTGTCGCCCAGGCTGGAGCGTCATGGCGCTATCTCGGCTCACTGCAACCTCCACCTCCTGGGTTCAAGCAATTCTCTGCCTCAGCCTCCCGAGTAGCTGGGATTACAGGCACCTGCCACCATGCCTGGCTAATTTTTTGTATTTTTAGTAGAGATGGGGTTTCACCATCTTGGCCAGGTTGGTCTTGATCTCCTGACTTCGTGATCCACCTGCCTCAGCCTCCCAGAGTGCTGAGATTACAGGCATAAGCCACTGCACCCGGCCACACCCAACTAATTTTTGTATTTTTGGTAGAGACGAGGTTTCACCCTGTTGGCCAGGCTGGTCTTGAACACCTGACCTCAGGTGATCCACTTGCCTCAGCCTCACAAAATGCTGGGATTACAGGCATGAGCCACCATGCCCAGCCCAAAAAATCTTTGTTCAGTGGGCAACCTTCGTCTGTGTGTGTTCTGCACTCACTGGTGTTCCCTCCCACCCCCATGGTCAAATTAGAAGGTGCACAGAGCGGTGTCCATCCAGGGTCTAAAGGGCTACGTGGTGAAGTGAGCCTGAACTTCTCCAGCCTGGTTCCACTTTCTGCTCTTGATCCCGTCTTGCACCCTTACCCCTAAACTAGTGACATCCAGCAACCAAAAACCTGTTTTCTCTGTCCCACTTGCCCCATATGTCCCAGGGACAGCAAACTCGAGTCCTTCCCTTCCTCTTCTGACCGGGTTCTAGGTGCAGGTCTTGCTCAGGACTCTTGGGGCAGGACTGCTGTCCAGGGTTCCATTCACCCCTCTGACCAGAGAAGAATTGGATGAAAGCTTCTTGCAGCTGTAAGTTTCTTCCTTCTAACTTTCTAAGACTAAGTCCAAGTTGGTCTAAGTTTTGGTCAGGCGGGAGAGCTGGGGGCCTAAATATAGGAGTTACTCAAAAATATTGGCCAGGTGCAGTGGCTCATACCTGTAATCCCACCACTTTGGGAGGCTGAGACACGGGGATCATTCGAGGTCAGGAGTTCAAGACCAGCCTGGCCAACTTGGTGAAACCCTGTCTCTACTAAAAATGCAAAAAATTAGCCAGGCGCGGTGGCATATGCCTGTAATTCCAGCTACTAGGGAGGCTGAGGCAGGAGAATTGCTTGAACCCAGGTGACAGAGGTTGCAGTGAGCCGAGATTTCACCACGCACTCCAGCCTGGATGACAGAGTGAGAGTCCGTCTCAAAAGAAAAAGAAAAAAATTTGTCATTTCCTAAACAGAAATGAAACTGATGGGCGTTGTGGAGTAGCTGGGCTGGGGGCCAGCAGCAGGCCCCTGTCACTGGGCATGGCTCTAGAAGGGAGTGCACCCTTTTTCTGAACACAGGTCTCCAACAGCCTGAGGTCAAAGGAGATACCAGAGCACCATGGTGGAGAGCTCAGGCTCTGGACTCTGCCTGGACCTGAAGCTCACTGTGCTGCTGTGTGACCTTCAGCAAGGCACTTACCCTCTCTGGGCCTCAATGCCCTTGTCTATAAAACAGGAATAATACTGTCTTGCAGGATCATCAGGGGGATTAAACAGGCTAAAGAATGAAAGGGACCTAGGACAGGGTATCCCATATCAAAAGTGCTCACTAACTATTGGCCCTTATTAAATGGGGCGTCGGCAGGTGGGTGACTGAGCCTCCACAGTTACACTTCCTTGGGAGCTGGTCTAGGGAGGCAAAGGCTTCTGGTTCTGTCCTCAAGAAAGGGAAGGGATCTCTGGGAGGCAGGATAGCATTGTGCCATGGAGCTTGCCCCTGCCCCGGGTGTGGGTGAGGGTGGAGGCCCTCCCTGAGGCTCTCCTAGCACTCTTCCTGAGGGCTGGGAGCGTGATTTTGTGGTTAAAGCCCTCCTCCTTCTCAGCCTATGCTTTCCACGTGAGGCGCCTGCTGCCTTATGCTGGAGACTTTCCTGGAGACTTTCTGCCCCAGGAGGATGGGCCCCAGGCCAAAGTCTTCCCCAAACCACCCCTCCCCTGCCCCCCTTTCTGCTCCCCCTTTCAGGTCTCAGGAAGCGGTGGCAGCTAGGCCTGGAAAGGCCAGTTAAAGTCCCGTCTCCTCCCCAGCCACCCTCCCTTCGCCCCACCGTTGCCTGGCCACACCTGGAGAGAGAACAGGTCCAGCTCAGCCCCACCTTGGGAAACCATGTAACATCAGGATTGGAGAGGAAGCAGTGGAACATCTCTTAGTGTTGAGTGCTCAGTGCTGGACAGCGTTTTCTCATTTAGCCCTGAGGACAGCACCGTGTTAACCCCAGAGTCAGGATTTGCACCCAGCTCTGTGGGCCACCAAAGGTTTGTGTGAAGCCAGCAGACATCTGAGTGCCTGGGTTTGAAGCCCACCTCCACCATTCGCTGGCTGCGTGACCTTGGGCAGGTCAGTTATCTCCTGGGCCTCAGTTTCCTTTGACGTAGAATGGAGATAATAATAGCTGCCACTTCCGAAAGTCGTGAGGATTAAGTGGATCTGTTGCAGATGAAGAGCTTGAGCAGGGCCTGCTGCTTAAGCGTTTGCTCTGTCCTGCCCTGCCGGGGTATGCAAATAAGCCGATCCAGGCCTGAGACCCGCTGTGACCTCGCACTGCACTAGCACTCCTTCCCCCATGGCTTTAGGCAACCACCAGAGGGGCCGAGGATGTTCCAACTGCCTTTGGGCTTTGGGATGGCCCCAAGGGGCTGGGAGATGGGGCAGGGGTGGGGCTGGAGGGGACCATCCTCCCTTTCCTCCTGATCTGGGCCCAGAGAGGCTGCACAGTGCTGGGCCCCCACTGCCTCCAGGGCAGCTCTTCTGGGTCTGTTTGGGCCCCCCACCATAGCAGGAAGGGCTTTACCTATCCATGAGCATAACATGTGACTTTCTGAGCCAGGGTTCAAGGCCTTGCAGAGAGGAGACTGTTCCGCCTTGTGAGCTCAGGTGCCTGCCAGCCCTGACCCTAGGTGTATCCAGGAGGCACAATGGGGCCCGCAGATAACCCAGCATAGTGGTAAAAAGCACAATCCCTAGATGCCGCTGTGTGACCTTGGACAAGGTGCTTAATCTCTCTGTGCCTCAGGTTCATCATCTATAAAAAAGGGGGATGATATTAGTACTTGCCTCTTAGGGTCATTGTGAGGAGTCAAAGAATGAACGTAAAGTGCCGCGAATGGCACCCAGTACCCATTAAGGGTTTGTTGTTCGTTTTCTGCTCAAAGCCCTGAGCAGAAAGGGAAAGTGAGCCCCATCTTTACAGATGGAGAAAACTGGAGGTGTATGGGTGAAGGTGTTTCCTCAGGGTTCCGTAGCTGGGATTTAGGGAAGAGTCTGCCTCCCTTGATACCATTCACACGTGGTCCACAAGCCAAGGCCAGTCAAATGGACCTGATGGGACCTCACCTGGGCTCCAGGGCTAGATTTCCTGCCCTGTGGTTCCACTCACACGGGGCCATGGCAGTGAGAATTGTGCCAGGGAGGAATCTGCAGCTCTGGCCCCAGGCCTCCCTGAAAACCTCTAAGCTTCCCCACCCCCTCCTCAGCCCCACTCCAAGGACAGTGTGCAACACTGCCACAGCTGGCCTTGGAGTTTCTGAGTCACTTTTCACTTTTCCAGGCTAGGTTGGCTTCAGGAAGGGTTTGTTCAGGTCTGCATCCCGCCCTGCATCCAAAGGGTTTGTTTGGAGTGCATCCCACTTGGAGTGGAAGCCAGGTCCCCGCCATGGCTTCGGAGGCCCCGAATGACAACGGCCATCTCTTCTTACCTGTGCTCTCATCTCCTGCCCTTCACTCCCTTATCCCTGTGCACACAGCAGGTCCCACCTCTAGGCCTCCACACAGTGCCCTCTGCCAGGAGAGCCCGCCCACCACAGTGCCCATGTGTATGCAGCCTTCTCCATGGGCTGGCCTCCCACCCACAATTCCCTTGTCTCTTTCCCTGCTCTGCTGTTCCTTGAGGACTTCTCACTGCCTGACACACATCTGCTCATCTTTGTCATTGTGTGCCTCCAAACTAGAATATGAGCTCTTTGAGGGCAGGACAGTTTGTTTGGTTCACGAATGTATTCCAGACCCAAAAATAGTACCAAGCACATGGTAGGTGCTCAACAAATACTTTTTTTTTTTTTTTTTTTTTGAGACGGAGTCTTGCTCTGTCGCCCAGACTGGAGTGCAGTGGCCGGATCTCAGCTCACTGCAAGCTCCGCCTCCCGGGTTTACGCCATTCTCCTGCCTCAGCCTCCCGAGTAGCTGGGACTACAGGCGCCCGCCACCTCGCCCGGCTAGTTTTTTGTATTTTTTAGTAGAGACGGGGTTTCACTGTGTTAGCCAAGATGGTCTCAATCTCCTGACCTCGTGATCCGCCCGTCTCGGCCTCCCAAAGTGCTGGGATTACAGGCTTGAGCCATCGCGCCCGGCCAACAAATACTTATTGAATATTTTGGAGCCAGATAGATAATCTCTACGTGACTTCTTAGCTGTGTGACACAGGACACATCACTTAAGCTTCCTATCTTTTTCTTTCTTTTCTTTCTTTTTTTTTTTTTTTTTTTTGAGATGGGATCTCACTCTGTTACCCAGGCTGGAGTGCAGTGGTGCCATCACAGCTCATGGCACTTTTGACCTTCCAGGCTCAAGTGATCCTCCCACTTCAGCCTCTCAACTAGCTAGGACCACAGGCTCATGCCACCATGCTCGGCTCATTTTTTAAAAAGTTTGTATAGAAATGGGGTCTTGCTATGTTGCCCAGGCTCATCTTGAATTCCTAAGCTCAAGCCATCTGCCTGGATTAGCCTCCCAAAGTGCTTGGATTGCAGGTGTGAGCCACTGTGCCCAGCCGAGCTTCTATCTCAGAGTCTCAGTTTCCTGAGCTGTAAAGGACATAAGGGGAATAATAATAGCTTCTCCTGAGATTGTCATGAGGTTGAAATGAGTCAATATATATACAGTGCTTATACTTTCAGTGGCTCATAAATGTTGGCTATTACTAATAATACGCTAACCCACACTGTTATTTTATTATTTCACTTTACTGAGGATGGGGAAATGGGGCCATGGAGACAGTAAGTGGCAGATCCAAAGCTTCCAGGCTAGCAGTGGCGGTGAAAGCCTGAACCTGAAGCACAGGCACCTAGGCTGGGCTGTCTTCGGTCCATCCCAGTGTAGGAGCTCAGAGAGGCGAAGGAGGTGAGGGCTGCAGCTGGAGAAGGGCCCATCTCTTCTGGGGCCTTTGCTCACCCAGCCATCTCACCAGAGACCACCACTTGCCCACTGGTAGACATTCAACTCAGTCCCCTTGCCTGTCAGCCAGTGGTGGGCACCCACAGTGCCCAGCATCCTCCATCCTGTTAATACCCCTGAGTGCTGGGCCCCCTGCCTCACCCAGGCAGCCAGGCTGGGAAGACCTCCCCAGCTCATCCCATACCCCCAGGGGCTGCCCCAGGCCCCGCACCCTCCAGTAGCCAGGAGGATAGGACCCAGGGCGCCTGCCTCCCACAGTGCCTCACTGGGGAGAGCAGGAGAGGCTGGAGAGCCTGTTCCAGCTCTGGGCACCAGCTGCAGGAAGGCAGCGTCACAAGCTATTAATAGCCACCAAAGATGTGCCCCAAGAAGGGGCGGGCTGTGCACCAGCTGGGAGGGGAGGCTGAGGCAGAGGCCGGAGCCGAACAGAAGTTCACAGCCCTGGGAACCCCAGGCTGCCCCTGGTGGGGAGGGCAGTGAGGAAGAATGTCCAAATGTCTGCAGCTTGATCTCGGGAAAGTCTGAACTCTTCCTCCCAGGTTCCCCATGTGGGAAGTGGAGGAACAGGGTCAGGTGATCCCCACAGTGCCTTCTGGCTCCAGTGGATTCAGGGGTGAGATTCAGCAAAGCCAAATGGCCTCCATCTACAGAACAGAAAACAAAGGCACAGTGAGTGGAAGGCCTTCCCCAGGCTTACCTGCAGAATCAGTGACAGATCCAAGGTCCAGGCCCCTCTGACCAGCAACTTCTTACTGACACCCACTTTGTGCCCCATCCTGTTAAATGAGCATTCTCAGCCCCATTTTACTGATGGGCAAACTGAGGCTTAGGCAGGTGGCACAAACTGCCCAAGGTCACACAGCTAAGAAGGGATGGAGCCAGGATTTATACCCCGAAGGAAAGACAAGGAGGGGATTTGAGAATATTCTCCTCCTTCTCCTTGTGAGCCAAAATAGAATGCTTGCTGGCGTCTGTATTTGTGTTGAGGACCAAGGGGAGGAAGAGGCCTTATCTAGAGGCTTGTAGGCTCCCGGGAGCCCCATCCCTGCTGTTGTGTGTAGAAGTATGCATGTGCTACATGGGACATTTTTCAGGGGAGAAGGTCCTGAGCCTCATGGTGCTCCGTGAAGGCAGAACTACCAGCTTAGCTCATTTCACCCACTGGATAACTGGAGAGAAGGAGGGGCTGGCCAGGGCTCCCTGGGACCAACAGCAGAGGCCAAAATTTTTCCAAGCACCTCACTAGCCTGGCTTGGTGCCCCCCACCCTCTGGCAGTGAATAGGAGAGTCCACAAGTGAACAGATTTCTGCACTGGAGTAAACAAAGGCGAAGGTCGGGGACATCCTTCAGGGAAGGTGTTATAAGGCAGAGAGCCAGGCTGGTACACCCACCTCAGGACACAGAGGGAGGCCTCCACTTTGGGTAGGGTGTGAAGGGGGATCCCAGATTCCTCCCCCTCTTCCTGAGCACAGACTGGCCTGCTGTGGGAGTTCAGGGGGCAGTTGTTCTCTAGCCCTTCTCTGGGGGTGCCAGGCAGGTAGGCAGGCAGGTGCAACCCCTCCCTGGCACTTTCCTCTGGCACTGTCTGATCTCCTGGTTCTTTTTACTCCCTAGACCCAACTGGATTGTACCTGGTAGGAATTTTCATGCCTGCCCTACCCCTTTTCACCTAGTTCCTGCCATTCTCCTCAGAGGTTCATTCATTCATTCAACAAATATTTACTAAGTGCCTTCTATACTCCAGGCACATGTTAGCAGCAGGAGGATACAGCAGTGAACAAGACCAGACAGTAAAATCCCTGCCCTCCAGCTGCTTAAGTTCTAGTGAGGAAAAGAGACAGTCATAATAGATGTCAGAAGTTGGTACATTATATAATACATGAGAAAGTGATACATCCTACCAGGAAAAAAATAGAGCGGGGATGGGGGGTCGGGAGTGCAGTAGGGTAACCCTGGTTGAGAAGGTGTCATTTGAACAGAACTTGTAGGAAATGAGCCGTGCTGTGGATATCTAGGGGAAGATCTGTCCAGGCAGAGGGACTTGCCCCCAGACAAGGGGCTGGCATGTTCAGGGAACAGTAGGGGGACCAGCGTATTGAGCAGAGGGAGGGAGAAGATGAGGAAGAGATAGGCCAAAGAGTAAATGGAGGGCCATGGTAAGGGCTTTGGAACACAATGAGAGCCAGTAGAGGCTGCTGAGCCTGGGAGTAAGGGGATGCTCCCTGGCAGCTGTGTTGAGAGGGCTTAGAGGCAGGGACCAGTTAGTAGGTTGCTGTGGTAGCTGAGAAGTGACTGATGATGGCTCAGAGAGGTGGGAGTGAGTGGAGAGTGACCAGGTTGGGTGCTGAGGTGGCTAAGCACCTTGCTAATGTCTAGTGTTGATTCTAGAGTTATTTTATGCAAATACAAATGAGAAACCTGTTCTCACCATTTCTTTCTTTTTTTTTTTTTTTTTTTTTTTTGAGACAAGGTCTTGCTCTGTTACCCAGACTGGAGTGCAGTGGTGCAATCATAGCTCACTGCAGCCTCGAATTCCTGGGTTCGAGAAATCCTCCCATTCAGTCTCCTGAGTAGCTGGAACTACAGGCACATGCCACCACTCCTGCCTGCTTTTCAAAAAAAGTTTTGTAGAAATGGGATTTCACCATGTTGCCCAGGCTGGTCTCAAACTCCTGGGCTCAAGTGATCCTCCCTTGTTGGCCTCCTAAAGTGCTGGGATTATAGGCATGAGCTACCACACCCACGATTTTCCCCCATTGCAAGGTAGCATATTAACTACCTGGGACTGTCTGGCCATGTCCCAAAGTGACACCGAGGCCCAGAGAGGGTGAGGGAGCTACTGACAGCTGCTGTGTTTCACCAAGAAGCAGCCCCTTCCTACTTGGCTGGGAGAGGTTCAGTGCCACAGCTCTGTGGGATGGCATGAGGGGTGTTGGGCACTCTCCAGAAATTCCAAACACACTCACCCTTTAACCTAGCAAGCCTGTTTCTAGACTTTATCACACGGATTCACCTCACGTGGCAAAATGACTTCTGTACAAGGCTACTGATTGTTTATAGTAATAGCAAAAGGTTAGTCACGACCCAAGTGTCTGTCATTCAGAGTTTGGTTAAATGAATGGCAGTACATCCGTATATGCCTTTCAAGCCCTGGGGGCCTTAGTTCCAGTTCTGCGGCAGTTCCTCCGTGCCTGGCTCCCTATCCTCCTGGAACCTCCCCCAGCCTCGCAGTTAATGCTGGACAGGCCTGGGTGCTGTCCACGCCTGCGGTGCTGAAGACAGTGGAGCTGGAGAGAGGCAGGTGCTGCGAACCAGAGACTGAGAATAAAGAAGGGGAGACAGAGCAGGGGGACGTTCAGGGTTCAGTCTCTGGCTCTGCCACTGAGGAGCTGAGTGACATTGGGCAAATTGCTTAACCCCTCTGATCCTCAGTGTCCTTATCTGTAAAATGGGGCTGCCACGAAGATTGATTGACAGCAGCAATGTAAAGCCTCAGCACACTGATAAAATAAATGGTAATTTTTTTTTTCTTGAGAGAGAGTCTCAGTATGTTACCCAGGCTGGGGTGCAGTGGCACCATCCCGGCTCACTACAATCTCCACCTCCCGGGTTCAAGTGATCCTCCCACCTCAGCCTCCCGAGTACCTGGGATTATAGCCACGCACCACCACACCCAGCTAATGTTTGCACTTTTGGTAGAGATGAGTTTTCACCATGCTGGCCAGGCTGGTCTGTAACTCCTGACCTCAAGTGATCCACCCGCCTTGGCCTCCCAAAGTGCTGGGATTTCAGGTGTGAGCCACCACATCCAGCCAATAAATGGTAATTTTTACTCTGTCATTTCAGAGACAGTGAAGCATAGTGATTAAGCTTTTGGACACTGGAGTGATGGTTCCTGGATTTGAATCTTGGCTCTGCCACCTATTGGATGTATGATCTTGAACAAGTGACATGACCACTCTGTGCCTCAGTTTCCACATCTGTCTATCGGGGTTAATAATAGTCTCTGTGTCATAGGACATTGTGGGGATTAGGTGAGTTCATTTACATGAGGCACTTGGTACATGACAGGGGCTCCGTGAGTGTCAGCTATTTATCATCACTTTCCTCCCTGTTGGCATCATCAGCCTATTCTAGCACCCCCAGCCTCTCTGTTCACAGCGGCCGCTGTTACTCACAGCCACCCCCATCTGTACTGCACTGTGCTGGGGCTGGGGCTGGGGCTGCTGGAGGGAGACAGCACCTTGCCCTGCGATGCCCTGGCTTCTAGCCCAGCCCTGCCCACTGACTTCCTATGTAACTTTCGGCAAATCGCCGTTCCCCTCTGGCCATCAGTCTCTGTGCCTGTGAAATGGAACTGATGATACTTTGTGCAGGCCCTTGGGAAAATAGCTATGTGCCTACAGGGTCACATTCAGGAAAGCCAAGATATAAAAAGTTACAATTTCCCAAACACGTAGAGAATTATTCACCCAGCATTTGTCACACCCTGGCTAAGTGCTGGGAATAGTGAGATGATGAAGGCATAGGGCTTGCTTTCAAGGAGCTCTTGGGTTTCTTGCTGGGTTGTTAATCCCCTTCAAGGCCTATTCAGGCGCCACCTCCTGATTTAGGAAGCCACCCTGATCCTCATTGCCAGGGCTCTGCTTGGACATATTGGAGCCCTGACCATTGCCCTAGCCTCATGGTTATGTGTGTCCATATTTTACCTGCCTCTCTGATTTGTGGGCTCATTCCCACTTGTCTGTTGCATTGCTCTAACATAGGCACCCCATGCCAACACCCCGCACAGTGCCTGAGCCCGAATAGCTTGCAAGTTACATAAACTCAACTCAAACTAGCTGAATTAAGCCAAGAAGGAAGTATATTGATTCATGAAACAAATGTTCAAGAGTATAATTGGCTTTAGGCATGCTTGGCCCCAGAACTCAAAGTCATCGGAAATCTCTCCACCTTTCTCTCCTCTCTGCTTATATCTTCGTTGCTTTATTCTCAAGCGGGCTCTCCCCTTCCCCCATGATGGAAAAGCCAACCCACAGAAGCGGCACAGCTGTGTCCTGCAGCTTTGCAGCCCAGGGTGAGAGGGTCCCTCTTTCCTGATGGCTGCACCAACAGTCCTAGGGCTAGATCTCGGTGGGTCACCTTTGGTCACTTGTTCATCTCTGAACAAGTCACAGTGACCTGGCAGATGGGATTGATCTGCTGATTGGCCAGGCCCTCCCTGCAAAAGCATGCAGGAGACATCCCTTCTAAACTTCACGGGCAGAGAGAGGGCCATTACTGCAAGAAAGGGAAACTGATGTGGAACAGAAAACACCACATGCCCATTCAAGAATCCACTGAAAATATGTAAGCAAGGCAAGGATTGGGTCAAATCTGGTTTTAAGACAGTTTATCTGACTGTATATAAGAAAGATCAGGGCTGGGCACGGTAGCTCACGCCTGTAATCCCAGCACTTTGGGAGGCTGAGGGGGGTGGATCACTTGAGGTCAGGAGTTCAAGACCAGCCTGGCCAACATGGTGAAACATGTTGAAACATGATCTCTGCTAAAATACAAAAATTAGCCAGGCGTGGTGGCAGGCACCTGTAATCTCAGCTACTCGGGAGGCTGAGGCAGGAGAATCGCTTGAACCCAGGAGGCAGAGGTTGCAGTAAACCAAGATTGCACCACTGCACTCCAGCCTGGACAACAGAGCAAGACTCTTAAAAAAAAAAAAAAGAGAGAGAGAGAGAAAGAGAGAGAGATCGGGGCCACGTGCGGTAGCTCACGCCTGTAATCCCAGCACTTTGGGAGACCGAGGCAGGCGGAAGTTTGAGACCAGCCTGACCAACATGGTGAAACCCTGTCTCTAGTAAAAATACAAAATTAGCCGGGTGTGGTAGCACACACCTGTAATCCCAGCTACTTGGGAAGCTGAGACACAAGAAGCACTTGAACCTGGGAGGTGGAGGTTGCAGTGAGCTGAGATGCGCCATTGCACTCCAGCCTGGGCGACAAGAGCGAAACTCCATCTCCAAAAAAAGAAAGAAAGAAAGATCTGGGCCGGGCGCGGTGGCTCAAACCTGTAATCCCAGCACTTTGGGAGGCCGAGACGGGCGGATCACGAGGTCAGGAGATCGAGGCCATCCTGGCTAACCCGGTGAAACCCCGTCTCTACTAAAAAATACAAAAAACTAGCCGGGCGAGGTGGTGGGCGCCTGTAGTCCCAGCTACTCGAGAGGCTGAGGCAGGAGAATGGCGTAAACCCGGGAGGCGGAGCTTGCAGTGAGCTGAGATCCGGCCACTGCACTCCAGCCTGGGCGACAGAGCGAGACTCCGTCTCAAAAAAAAAAAAAAAAAAGAAAGATCTGGCGGGGAGAAACCTAGAGGCAGGTGAGGGGTCATATGGAGGTGCAGAGTGGGCTCGGTTCTGCAGGCTAAGGGAATTCAGCTCTGGCCCCCTTGCCTTACAGAGAAGCAAAGTGAAGCAGGTGAGAGAGGTCAGAGGTGCTCAGGGCCTAAAGTTCCACCATATGGCTGCTTTCTTCACAGGGGCTTTTAATAATAACACTAACCTAGAAGTGAGGTGACCCACCCAAGAACAGTCCTCCTGTCCATGCCTTCCTTCCAGGCCAGCATCTTGTTAAGGATACCCTTGGAGTCTGTCCATGCTAGGGGTACAGCACAAGTCCAGCGGCCTGAGGGAGAGGACCTGGGCGTAGGGACAGAGAATCTCTTGGGAACCCAGTGTGAGAGTCAGAAAGGCCTGGCATCGCTTGGTGCAATCTCGACCCCCAACGGAGTCCCCAGCAGATGAGCATCCAGCCTCGCTTCTCCACGCCCAGTGAGCAGAGCGCACTTCCTTCCTGCGTCTTCCTACTGTGAGTCGATGTCTGCCTGGGTCGGCCTTCGGAGCCTTGCAAAACACAGTGTATGTGAGCATGGGATCTGAAGCCCAAAAGCCTGAGTTCAAATCCCAGCACTGCTAATCATGAGCTCTTAGGCAAGTTACTCAGCCCATCTGCACCTCAGTATAACAGAATACCCCAGACAGGGCAATTCATAATGAATGGAAATTTATTTCTTACGGCTCTGGAGGCTGGGAAGTCCAAGATCAAGGCACCAGCATCTGGTGAGGGCCTCCCTGCCACATCATCCCACAGCAAAAGAGCAAGAAAAAGAGAGAGGAAGGGAGGGATCAACCAAAAGGAGGCCAGACATCCATTTATGGGGAACCCACTCCTGCCATAACAGCATTAATTCATTAATAAGGACAGAGCCCTCATGGTCTAATCACCTCTGAAAGCACCCACCTCAAGCCAGCGCAGTGGCTCATGTCTGTAATCCCAGCACTTTGGGAGGCTGAGGCAGGCAGATCATGAGGTCAGCAGTTCGAGACCAACCTAGCCAACATGGTGAAAACCCATCTCTACTAAAAATACAAAAATTAGCCGGGCATCGTGGCTCATGCCTGTAGTCCCAGCTACTCAGGAGGCTGAGGCAGGAGAATCGCTTGAACCCAGGAGACGGAGGTTGCAGTGAGCCGAGATCATGCCACTGCACTCAAACCTGGGCAATAGATGAGACTCAAGAAAGAAAGAAAGAAAGAGAGAGAGAGAGAGAGAGAGAGAGAGAGAGAGAGAGAGAAAAGAAAGAAAGAAAGAAAGAAAGAAAGAAAGAAAGAAAGAAAGAAAGAAAGAAAGAAAGAAAGAAAGAAAGAAAGAAAGAGAAAGAGAGAAAGAAATATGGAAGGAAGGAAGGAAATAAATTTCAAGATGAGTTTTGGAGGGGACATTCAAACCATGATAGTATCTCTTCCTGTAAGATGGGGATAGTGATGGTAGCATCCACCTCCCAGGGTTGCTGGGCTTATTATGTAGTAGATTTAATCCACAGTGGTTAGCACAGTGCCCGGCATATAGTAAATGCTCAACAAATATCTACCAGCATAATTATTCTCCCACAGAGCAGGATAGGAACAGGCCCTCCTCTCTTTACAGGCTAGTCACTCTCCACCCACTTCTGTAACTGGTTCCTTGTCACTCGGTGCCCAGTGTTGTCACCGTCCTGGTTAACCTCCTCTGGCCACATTCCAGGCAGTTGAACACGCTAAGGTTCAAATCTAAACTCTCTGGTTTGTTTGTTTTGAGACGGAGTCTCGCTCTGTCACCCAAGCTGGAGTGCAGTGGCACCATCTCGGTTCACTGCAACCTCCGCCTCCCGAGTTCAAGCGATTCTCCTGTCTCAGCCCTCTAAGTATCTGGGATTACAGGCGCCCACTACCACGCCTGGCTAATTTTTGTATTTTTAGTAGAGACGGGGTTTCACCATGTTGTCCAGGCTGGTCTCAAACTCCTGACCTGAAGTGATCTGCCTGCCTCAGCTTCCCAAAGTGCTGGGATTACAGGTGTGTGCCACCATACCCAGCTAATTTTTTTGTTTCTTTGTAGATAGAGATGGAGGTCTTGCTATGTTACCCAGATGGTCTTGAACTCCTGGGTTCAAGCAATCCAGCTGCCTTGGCCTCCCAATCCAACTGCTGGGATTACAGGCACAAGCTATCATGCCTGGCATCTTTGGGGTGTGTGTGTGTGTGTGTGTGTGTGTTTTGTTTTGTTTTGTTTTTAATTGATAGAGATGGGGTCCTCACTCTGTTGTCCAGGCTGGAATACAGTGGTATGATCATGTCTCACTGCAGCCTCGAACTCCTGACCTCAAGCAATCCTCCCACCTCGGCCTCCCAAAGTGGTGGGACTACAGGTTCCATTACTCGCAGCCCCAGATCTGAGCTCTTCTGCTTACTTGCTGCATAACCCTTGAACTGGGGTAGTGCCAGCTGCTGTAACAAACAAGCCCCCAGATCCCAGCAGCCGAACATGATCGAGGTTTCCCAGTGACTCCCACAACAATGCAGATGGGCAATCCTCCACAGCAGGAGGCTTTCACACAGTGACCTGGAGACCCAGGTGCCTCCTCTCTTGCGGCTCCACCATCTTCTGGGGTTTTAGAGTCCTCTGCATCAAACCACTGTGGAAGAAGAGAGCACAGATAAACCTTCCCTGAGCCTTTGAAGCCCCAGGCTTACAGCGACATACATACCACTTCTGTGCACACTCCTGTGGCGAGCCAGTCACATGGCCAGCCTGGATGCAAGGGAGGCCGAGAAACGTGGTTCCCTGCTGGATGGCCACTCTCCAGCCCGACTTTGTAGTATAGGAAAGGACACATGCGTTGCTGAGGGACAGTTGACTGTCTGTGTCATAACTATGGGCAAATCATCCACCTCTTGGGCCTCTTTTGTTGTCTGTTAAATCGAAGGCATCACTCGGTTGTGGTGACAACTGCACAGCCCTGTGCGTTTACTCAAACCATTCAATTGTTCACTCCATGGGCAAGTTAGGTGGTATATAAGTTATACCTCAATTAAGCTGTTTTTTCAAAATAAGAATTCAGGCTGGATGTGGTGGCGCATACCCGTGGTCCTAGCTACTCGGGAGGCTGACGCAGGAGGATCATTTGAACCCGGGGGTTCAAGACCAGCCTGGACAAAATGGGGAAACCTCACCTCAAGCAAATGCAAATGCTTTAAAAAATAAAATAATAGAAAGCACTCCCCCCTTCTCAGGGGTTTTACGAGGACTCAGTGAATGAAATTTTTCCAAGTTGGCCACACCATGTAAGTCTGTGTGTACATGTGTGTCTGTGTGTGTGTGCATGTGTGCATGCGTGTCTGTGTGGATGCTTGTGCGTCCGTGTGTGTGTATTGGGGGGGAGAGCAACAAGGACTCCAAAGTAGGCCTGAGCCAGACGATGAGTTGGGTGTCGTTTCATAAGGTGGTGCCAGCACTTGCCGACCGCCAGCAGGAAGTGGTGGGCGGTTCAGTCTTGCTTCTTGCTTGGGAAACCCTCCCCCACCACGGTGGCCCTCCCAGCATGTGGCAGAGCCATGACAACTGCCATGAAGTCGGGGGGGACCCCCACCCACCCTGGGCAACACAGATGGCAGATGGAGGCCTCCCTTGGGGCCAGTGAGGACACACCCTTGAGGCGTGAGATGTGTGCACCCTTCCTCCACCCTCTTGAGTGTGGGTGGATGCGGCGCTGACTGCCTGGCATGAACAGAGGTCAGAGAGGCCTCCGCTGCCTGGTGCTGGCAAGTTCACAGCTGTCACATCCACAGCTGCTCCTGCAAGTGGAGGCAGGGATGACCAATGACGAAATACTTTGAGGGTTGAGTTCCCACTGAGACTCAGCCCTCTTCTGGGCCTCAGTTTCCCCACCTGGCTGTGGAAATCTGGGTGCGATATTCCCAACATCCTGCCTTGGGAAAGCACCGGAGTGAAAGATACAGCTTTGGAACCAATACCAATGCTAGCTGTGTGACCTTGGGCGAGTTATCTAGTCTCTGTGCCTGTTTCCTCGTCTCAAAAGCCGGTGCCGCAGCTCACATCTGTCCCAGCACTTTGAGAGGCCAAGGCGGGAGGATTGCTTGAGGCCAAGAATTGGAGACCAGCCAGGGCAGCATAGCGAGACCCTGTCTCTATTTTTTTTTTTTTTTTTCCTGAGATGGAGTCTTGCTCTGTCGCCCAGGCTGGAATGCAGTGGCACGATCTCCACTCACTGCAAGCTCCGCCGCCTCTCGGGTTCACGCCATTCTCCTGCCTCAGCCTCCTGAGAAGCTGGGACTACAGGCACCCGCCACCACACCTGGCTAATTTTTTTTTTTTTTTGTATTTTTAGTAGAGATGGAGTTTCACCGTGTTTGCCAGGATGGTCTCGATCTCCTGACCTCATGATCCGCCTGCCTTGGCCTCCCAAAGTGCTGGGATTACAGGCGTGAGCCACCGCGCCCAGCCTTTTTTTTTTTTTTTTAAGTGGAGCTAACAATAATGCCTACCTCATATTTGTGAGGATTAAGTGCATTAGTCCTGAGAACGGCCAGGCAGGTAGTAAGTCCTGTGTGAATGTTGGTGCCATTATTATTGTTGTTGTTATTTTATTTCTTCATTGTAGAGATGAGAAAACAAAGGCCCAGAGCAGTGGTGTGACTTGCTCAAGGTCACCCAGCAAAAAAGTGGCGCACATTAGGATCAAGGCCAAGTCTCAAGGTCCATTGCTCCCCCTGTGCCTCTGAAGCCACGTGCGTTGGAACTGGGTCAGAGGCAGCATGTACCTGGCGGATGACGCAGAGGCAGGGATGGGCTCGTGGATTAATTCCTTGTCTCCTGCTGACACCTTGCGGAGAAAAGGCCTGAAGGGAGAGGGAAGTGTAGAAGGAAAAGGAGGAGGGAGGGGACGGTAGGGGGACCCCCAAAGCTGAGCCCTATGACCCAGGAAAGGGATGCAGGAGAGGGGTGAACCCGATCCAGCCCCTGCCCCTGGGGAGCTCTTGGATTGTTGGTGGAGCAGACGGGGACACAGCTGAGGTATTCAACAGGGGCCCTGAGAGAGGGACAGGCAGCCCCTGTGAATCTTGCGGTTCAGCAGAGGCAGGAGTCAGCACGTGTGAGGGCAGCAGGGAAGTTTTCCTGGAGGAGTGAGACCTGGGGATGAGGAGGCACGGCAGGGAGGTGGAACAGGCAGGAGAGACTGTTCAGGAATCAAGAAGATAGGATAGAGGACACTAAAGCCTTAGAGAGGCCAGGGGCGGTGGTTTGGCAGGAGCGTCGCTTGAGGCTAGGAGTTTAAAAACAGCCTGGGCAACATAGCGAGACCCCATCTAAACACACACACAAAAAAATTAGCTGTGCATCATGACGCACACCTGCAGTCCTAGCTACTCACAAGGCTGAGCTGGGAGAACTCCTTGAGCCCAGGAGTTCAAGGCTACAGTGAGCCATGATCTGCACTCTAGCCTGGGCAACAGAGCAAGATCCTGTTTCAAAAAAAAAAATTAAAGTAAATAAGTTCATTAAATAAAGCCATAGAGAGTCAGTGTGGGGTAGTGGTCAGAGCATGGGCTGAACCTGACAGTGGGGGGCACACGTGGGGCCCAAACTGAGCCCACTGGTCTGTGTTCCTGATCCAGCCCAGCCCTTCCCAGGGCAACTCTGAGGCAGACACCCCAGAGGGCAGAGATGAGCCAAGCATCCCGTCCCTGGGTGTGGGAGGGAAGGAGAGCTTGTAGCCACTGGTGGCCACCAATTAAGCTCCCAGGGGACACAGAACAGCCTGAGGTAGCCTTGCAGGGCCAAAGCCCAAGGCGGGAGGATTGCACACGTGTGGACGCGTGTGCTGTACGCACGTGGACCGCCCACCTCAGCAGCCCTTGGGGACTCCACAAGCATCAGGAAAAGTAGGTCAGGGGAGCAGCCCAGCGTCTCCCTGGTGGGCGTGGGGAGGAGTTTGAGGCAAAGAGGGCTGCGTGCTCATCAGAGCCCCTGGGGGACAGCCCCGCAGTCCACACAGAAAGGGCCCAAGGACGCGCTGGCCCCGGGGAGGCCTGCACAGAAGCAGCCTTGCCTCACCCTGCTGGTGTTGCAGCGGTCGCCTCAGTTTTCTAACTCGGAAGCCTCATCACCCAGGTGGTGGGTGGACATTTCACAGGGGTTGGAAGAGGAGATTTTTTCCAAGCCTGAGACCAGGGAAAGACAATCACGCGGAGATGTCGCCCCATGTAAGCCCAGTTGGTGGCTGTGGGAAAGACCCAGTGCTGTCCAGCCCAGAGCTGGGACTGCGTGGAGACATGGTGGCAAGTGGCATGTCTGCGTTTGGGTGAGCACGCTAGGGTAGAGAAGAAGGGCATGCGGGACTGGGTTCTCTGGGCCTGGCACCGTTCCTACCTCTGGTGGAGGGGACTGTGGAATGGGCGAGGCCAGGGCACATGTTTAGGTGGAAATGAGCTAGGAAAGAAAAGACAGTTGCTAGATAGGAAGGTCCTGTTGGAACAGGGGTGAGGAGGCCGGGTACAGTGGCACAGGCTTGTAATCCCAGCACTTTAGGAGGCCAAGCGAGGAGGATTGCTTGAGCCCAGGAGTTCAAGACCAGCCTGGGCAACATAGTGAGACCCCATCTCTACAAAAAATAAAATGTGGGCCTGGCGCAGTGGCTCACGCCTATAATCCCAGCACTTTGGGAGGCCAAGACGGGCTGATCACCTGAGGTCGGGAGTTCGAGACCAGCCTGACCAACATAGAGAAACCCCATCTCTACTAAAAATACAAAAATTAGCTGGGCGTGGTGGCGCATGCCTGTAATCGCAGCTACTCGAGCGGCTGAGGCAGGAGAATCACTTGAACCCGGAAGGTGGAGGTTGCGGTGAGCCGAGATCGCGCCAGGCAACAAGAATAAAACTCTGTCTCGGCCGGGTGCGGTGGCTCATGCCTGTAATCCCAGCACTTTGGGAGGCTGAGGCGGGCGGATCACAAGGTCAGGAGATCAAGACCATCCTGGCTAACATAGTGAAACCCCGTCTCTACTAAAAATACAAAAAATTAGCCGGGTGTGGTGGCGGGCACCTGTGGTCCCAGCTACTCGGGAGACTGAGGCAGGAGAATGGCGGGAGGCGGAGCTTGCAGTGAGCTGAGATCGCGCCACTGCACTCCAGCCTGGGCGACAGAGCGAGACTCCGTCTCAAAAAAAAAACAAAAAACAAAAAACAAACGAAAAAAAAAACTCTGTCTCAAAATAAAATAAAATAAATATGAAAAACTTTATCTGGGCTTTGTGGCACATGCCTTTGGTCCCACTTACTCAAGAGGCTGAGGTGGGAGGATTGCTTGAACCCAGGAGCTGGAGGCTTCAGTGAGCCATGTGGGCACCACTGCACTCCAGCCTGGGCAACGGAGCGAGACCCTGTTTTAAAAAAATTAAAAAAACAATGGGAAGCTGGATGCGGTGGCTCACACCTGTAATCTCAACACTTTGGAGGATTGCTTGAGGTCAGGAGTTCAAGACCAGCCTGGGCAACATGTTGAAACCCCATCTCTACAAAAAAATACAAAAATTAGCCACGTGTGGTGGCGCACACCTTGCGGTCCCAGCTACTCAGGAGGCTGAGATGGGAGGATTGCCAGAGTCCAGGACGCAGAAGTTGCAGTGAACTGAGATCATGCCACTGCACTCCAGCCTGGGTGACAGAGCAAGACCCTGTCTTAAAAAAAAAAAAAATGCTGACAGGGAGATGAGCTGGTTCATGAATGGAGGGAGGCAGGAGGCTAGGGAGACAGGGATGGGAGCAGGCTGCAGGGCGGGGAGGGGAGGGCTCCTTCCTCCCCAGCCAGCTGAGAGGACGGTGCAGATGGAGCTCCGTTTGGGGCTGGGTGGGAGGCCAGGAAGTTCTCTCCTGATGTTCCTCCTCTCCGTGTGAAGTGGGAGGCTGGGTCGTGCCGAGAGTGAAGGGGAAGGCAGAGGAGGAGGAGAGGCTTGGGGCCTGGAAGGGAGCTGCCGGGCCGGGCGAGGATGCAAGGCTCGTGGAGTGCTCACCCCCTCCCAGCCTCCAGCCATCCCCGCCCGCCCTTGCTCAGCCGGAGAGAAAGCCGGTGATGATGACGAGAACAACACAGTAACCTCGGGCACCTATGGAGCACTTACTGCATGCCACATGCCAGGGCTTCACGCCTATTAACTTATTTAACCCTCGCAAGAACGCATTGGGAGAAGGCACTGTTATTATTATTATTACTATTATTATTATAATATTTAGATAGGGTCTCACTCTGTCATCCCCGCTGGAGTGCAGTGATCATAGCTCACTGCAGCCTGGAATTCCTGGGTTCAAGCGATTCTCCTGCTTCAGCCTTCTGAGTAGCTGGGACCACAAGTGTGCACCACCAAACCCAGCTAAC
Source organism: Papio anubis (assembly GCF_008728515.1). Classification (NCBI taxonomy): domain Eukaryota; kingdom Metazoa; phylum Chordata; class Mammalia; order Primates; family Cercopithecidae; genus Papio; species Papio anubis. The sequence goes on along the minus strand of NC_044993.1, from coordinate 47,251,522 downwards.
TTTTTTTTTTTTTTAATTTTTGTGGAGACAGAGTCTTGCTCAGGCCAGTCTCACACTCCTGGCCTCAAGCAATCCTCTCGCCTTGGCCTCCCAGAGTGCTGGGATCACAGATGTGAGGTACCTTGCCTGGCCCAATGCACTATTATTACATCCTTTGTATAGATGAGGAAACTGAGGCACAGAGAAAGGAAGTAACTTGTCCAAGGACATTCAGCTAGCAAGTGACAGAGTTGGGACTCAGACCCAGGCTGTCTGGCTCTCCATCTGTGCCTTCTCCCAGATGGAGCTGTGGTCTTTGTTCTTCAGGGTACAGGGGTGCTTAGGGGCAGGCTAGGGATGCTGGAGTGACGTGTCTGGGATTACAGGGAGAAGGGGCTGGGCGCGGTGGCTCACGCCTGTAATCCCAGCACTTTGGGAGGCCGAGGCGGGTGGATCACCTGAGGTCAGGAGTTCGAGATCAGCCTGGCCAACATGGTGAAACCCCATCTCTAATAAACATGCAAAAATTAGCCAGGCGTGGTGGCACACACCTGTAATCCCAGCTACTTGGGAGGCTAAGGTGGGAGAGTCGCTTGAACCCAAGAGGCAGAGGTTGCAGTGAGCCAAGATCATGCCACTGCACTCCAGCCCGGGTAACAAGAGAGAAACTCCGTCTCAAAAAAAAAAAGAAAAAGAAAGAAAAAAAGGAAAAAGAGGGAGAAGGGAGTGCAGGGAGGGAGGCTGCACTGGGAAGCAGGTGCTCGGGCTGGAAGCTGGTGGCAGCTTCTAAAGGAGACAGCCCTGGCCTCTCTTGCTGTTGCACACACAGACACATACTCATGTGTGCCTGCGCCTGGAAAAGGCTCGTTCGCCCTAGTCAACCCCTCTCCATTTACAGATGAGAAATGAACGCCCAGAGTGGTTGCCTGGAAGACAGGGGCAGAGAGGGATGGGGTTTTAGAAAGGGGCAAAAGGAAACTTTGGGGTAATGGATGTGTTCATGGTCTCGACGGCAGGGATGTATACATATGTCAGAATCATCACACTGTACACTTCAAACGTGTAGTTTTTTGAACACTAAATATACCTCAATAAAACTAGAAAAATGACATGAGATAAGGGGAAATAAAGAAATGAAGGCCACAGGCGGAGAGTTAGTTCACTGTCACCCACGTGACAAGTCAGGTCTCAGCCCAACGTGGTGGCTCACGCTGTAGTCCCAGCACTTTGGGAGGCTAAGGTGGAAGGATCGCTTGATCTCAGGAGTTTGAGACCAGCCTGGAAAAATAGCAAGACACCATCTCTACAAAAAATTTAAACATTAGCCAGATGTGGTGGTGCATGCTTGCAGTCCCAGCTACTCAGGAGGCTGAGGCAGGAGGATCCCTTGAGCCCAAGAGTTCAAGGCTGTAGTGAGCTATGATCACCCTACTGCACTCCAGCCTGGGCAACAGAGCAAGACCCTGTCTCAATACAAATACAATTTTTTTTTTCTTTTTTGAGACAGAGTCTTGTTCTGTCTCCCAGGGTGGAGTGCAGTGGCGCAATCTCTGCTCACTGCAGCCTCCGCCTCCAGGGTTCAAGCAGTTCTCCTGCCTCAGCCTCCCAAGTAGCTGGGATACAGGCGTGTACCACCATGCCCAGCTAATTTTCGTATTTTTAGTAGAGACAGAGTTCCGCCACATTGACCAATCTGGTCTCGAACGCCTGACATCTAGTGATCTACCTGCCTTGGCCTCCCAGAGTTCCGCCACATTGACCAGTCTGGTCTCGAACGCCTGACCTCTAGTGATCCGCCTGCCTTGGCCTCCCAAAGTGCTGGGATTATAGGTGTGAGCCACCACTCCCAGCCTAAATACAATTTTTTAAAAAGTCAGGTCGGCCGGGCGCAGTGTTCATTAGTCGGGTGGTGAGGTCGTCTGCGGTGGGGGAGGCGCTGCCAGGCTGTGCTGATGTGTGGCCATGTGTGTGGTGGGATGGTGTGGCCACATCTATACCATCCTGCTGGTTTGGCCTGAGACCATGTGGCCAAGATACATGATGCTGCAATCATGCCCCTCAGACCTCTTCCCCACCTCCTACCTTATGGAGAGCCCATATCACTTTCCATCATAATATACAACTGGTGTGATCACTGTGTCTACTGCCCTTCTCCCCCTGGGGTGTAAGCCCCACGGGGCAGGGAATCCTAGGTGTTCGTTCCATGCTGTGTACTCCGGGCTTTGGAGAGCCCTGGGGAACAGCAGGTGCTTCGTCAGTACTTGTGAATAAGCTGGGCACGGTGGCTCATGCTGGTAATCCTAGTGCTTTGGGAGGCTGAGGTGGAAGGATCACTTGAGGCCAGGAGTTCTAGACCAGCCTGGGCAACATAGTGAGACCCCAACTCTACAAAAAAAAAAAAATTAAAAATTAGTCAGGCGTAATAGGTGCAGCAAACTACCATGGCACACATTTACCTGTGTAACAAACCTGCACATCCTGCACATGTACCCCATACCTAAAAATTAAAAATTAAAATTAAATAAATAAATGAAAATTAGCCAGGTATGGTGGCGCATGCCTGTAGTCCAGTCTACTCAGGAGGCTGAAATAGGAGGATAGCTTAAGCCTGGGAGGTCGAGCTGCAGTGAGCTGTGATCGTGCCACTGCACTCCAGCCTGAGTGACAGAACAAGACACTGTCTCAGAAATAAAAATAAAAACAAGCCGGGTGCAGTAGCTCATGTCTGTAATCCCAGCACTTTGGGAGGGACAGGCAGAGGGATCATTTGAGGCCAGGATTTGGAGACCAGCCTGGGCCACACAGTGGGACCCCCTCTCTACAATCCAAATAAACAAAACCAACGCTTGTGAATGGGAGTACCCGTGTGAACTCGGTATCTGGCTGTGTCTGTGTGACATAAACAGGGGCCTTGCCTGACACTGTGTGCGGGTGGCAGCATGAGGCAGAGGGGCTGGTGCCACCAAGCACAGGGTCGAGCAGTGACGGTCTTCAGGGAGCTGACTCAGGCTGGCCCCTGAGGCTTTGGGGAAGGCGACGAGACCAAGATGCTTGTCGCCCCCTTGTGGTTATCTTGGGCCTGGCATCTGGGCCCATCCTCAAGTTTTCTGGGTTCTGGGGAGGGCAGAGGGGCTGGAGGAGGGGACCCTTGCCTGATGTCACACTTCATGCTCACCACCCCCACCCAACAGGGAGAAGATGAGCATGGGCTGCCCAGAGCCTGAGCCGCCCCGCTCCCTGACCTGCTGTGGGCCAGGGGCTGCCCCTGGGCCTGGTGCCGGCGTGCCCCTTCTCACTGAAGACATGCAGGCCCTGACTCTCCGCACACTGGCTGCCAGCGATGTCACCAAGCACTACGAACTAGTCCGGGAGCTGGGCAAAGGCACCTACGGGAAGGTTGACCTGGTGGTCTACAAGGGCACAGGTGAGCAAGTGCAGCGTGGCAGGACTGGGAGGTTGAGGTGGGGCAGGGCTGGGAGGTTGGGGTGGGGCAGGGCTGGGAGGTTGGGGTGGGGCAGGGCTGGGAGGTCGGGGTAGGGGGACATGACCTTCCAGCTGGGCCGCGGCTCTCTGGTGCTTTGTGGAAGCAAGGAGGCAGGGTCAGGGGCCAGATGGAGAGAATGAGGCCTGAGGCAGCCCACGGGGGAGGAGACCGGGCAGATGGGGCAAGGGAGGAATCCGGGGCAGAGTGGCCAGGGTACAGGATGGGCTGCTCTGGGGCCATCTGGGGTGCCTTTGAGACAGCCAAGGGGCTGTGTCAGGAGCCTCTGGAGAGGGCAGGGCTGCCGGCTGTGTCTGGGTATCACCAGTGTCTCAGGGATGGCTGGCCCCAGGGAGGTGGACAGAGAGTGAGGGCAGTTCCTCAGGAGCAGGGTGCCACACGTAATGGGTGGTGGAAGGACCTGTGAGGTCAGTATGGCCATCGCCATCTCTCAGGTGAGGACAGGGAGACCTAGGCCATTTCAGCCACATATCCAATGCCCTGCAGCTACAGAGGCTGCGAACCAAAACGAGACCCCAGGAGTCATCTCCAGAGCCTTGTTGCTTAGTCACTGAGCTTGATACCTCTCCCATACTGTAGGTCACAGCCATGCCACCCAGTCAGCCAGGGGCTGGGGCTGCATGAGCTCCCACAGCTGCACACGCCTGGGTCCAGGGGCTTTGTGCTAACTGAGGGCAGCAGGAAGAGCACCTAACATGGAGTCACCTGAGCTTTGTTATTTGCTTACTGTGTGATCTTGGGCAAGTGACTTCACCTCTCTGTGCCTCTCTGTAAAATAGGGTCCTTCTCTGTAAAATAGTCCTTCTCTGTAAAATAGGGTAACAGTAGTGCACAACTCATACAGTCATAATGAAGTGTGAGTTGTGAATGTGCAGTGCTGAAGGCAGGGCCTGTGATGTGTAAATGCTCCGTGGACACACATGTGTGTACCACACAGCTATGTGCCAGATGGGCACAGATGCTTGCCCAGGCACAGAGTTGTGGACATGTGCCTTGCAGTGTCTCATTTCTTATTCATTCATCCATTTAGCAAGACAGGAAGCTTATGGAGACCCATTCTAGCTGGGGTAGACCGACAAGATAAATAAGCATATGGCGGGCAGGACAAAATGAGAGAAGTGGAGGGTGCCACAGGCCCCCTCGCCCCCTCGCCCCCTCCTCCTGGAGGGCTGCAGACTGGGTGTAGAAGGCCCAGGTTGACCCTGCCTGCATCGCTTTAGGCAAGTCCTTTCCTCTCGCTGGGTCGGTTCCCATCCGTGAGATGAGGATAGTCATGCCTTCTGCGGACCCTGTTGCACCTTGTTCCAGAGACAGGCACGGGTGCATCCAGCACGGAGGCACTGGGAGAGGGGGCTTCAACCCTGTTGCTGTTGCTCCCATCAGGCACAAAAATGGCACTGAAGTTTGTGAACAAGAGCAAAACCAAGCTGAAGAACTTCCTGCGGGAGGTGAGCATCACCAACAGCCTCTCCTCCAGCCCCTTCATCATCAAGGTCTTTGACGTGGTCTTTGAGACAGAGGACTGCTACGTCTTTGCCCAGGAGTACGCACCTGCTGGGGACCTATTTGACATCATCCCTCCCCAGGTACTCGGGATGGTGGCGTAGGGCGGGGAGAGGGTCCCAGAGAGGACTCTGGGAGAGGGTCACACTCTTCAGGGTCCCAGAGTGTGAGAGTGGGAGTGGAGTCAGAGCATTTAATCAGCAAGTATTTACTAGGCGCCTGCTGTATGTCAGTTACCATTCGGGGAGCTGGGGATGTGCAGTAAGGAAGACAAAAGTCCCTGTTCTAGTGGGAAACTGACACTCCACAGTGGGTCAGATAATAACAGATGGAGATGAGCCCCTGAAAGGGACAGTGACAATGATGGGATGAAGTCTTACTGCGCCCTCCCCTGGGGCTGCACAAGAGGAGAGGTGTCAGATCCACCTGAGAAGGGGCCCTCAGAGGAAGCGACCCTGGAGCCAGGAGGGTGGGGGAAGTTTCAGGCACTAACTTTAAATCTGCCCTGCCGCTTGCTAGCTGAGTGATGAGACCTTTGGAGTAGGTCCTCCTTTGCTGAGCACCTACTACATGCCAGAATCTGGGGACAAAGATGCACGGACACAGCAAGGAACAAGACAGGAAGCTCAGGGAGCCCCGTTCTAGTTGGGGGAGACCGACGAGATAAGTATCTAGCAGGCAGGGCAAAATGACAGCAGGTGGAGGTGGCCGCGGACCCCCTCGTCAATTTTCTCCTGGAGGGCCCCGATGTCCCCATAGGACAAGCAGGCATAGCAGGCACTAAGAGGATTGGATGAGACAGCGAGGGAAAGGGCGCTCAGCAGCACCCGGGCCGCAGCAGGCTCGCGTCTGCGCGGTCGCTCCAGTTACTGGGGACAGGGTGGGAGGCGAAAACTGCCTTGCTAGAGAGGGAGCTGGAGGGGAGGGCGGCGGGGCGGGCGCGGGAGAGCTGGAAACCGAGCGCGGCTCCCCCCCCGGCCGCCCGCAGGTGGGGCTCCCGGAGGACACGGTGAAACGATGTGTGCAGCAGCTGGGCCTGGCCCTGGACTTCATGCACGGGCGGCAGCTGGTGCACCGCGACATCAAGCCCGAGAATGTGCTGCTGTTCGACCGCGAGTGCCGCCGCGTGAAGCTGGCCGACTTCGGCATGACGCGCCGCGTGGGCTGCCGCGTCAAGCGCGTGAGTGGCACCATCCCTTACACGGCGCCCGAGGTGTGCCAGGCGGGCCGCGCCGACGGGCTGGCGGTGGACACGGGCGTGGACGTGTGGGCCTTCGGCGTGCTCATCTTCTGTGTGCTCACCGGCAACTTCCCGTGGGAGGCGGCGTCGGGCGCGGATGCCTTCTTTGAGGAGTTCGTGCGCTGGCAGCGGGGCCGCCTGCCGGGTCTGCCTTCGCAGTGGCGCCGCTTCACCGAGCCCGCGCTGCGCATGTTCCAGCGCCTGCTGGCCCTGGAGCCCGAGCGCCGCGGCCCGGCCAAGGAGGTGTTCCGCTTCCTCAAGCATGAGCTCACGTCAGAGCTGCGCCGCCGGCCCTCGCACCGCGCGCGCAAGCCCCCCGGGGACCGCCCGCCCGCCGCCGGGCCACTGCGCCTCGAGGCGCCCGGGCCGCTCAAGCGGACGGTGCTGACCGAGAGCGGCAGCGGCTCCCGGCCCGCGCCCACCGCGGTCGGGTCGGTGCCCGTGCCTGTGCCCGTGCCGGTGCCGGTGCCCGTGCCAGTGCCGGTGCCCGAGCCCGGCCTGGCCCCCCCGGGGCCCCCCGGCCGGACCGACGGCCGCGCGGACAAGAGCAAAGGGCAGGTGGTGCTGGCCACGGCCATCGAGATCTGCGTCTGAGTCGCCTCCGCCGCCCTCGGACCGGGGAGCCGCCCGGGCCCGCCCCAGCCGGTGCCCGGTGCGGCGGTGGGGAATGGAGCCACCTCGCCGCGGGACAGGGGGCGCAGCGGTAGACTAGGCAGGACGCGGCCTGGCACCCGGTCCGTCCCCGGCGGGCTGGTGAGGGGGCTACCAAAGACCCCTAGCGCGGCCTGGTGAGCGGGGACTTGGCCCAGAGGAGCTAAGCCCCACAGACCCGAGAGTTCGGAGCCCCCCCAACACACACACACACACACACACACACACACACACGCACGCCAGGAGCAAGGGAGCTTTCGGTCCACACTCCCAGATGCCTCCCTGAGCCCTGGAACCCGGACTCGTTGCTCCTGGCCCTCCATACCCACTGGCAGATCATCCTGCGGTCCCACCCCAGATCCCCTCCTCCTGGCCATCCCACTCTGCCCCCTCCACACCCTGGGTACAGAAAGGGACTGAAGTGTTGGGCAGAGAGGGGACTTAAGGCTCCTGGGTACTGGCTGGGATCAGGGCAGTGAGCGGAGGGCAGCTGTGTCCTGCCCTCCCTTCTCCTAGAGGCTGGAGGGGAGAGGCCAAGTCCCTGGAAAATGTAGCAAATGTCTGGGTGTCGCATAAGTGCGTATATGTGCGGGACAGGCCCCGAGAAACCAGTGACTCCTGCGCACTCCCATTGCACGAATGAAATCACAGCCCAGGAGGGAGGGCAGCTTGGCACTGGCCGAGAAGTGGAGCTGTCTCCCCGCCCCTCCCCCCAACCACAAGGGGTTGTCCTGACAACTTCTGGGGATAGAAGGGCTCACAGGGCGGGAGTCTCAGCTGCCCCCGCATCCTTAGGGCAGGGGAGTGAGTGTGGAGCTGAGGGCAGGGCCCAGCTCCCCCTGCCGGCCGCACCGTCCTAGGCCCAGGGACCTCTGCCAGGTCCTCCCAGCCCTTGCCGCACCAGCCTAGACGTAGTAGCCTGGGCTTCCAGCAGGTGGCGAGCTGGTTCGTGCTGGAAATTTCTCCTAGGTTTCTTGGGGTCAAACATGCCAACCTCCAAGACCCCATCCTCACGTCTCCCACATTTCTGGCACTGGAGTGTGCAGGGTGTAGGACCTGCATGTGTGGGTGTGAGAACGGGGGCGGTGGAAGCGAGGGGGCGAGTGTGTGACTAGGTGTGTGTGCACACGCATAGGGTGCAGACACGTGGGTGTCCTCCTATGCATTCAGTGACTGTGCGTCCAGACACCTCAGCCGCGCCCCCACCACCCTGGTGCTCCCAGGCAGCTGTCCCAGGGCGCCCAGGCCTGCCTTGCACCACACCCCTCAGGGAATCCCGCAAGGAGGCCCCTGCAGGTTGGTTCAGGCCCCCAGGCAGCAAGACAGAGACAACAGACCCCTGCCTCCCCCAGTGCTCCCTCCTGACTCCCTGCCCCTCTCTGGGGAGGCCTGGGACCCCCGCAATAAGCTCCACATGGGTGAGGCTGTCCCTGTGCCTGGCCCTCTGCCCCAGGTCACCCCTGCCAGGGTCCCTCCTGGGGTTCTGGGCCATTTGAGGGGCTCTTTGATGGGCCAGGCTGGCCAGAGTGAACTCTGACCACTTTCTGGCTGATGCCCCCACTCCCCACTCATTCCCACCTTGAAAAAGGGCTATAGGTCCCCTGCCCTGCCCGGGTCCAGTTTACAAACAGTGTGGGGTGGCCCCAGGGCCTGGCCCCGCTCTCCCCGCTGTGCCCACTCCTCTCCAGACCCCACCTCCCCAGTGGGTATGGGCCCTCTACATGCCAGGTAAGTAGCAAACCCCCACTCCCTCCAAGGGCCAGGTCTCAGAGAAGGCCCCCATCACTGCCCCCGGCCCACCTGGAGCCCATCGGGGCTGCCTCTCCCAGCCGCGACTTCTCCTTTTGCCTTAGGCCTCGCGACATCCTGATCTCTCCTGCAATAACAAGGAATCGAGATTCCACAGTAGACGTCCCTTGCCGTGCTCTCTCTCTCTCTTTCTCTCTCTCTCTCTGTTAAGATCCTGTTCGGGAGTTTCCCTCAGCCGTTGTAGTATCTAGTATGTTAGAGTTGGGAGGGGACCGTAGTTATGTAGCCCAGCCCCCTCATTCCCAGAGGCACCCAGAGGGCCAGCCACCAGCCTGACCTCAAAGCGGAACCGGAACACCAGGTTGGGGCCCTGGTGCTGCCACCTCCTCTGCTGGTTGGGCTGGGACCCTTTGCCCCTTAGGAGAGGTGTTGGTCACAGATGTTTACCTCAGTTTATGTCACTGTCGAAGAAACAAAAAATAATAGCAAAAAATAACACTGTAGACATGAAGACTTAGAAGACAAAAAAAAAAAAAAACTCACACACAAAAAAATCTCCCCTGTTGCGATTCTTCTGTGAAGGTACAGTGTGTATGTGTGTGTGTGCGTGTGTGTGTGTGTGTGCGTGTCTCTGTCCCACGCCAGGCAGGCCAGGGCATCCTGGCCTCTGTCCCAGACCCGGTGTCCCCCACACTGGCCCCCGTCCTTCGGTGCTTCCCAGAGACCCCTCTGAGCTGGCCTGTGGGGTGCGGGGAGCCCCCTGGGTGGGAGGCGGGGCCACAGGTCGACCAGAGGGTCTCTACCAGGCCCACTGAACAGAGCCCCATGGCTGCCCAAATGTTCCCTGAGCCCACGCTGTGGCTGGTGGGACAGTCCTGGTGGCTGGCATCAGCGTCCATGCTTGGCTCAGGGCCTGGGGCAGGGTCCTGGATGGAGTCCTAGCCCCAGAGCCCTAGCCCCTCATGTCTTGCTGCCCTTCCCCCATGTGTTTGTAAATACTCTGGCATCCTTTGGCCCTGAGAAGGTTTTTAAATGTGTTATTTACTTCTCTAAACATGACGATTGCTATAAAAATAAACAAAAGTTTAGAAAAATGACCACTGGGTGGCTGTCTTTTCTCAGGTTTGGGTGGAGAGGGCGGTGGGGGTGGAGAGGGCGGTGGGGGTGGAGAGGGCGGGGGGGGTGGGGGCACACAGGTACTCTAGAAAATGAAAACTTGGGCTGGGCACAGTGGCTCACATCTATAATCCCAGCACTTTGGGAGGCCGAGGCGGGCGGATCACCTGAGGTCAGGAGTTCAAGACCAGCCCAGCCAACACAGTGAAACCCCGTCTCTACTAAAAATACGAAATTAGCTGGGCGCGGTAGCGCACACCTGTAATCCCAGCTACTTGGGAGACTGAGGCAGGAGGTCTTGAACCCGGTAGGCAGAGGTTGCAGTGAGCCGAGATCGTGCCATTGTATTCCAGCCTGGGCAACAAGAGCAAAGCTCCATCTCAAAAAAAAAAAGAAAAGAAAACTTGATTTTGACATAGGCTCTAGGACTCCTGTGACCTCTCAGAGCTTGAGGGTGAGGGGAACAGGACCCAGATTCTGGGACAAGGGGCAGGCAGTTGTCCCTTGCCTGGAGTTCAGCTTGTAGCCCTTCTGCCTAGCCAGAAAATAGAGGCAAAAGCCCAGAGGGATGGTGCAGGCCAGTTCACCACTCAGCATCTTTTTACTGAGCACCTTTTGTTTACCGGGATTCCTCCTAGGGGCTGGGGACACAGCATTGAGCAGGACAGACAGGGCCCCTGCCCTTGGGCAGCTGGTGATCTAATGATGAAGGCAGACATTGCCCAAACAGCAGGCTGGGTTCAGTGAGAGCACGGAACTGGGAGACTCATCGAGTTTGGAGGAGCCCACAGATGCTCCCTGAAGGTGAGGCCAGAGCAAGGGACAGGAGGAAGCTAAAAGGGCTGGTTGCAGGTGTAGACTCCAGTAACAGGCGAGGTGGATGTTCTGAAGGAGGGGGAGCTTCCGTGGGCTGTAGGGAGTTTCATGATTCAACATGCATTCAAACAAATATTTGTTAATTACCTGCTTGTGACAACAGAGCAGCTCTGTTGGCTCTGCCTTCAAATACAGACACATCCCAAGGCAGCAACTGCCCATCGCCTGCATTACTGCCTCTGGACGTAGCCTTCCTGGCCTAGGGCAGGAGCCTCCTCTCCTGAGACTCTACAGGCTCTTCTTCTTCTTTTTTTTTTTTTTTTTTCCCCAAGAGTTGGGGTCTCGTTCTGTTGCCCAGGCTGGAGTACAGTGGCTCAATCTTGGCTTACTGCAACCTCCACCTCCCGGGTCTAATCATATCTCACTTGCAGCCTCAATCTCCTGGGCTCAAACGATCCTCCCACCTCAGCTTCCCCAGTAGCTAGGACTACAGGCACGTGCCATTGCTCTGGACTATTTTAGTTTTATTGTTACTTTTTGTAGAGACGGGGTCTCACTATGTTGCCCAGGCTGGTCTCCAACTCCTGGGCTCAAGCGATCCTCCTGCTTTGGCTTCCCAAAGTGCTAGAACTACAGGTATGAGCCACTGTGCCCGGCCAGACAGATCCTTTTGATAAGATCTGTCACTGTGTTCAGAATCCTACAATGGCTTCCTGTTCCACCCCGAATCAAAGCTGAAGTGCTTAGAGTGGTCTCCAAGGTCCCACGAGCTCCGAGAGGTCACAGGAGGCCTAGAGCCTATGTCGAGGTCAAGTTTCAATCCCGGCACATTCCAGCCTCATCCCTGTACTGCCTGCTGAGAATGTGCTCACCTGGAAGCCTTCACCTTTGCCTCATACTCCCCCAGGGCTCCCTCCCGCCCTTCCTTCAGGGTCAGAGCAAACTTCCTGAGCAGCCTAGTGGAGAGAAGCCCTCCTTAGCCTGCTTCGCTGCACACTGAGCGCTCATCACCACCTGCAGGACCATGTATTTGTTTGTTACCCATCTCTCCCCGCTAGAATGGAAGTTCCATAAGAGCAGAGGCAGTGTTTGGCAAACTGCTACTTCCCTCCAGCCCCCACGCCTGGGACAGGGCCTGGTATGGTGATGGGAGCTCCATAACAACTTGTCAAATGAATGAATGCATGCCCACTACTATTTTGGGGACCAAAGAAACAGTAATAAACAAGACACACAATCCCTGTCACATCCTCTGAGACTTACTTTTTTTTCCTTTTTAATTCTTTCTTTTTTTTTTTTCCTTTGAGATGGAGTCTTGCTCTGTTGCCCAGGATGAAGTACAGTGGCTCAATCTTGGCTTACTGCAACCTCCACCTCCCGGGTTCAAGAAATTCTCCTGCCTCAGCCTCCTGAGTAGCTGGGATTACAAGCACACACCACAATGCCCGGCTAATTCTTTTGTATTTTTAGTAGAGATGAGGTTTCACCATGTTGGCCAGGCTGGTCTTGAACTCCTGACCTCAAGTGATCCACCCACCTCAGCCTCCCAAAGTGTAGCCTGGAGGATTACAGGCTTGAGCCACCACGCCCAGTCTTTTTTTTTTTTTTTTTTTTTTTTTTTTTTTTTTTTTTTGAGATGGAGTCTCACTCTGTCACCCAGGCTGGAGTACAGTGGCGCCATCTTGGCTCACTGCAACCTCCACCTCTGGGTTCAAGCCATTCTCCTGCCTCAGCCTCCCAAGTAGCTGGGATTACAGGCATCTCTACTAAGCCCCATCTCTACTAAAAATACAAAAATTAGCCAGGCATGGTGGCATGAGCCTGTAGTCCCAGATACTTAGGAGGCTGAGACAGAAGAATTGCTTGAACCCGAGGAGGCGGAGGTTGCAGTGAGGCAAGATCGTGCCACTGCACTTCAGCCTGGGCTACAAGAGCGAAACTCTGTCTCAAAAAAAGAAAGAAAGAAAGAAATACAGTGTGCAATAAATGTAACGTGCTTGAATCATCCCGAAACCATCCCTCCACCCCCATCCTCGCTTCACCCTACCCCACCCCACCCCCGGTCCGTGGAAAAAATGGTCTTCCACAAAACCAGTCCCTGGTGCCAAAAAGGTTGGGGGCTGCTGTTCTAAAGAGGAAAACAGACATTCTATAAGTTACATAATTATATATGAAATGATGGGGCGGGGGCAGAAATAAAAAGAGAGGGAGGCCAAAAAGAACAGAAAAAAGCCCTACGGGGCAGAAAGGACTCCTACCCAAGTATTTGATTTGGGATATGTTAAAGAAAGCTCTGTCATTTCAGAATGGCTGCCACTTCCCTGCCATGATAAAGGTGTCGTCCACTTTAATGGATTGTTAGGGATGGAGGAGAAATCTACAAACGCAAAAGAGCATCACTGGTTCCCCAGCTTGGTGGACAAACATCACCTCTTCAGATCCCCCACTGAGTCAGAGAGTGGCGGAACTCGCCACCAGGGGGCCCCGGCTTTCGGCAGCCATGGCTTCTGTCTCCGCCATTCACTCATGTCACCGCTGAATTCACTTGGACAATATCAGGCATCCTCCAGGCTACAAAGCTTTTGTCCTGCCATGCCCATGGCTTGACTGGAAGGGCTTCTAATCTCACCCACACGCTGCAAGATAACTAGCCCTGTCCCTGTGGCCCCTTCTGTCCTTTAATTTAGCCTTGGTCACCTCCCCTGATCATGGCACATTCCTTCTTGAGGGTGCTGGTATCCTGTCCATAGTCTGCCATCCAGACTAATCAGTCCATCAAAAAGGTTCCAATAACATTAAACTTCCGGCCGACTGCGGTGGCTCACGCCTGTCATCCCAGCACTTCGGGAGGCCAAGGCGGGCAGATCACTTGAGGTTAGGAGTTCTAGACCAGCCTGGCCAACATGGCGAAACCCCGTCTCTACTAAAAATACAACATTAGCCCGGTGTGGTGGCTAACACCTGTAATCCCAGGTACTTGGGAGACTGGGGCAAGAGAATCCCTTGAACCTGGGAGGCGGAGATTGTGGTGAGCCGAGATCGCGCCATTGCACTCCAGCCTGGGCAACAAGAGTGAAACTGTCTCAAAAATAAAAAATAAATTAAAAAAAAAAAAACAACATTAAACTTCAAGGCCGGTTGCAGTGTTGCAGTGGCTCACACCTATAATCCCAGCACTTCGAGAAGCTGAGGTGGGAAGATCACTTGAGGTCAGGAGTTCGAGACCAGCCTGGCCAACATGGTGAAGCCTCATCTCTACTAAAAATACAAAATTAGCTGGGCATAGTGGCAGGCACCTGTAATCCCAGCTACTGGGGAGACTGAGGCAGTAGAATCACTTGAACCCAGGAGGTGGAGGTTGCAGTGAGCTGAGATCACACCATTGCATTCCAGCCTGGGTGACAGAGCAAAGCTCCATCTCAAAAAATTAAAATAAAATAAAATAAAATAAAAAACATTAAACTTCAGAAGGAAAGGGAGTTGTAGCCTTGATTCCTTTTTTCCCAAGACACTCCTTGAGGTCTATGCAAATGTTCCCAACTCCTCAGCAGTCACAGCTAAGCGGGCCAAGGCGAAGTGATTTGCAAAGTGATTGCAAAGACCCCATGACACCCCTCACACACAGCCATAGATGACTACTCAACTTACAGTCACATCACCATGGGAGAGTCACCAAACGGCATCTCTCTCTCTCAGAAATGTCAACATCTATACACCCATCTAGTGTCTGGTTTAGGGTGGAAATGTGGGTGTAAGAAAAGTAATTTAGAGGTACTTACTGGCAACTGAGGGGAGGAGACTGTTCCTCACCCAGCCTTGGGTTAGTGGAGCTTTGGTGTAATGGACAAAAACAGAGGTTTTGATTTGGAGGCGAAGAAAGGGGACAATGGGTCCAGAGGCCAAGAGCAGACAAGGACAGCCAGGAAGTGGGCCGAGCATGGTGGACTCAGGAGACGGGGAGCCCCATCTTGGGATGCCTCAGAGACATCGTGGAGGGGGCTTGGCTTTCCTTTTTGAAAATATTTATTATTATTATTATTAATTTATTTTTTATTTTTATTGCTTTTTTTTTTTTTTGAGACAGAGTCTCACTCTGTCGCCCAGGCTGGAGTGCAGTGGTGCAATCTTGGCTCACTGCAACTTCTGACTCCCAGGTTCAAGCGATTCTTCTGCCTCCGCCTCCCAAGTAGCTGAGACTACAGGCGCATGCCACTACACCCAGCTAATTTTTGTATTTTTAGTAGAGACGGGGTTTCACCATATTGGTCAGGCCGGTCTTGAACTCCTGACCTCATGATCCACCTGCCTTGGCCTCCCAAAGTGCTGGGATTACAGGCATGAGCCACTGCACCCGGCCCTGTTTTTTGTTTTTTGTTTTTTGTTTTGAGATGGAGTTTTTCTCTTGTTGCCCAGGCTGGAGTGCAATGGCACAATCTCGGCTCACTGCAACCTCCACCTCCCAGGTTCAAGCGATTCTCCTGCCTCAGCCTCCCAAGTAGCTGGAATTACAGGCATGTGCCACCACGCCCGGCTAATTTTGTATTTTTGTAGTAGAGACGGGGTTTCTCCATGTTTGTCAGGCTGGTCTCAAACTCCTTACCCCAGGTGATCTGCCTGCCTTGGCCTCCCAAAGTGCTTGGATTACAGGGGTGAGCCACCGTGGCCAGCCTACAAGCTGTTCTATCAGCAAAGTCTTTATGACCTGTATCTTGTGCCGACCTCCTGCCTCATCCTGTGACTTAGAATGCCTTAACCTCCCGGGAATGCAGCCAAGCAGGTCTCAGTCTTATTTTACCTAGCCCCTACTCAGGATGGAGTCGCTCTGGTTCAAATGCCCCTGACACTCCTGCCTCAGCCTTTCAGACAGCTGGGACTATAGGCACACACCACCAGGCCTGGCTAATATCTTAATTTTTAGGGACAGGGTCTTGCTATGTTGCCCAGACTAGTCTCAAACTCCTGGCCTCAAGTGATCCTCCCACTACAGCCTCGCAGAGAGCTGGGATTACAGGCATGAGCTACCACACTAGGCCTTGATTTTTCTTAGTATGTGGGCTCAAGTCATTCAATGTTGATGTTAAAGGAAAATGGGGCCAGGCACCGTGGCTCACACCTGTAATCCTAGCACTTTGGGAGGCCCAGGGGGGCAGATCACCTGAGGTCAGGAATTCAAGACCAGCCTGGCCAACATGGCAAAACCCCATCTTTGCTAAAAATACTAAAATTAGCCGAGCACGTTGGCTCATGCCTGTAATCCCAGCACTTTGGGAGGCCGAGCTGGGTGGATCACTTGAGGTCAGGGGTTTGAGACCAGCCTGGCCTAACATGGTGAAACCCCGTCTCTACTAAAACTACAAAAATTAGCCGGGCACAGTGGTGGGTGCCTGTAATCCCAGCTACTCAGGAGGCTGAGACAGGAAAATTGCTTGAACCCGGAAGGCGGAGGTTGTAGTGAGCCAAGATCGCGCCACTGCACTCTAGCCTGGGCGACAATATAATAATAATAATTATTATTTTTTGACAGAGACAAATAATAATAATATTTTTTTAAAAAAGGAAAATGGGAGGTGATTGTAGCAGGTAGAGGATTTGGAGTGATAATTACAATTGTAATAAGGACCACAAGGTGCTAAGAGTAATGAGATGTAGCGGACGTCTGCTATTTTTGCCTGTTCAGCATCCACTGGTTCTGCTTTGTGTGATAGCACCCCAAGCTTCCTTTGAACCAGCCCTTCCTTCAGCGGAGGCCGACCCCACCCCTTCGTTCTGTGGGGTGGCCACATGACCCAGGTCTGGCTAATCAGCACATTCCATCCCTAAGCCGCGGCTGTGTGCCCCTAGTCCAAGCTAGGCTGCTCCTGGACTTCTGCACCTATTAGGGGAAAGTGTGTTCCCTTTTCATTGGAGTTGCTAAGCGTGTGGGATGTAAGCCTGGACTTGCTGGTGGCTGCCTTTGCCACTGCTTAGGGAGATTCTGGCCAGGCATAAAGCCCGCACAGAGTAAATGAAGCTGGGCCAGGAGATGAGGAGAAATGGATTCTGATTGCATTATATCAGTACTAGGATCTGTGTCTGAAATCCAAATAGCTTTTTTTCTTTTCTTTTCTTTTCTGTTTCGTCACCCAGGCTCTGTACACCCAGGCTGGAGTACAGTGGCACGATCTCAGCTCACTGCAACCTCTGCCTCCAGGTTCAAGTGATTCTACTGCCTCAGCCTCTCGAGTAGCTGGGATTACAGGCGCGCACCAACACACCCGACTACTTTTTGTATTTTTAGTAAAGACAGGGTTTCACCATGTTGGCCAGGCTGGTCTTGCACTCCTGACCTCAAGTGATCTGCCCCACCTTGGCCCCCCAAAGTGCTGGGATTACAGGCGTGAACCACTGCTCCCAGCCTCAAGTGGCTGTTTCAATTACATGAGCCAACATATTCTCACAAATCCATTCGAGTTTGATGTCTGTTACTTGCAAATAAGGGAGTTCTGATTGGTTTCCAGTGAAACCTCATCTGTAAGACCCCTGAGCCGCCAGTATCCACGGGGCTTGCCCTATAACAGCTCCTGTGCAATCCAATAGCCTTGAACACTGGAAGCCACTGAGCCCTTCTATGACTTCTTTTTTTTTTTCTTTTTTCTTTTTTTTTTTTTTTTCAAGACAGAGTCTCACACTGTCGCCCGGGCTGGAGTGCAGTGGCGCAATCTAGGCTTACTGCAACCTCTGCCTCCCAGGTTCAAGCGATTCTCCTGCCTCAGCCTGCCGAGTAGCTGGGACTACAGGCACGCACCACTAGGGGCAGTTAATTTTTGTATTTTTAGTAGAGACAGGGTTTCACAATGTTGTCATGGATGGTCTCGATCTCTTGACCTCGTGATCCTCCCGCCTTGGCTTCCCAAAGTGCTGGGATTACAGGCGTAAGCCACCAGCGTCCAGCCTCTACAAAAAATTTTTTAAATTAGCAGGCGTGATGGTGCGCACCTGTAGTCCCCAATGGAGCCTCGGCCTTCCAGATGGGCAAGGCTGTTCTCTGATTGGCTGAGGTCTTTGTCACCTGCTCCACCCCTGAGCTGGAGCCCCACCCAAAGTAATTGACTGAAAGGGGGTGTTCTTCAGTGGGAAATTAGGTAAGGTGTACATTATTTGGCCCTAACTCTTCACCCTTCCCCTACCCATGCCCTTGGCCATGTAATTTTGCAGTGCCCTTCTCTCATGGGCAGGATGACCTGATGCCTCTTTTTTCTTTTTTGAGATGGAGTCTCGCTCTGTCGCCCAGTCTGGAGTGCAATGGCGCCATCTCAGCTCACTGCAACCTCCACCTCCTGGGTTCAAGAGATTCTCCTGCCTCAGCCTCCCAAGTAGCTGGGATTACAGGAGCCCGCTACCACGCCCAGCTAATTTTTGTATTTTTAGTAGAGAAAGGGTTTCACTGTGTTGGCCAGGCTGGTCTTGAACTCCTGACCTCAGGTGATCCGCCTGCCTCAGCCTCCCAAAGTGCTGGGATTACAGGTGTGAGCCACCATGCCTGGCCCTGCCTCTTGAGCCAGGGAGTTCAAGACCAGCCTGGGCAACATAATGAGATTTCAGTTCTATTTAAAAAATAATAATAATAATTAAAAAAAAAAAAAAACAGAATGGCCCTACCGTTTACTGGCAGGGAAGAGTAGGGGGGGCCTCCTGTCATCTCCAAATCATAGGACTGTCCCCACCAGCTATAGCTGATCATTTTAGGAGTGGCTCCAAGGAGTCCCAAACTGGGCCCATTACAAGGAGGGTTACAATTGAGATGAGAAGCCAATCAGTATCTGTTATAATGAAAAATATGAGAACTTAGGAGTCGTGGGGCAGGTGTGTTTAGTTGAAAGCCTAGAAAAGCGGAGAGAGTCCATGTGTTTGTTACTTACGGTAATGCCAGTTGCTGGAACAGATAAGCCCCCAAATCTCTGTGGCTTAACATTACAGAATTTTATTACCTGCTCAGATAACAGTCTAAGGCAGGTCTGCCACATGGCCATTCAGGGACCACTACCTTGTGGTTCTGCTCTCTCTCGGGGCCTCTACTGGTAGATGGCAAACAATGCAGAGAGGAAAAGACAGATCCATGATCTTAACCATCTCAGCCCCAGACGGGGGCCGCGTCGTTTCCACCCACCTTCCATCAGCAAAAACCAGTCACGTGACCACACCTAACAGCAATGAAGGCTGGGAAATACATGCCCAGGAAGGGAAGGAATCAGTTTCTTTGCAGAGGAGAGAAGGAAAAGAAGAGAGGGAAAGGAGGAAAATAGAAGGAGGGAGAGAAAGAGAGAAGAACTAATGAGCACAGAGAAGAAAGACAGCCTAGGCACAGTGGCTCACATCAGTAATTCTAGGGCCTTGGGAGGCAAGACAGGAGAATCACTTGAGGCGAAAAGTTCAAGACCAGCCTAGGCAACATAGTGGGACCCTATCTCTGCAAAAATAATATTATTATTATTATTAAATAAAAGAAAGGGAAGGCCGGGCGCGGTGGCTCAAGCCTGTAATCCCAGCACTTTGGGAGGCCGAGACAGGTGGATCACGAGGTCACAAGATCAAGACCATCCTGGCTAACCCGGTGAAACCCCGTCTCTACTAAAAAAAATACAAAAAACTAGCTGGGCGAGGTGGCGGGCGCCTGTAGTCCCAGCTACTCCGGAGGCTGAGGCAGGAGAATGGCGTGAACCCAGGAGGTGGAGCTTGCAGTGAGCTGAGATCCGGCCATTGCACTCCAGCCTGGGCGACAGAGCGAGACTCCGTCTCAAAAAAAAAAAAAAAAAAAAAAAAGAAAGGGAAGAGACAGCCATGAAGATAAGTAGCTGAGGCCAGGTACAGTGGCTCGTGCCTATAATCCCAGCACTTTGGGAGGCGGAGGTGGGCAGATTGCTCGAGGTCAGAAATTGTAGACCAGACTGGCCAACATAGCGAAACCCCATCTCTACTAAAAATACAAAAATTAGCCGGGCATGGTGGCAGGTGCCTGTAGTCCCAGCTACTCAGGAGGCTGAGGTAGGAGAATCACTTGAACCTGGGAGGCGGAGGATGCAGTGAGCCAAGATCACACCACTGCACTTCAGCCTGGGCGACAGAGCGAGACCCTTTCTCAAAAAAAAAAAAAAAATCACCTGGCTTGTTAAAACAGATTCCTGGACCCCACCCCAGAATTTGATTCAGGTTGGGAGTGAGGCCTGTGAAGTTGCATTTCTAGCAAATTCTCAGGTGATACTCATGCTGCTGCTCTCAAACCACACTGTGAAGTTCCAGACTAGGAGACTCCAAAGAGAAACTGGAGCCAACCACAATGTGCAAACCTGATTGGGTCCTGATTTGGAAATTAAACATCTTTAAAATGCATTCAGGGAATAACTGGGTTCATTTGAACGTGGACTCAATATTAGAAAATTTATATTAATTTTCTTGGGTAGGGTGCTGACATGCGGCTGGCTATAAGGGAAGACGCTTATTTTTAGGAGATTCACACTGCAGTCGTTAGGGGTCAAGTGGCACGATATCTACAGCTAACTTTTATTTTATTTATTTATTTATTATTACTATTATTATTATTGTTTTAGAGACAGGGTCTTGCTCTGTCACCCAGACTGGAGTGCAGTGGCGTGATCGTAGCTCACTGCAGCCTCAAACTCCTGAGATCAAGTGATCTTCCTGCCTCAGCCTCTCCAATAGCTGGGACTATAGGCCCACACCACCATGCCTGGCTTACAACTAACTTTTAAATGTTGGCCAGGCGCAGTGGCTCACGCCTGAAATCCAAGCACTTTGGGAGGCCAAGGCGGGTGGATCACTGGAGGTCAGCAGTTCAGACCAGCCTCGCCAACATGACGAAACCCCGTCACTACAAAAAACACAAAAAAATTAGCTGAGCATGGTGGCAGGCACCTATAATTCCAGCTACTTGAGAGGCTGAGGCAGGAGGATCACTTGGACCCAGGAGGTAGAGGTTGCAGTGGGCCGAGATCGTGCCACTGCACTCCAGCCTGAGCATTAGAGCGAGACTCCATCTCAAATAAATAAATAAATAAATAAATAAATAAATGTTTCAGCAAAATACATACATACACACAAAGAAAATATGACAAAATGGTAATTACTGAATTTCAGGACAGGTGTATGAGTGACCATTATACCTTTTCCAACTCTTATATGTTTGGATGTTTTAAATACTTAAAGCTGTTTATAAATATGCAGTAGCTCATGCTTGTAATCGTAGTATTTTGAGGGGCTGAGGTGGGAGCATAGCTTGAGCCCAGGAGTTCAAGGCTGCAGTGAGCTATGATCGCACCACTGCACTCGAGGCTGGGTAGCAGAGCAAGACCCTGTCTCAAAAACATGTAAAATAAAATGAAATAAATCTGGGGAGGGTGTGGGGGAGGGACTAGTGCATCACAACCTAATTGAACAAGCAGGAGGCTGCCATGGGATGAGCCAGGCCCAACTGTGTCAGTCCCTCTGGGTCATTCTAAGGAGTTTGGATTCTATCCTGAATGCATGAGGAAACCCTTGAAGGCCTTAAGCAGAGAGTGATATGGTCTGATTTTTTTTGAATCTGTAGCTTTGTTGTTGAGATGGGGTCTTGCTAGGTTGCCCAGGCTAATCTCGAACTCCTGGGCTCAAGCGACTCTCCTGCCCCCAGCCACCTGAGTAGCTGAGTTTACAGATAAGCACCACCATGCCCAGCTAATTTTTGTATTTTTAGTAGAGACGGGGTTTCACCGTGTTGGCCAGACTGGTCTCAAACTCCCGACCTCAAGTGATCCGCTCACCTTGGCTTCCCAAAGTGCTGGGATTACAGGTGTTAGCCCCTGTGCCCAGTCAATTGTACATTTTTAAATAACTCAAAGAGTGTAATTGAATTGTTTGTAACACAAAGGATAAATGCTTGACGTAATGGATCCCCATTTACCCTGATGTGATTATTACGCATTGCATGCCGGTATCATGCACCCCATACATATATATGCCTACCATTACCCACAAAAATTAAAAAAGGAAAACATTATCCTTTTGATGCTTGGCCACATGGAGGATGTAGCAAATGGTTCATGGCCAAGCACAAGAGAGCCACTAATGTCTGCACCAGGAAAGGATAGTTGTCCAATTATAACCCAGAGGCAGCCTCTGGTGTCAATAGCTGATTGTTCTGAACAAGCCCAGGTTCTTTGCTTCCCCAAAGCTGTGTGAAATTTAAAAATTCATAATCATTGACAAATGATAATCGTAATACAGATGCCAAGGCACCACCCAGACCAAAGAAACCCGATTCCCTTGGCACCGGGATCAAATCCAAGATCCCCAGGGATTTATTTATTTATGTATTTATTTATTTATTTATTTTGAGGTGGATTCTGCTCAGTCACCCAGGCTGGAGTGCAGTGGCGCAATCTCAGCTCACTGCAACCTCCACTTCCTGGATTCAAGCAATTCTTGTGCCTCAGCCTCCTGAGTAGCTGGGATTACAGGTACCCGCCGCCACGTCCGGCTAATTCTGTATTTTTAGTAGAGAAGGGTTTTACCATGTTGGCTAGGCTAGTCTCGAACTCCTGGTCTCAGCTGATTTGCCCACCTCAGCCTCCCAAAGTGCTGGGATTGCAGGCACGAGCCACCACACCTGGCCCCAGGGGATTCTTGATTGCAGCCAGGCAGAGCCTGCAGTCCTGGGGTGGCGAGGTCCAGTAGGCCTATGACAGACTGGCTCCAGGGTCCCTGAGCACAAGGTTGCAAGACCATGTTGTCACACTCTGGACCTCTTATGAGTACAGACAGACCCTGGCTCTGAAGGACCCGGGTCAAAGAAACCTGTCCTCTTGAGGCTTGGGGATCTCTTAATCCTTTTCTTTTGACAAATTGACTTCTCTGATGATGTCAATGATCCATATGCATAGGAAAGAATTAAAATAAAAGTGGCCTGGTTTGCCAGGCGCAGTGACTCACACCTGTAATCCTAGCACTTTGGAAAGCTGAGGCAGGTGGATCACCTGAGGTCGGGAGTTTGAAACCAGCCTGACCAACATGGAGAAACCTCATCTCTACTAAAAATACAAAATTAGCCAGGCGTGGTGACACATTCCTGTAATTCCAGCTACTTGGGAGGCTGAGGCAGGAGAATCACTTGACCCTGGGATGCGGAGGCTGCAGTGAACCGAGATCACGCCATTGCACTCCAGCCTGGGTGACAAGAGTGAAACTCCATCTCAAAAAAAAAAAAAAAAAGTGGCCTGGTACAGTGGGTCATGCCTGTAATCCCAACACTTTGGGAGGCCGACGCAGGAGGACTGCTTGAGGTCAGGAAGTTCAAGACCAGCCTGGGCAGCACAGCAAGACCCTGTCTCTAATAAAATAAAAAATTAGGCTGGGCATGGTGGCTCATGCCTGTAGTCCCAGCTACTTGGGAGGCAGAGGCAGGAGGATCGCTTGAGTCTGGGAGGCAGAGATTTCAGTGAACAGACATCACATCACTGCACTCCAGCCTGGACCACAGAGCAACTCTATCTCAAAAAAAAAAAAAAAAAAAAAAAAAAATTTAAAAAAAACCGAACAGGAGGCGTGGAGGCACACACCTGTAGTCCCAGCTACTCAGGAGGCTGGGGTGAGAGAATCACATGAGCCAAGGGGTTTGAGGCTGCAGTGAGCCGTGATCAGGCCACTGCATTCCAAACTGAGTGACAGAGTGAGACCCTGTCTCCAAAAAAAAAGTATTTTTTAAAAAGTACAGGAAGGAAAATAAATAGGCCGGGTGTGGTGGCTCATGCCTGTAATCCCAGCACTTTGGGAGGCCAAAGCGGGTGGATCACCTGAGGTCAGGAGTTTGAGACCAGCCTGGCAACATGGTGAAACCCAGTCTCTACTAAAAATACAAAAATTAGCTGGGCATGCTGGCACACGCCTGTAATTCCAGCTACTCGGGAGGCTGAGGCAGGAGAATCACTTGAACCCAGGATGCAGAGGTTGCAGTGAGCTGAGATCCTGCCACTGCACTTTAGCCTGGGTGACAGAGTGAGACTCTGTCTCCAAAAAGAAAACAAAAAAAACAAGAAAGTAAGTAAAAGTCACCTAGAATCCCATTACCCTGAAATAGCCCCTGTTTCATTCAGTGAGCACCCTTCAAGCATTTCCTCATGAAAACAAACACCCACGAACACACACAGAGATGTATGTAAGCGGGTCATATGCATGAGCATCGTTCATCATGGGCAGCCTTCTTCCTTCTCTTGACTTACGTCCCACCCTCCCTCTCCCCCATGGCATCCCTCCCCAGTGTCAACTGAAAAATAATACGGTCTTCCTCCATTTGAGAGGAGATTTTGCTTCTTATAAAAAGTTGCAGCTTGCAGGCTGGGAAGCATAGCCTCCAGTAGAGACCAAAAGCAGGCACTTCAAGGGAGGGAAAAGTGGAAGAGAAATGTATGCCAAACAGATTGGCTAAGTATACATATTGTCTGTTATTGCATTGCTATAAAGAAATATCTGAGACTGAGTAATTTATTTAAAAAAAAAAAAAAAAAGAGGTCTGGCCGAGTGCGGTAGCTCATGCCTGTAATCCCAGCACTTTGGGAGGCCAAGGTGGGTAGATTGCCTGAGTTCAGGAGTTCAAGACCAGCCTAGCCAACATGGTAACACCCAGGCTCTACTAAAAAAATACACACACACAAAAAAAATTAACCAACCATGGTGGTGGGTGTCTGTAATCCCAGTTACTCTAGAGGCTGAAGCAGAAGAACCACTTGAACCTGGGAGGCAGAGGTTGCAGTGAGCAGAGATCACACCACTGTACTCCAGTCTGGGCGACAGAATGAGACTCCATCTCAAAAAAATTAAAAAGAGGTTTAATTGGCTCACAGTGCAGCAGGCTGTACAAGCATGGTGCGGGCATCTGCTCAGCTGCTGGGGAGGCTTCAGAGAGCTTTTACTCATGGTGGGAGGCAGAGTGGGAGCAGACACATCACATCTTGAAAGCAGGAGCAAGGGGGCGGAGAAGGTACCACACACCTTCCAACAACCAGATCTCGTGTGAACTCACCCACTACCCTGAGGACAGCACTAAGCCATCATGAGAGATTCACCCCAATGTCCCAAACACCTCCCACCAGGCCCCACCTCCAACACTGGGGATTACATTTCCATAGGAGATTAGGGCAGACCAAATATCCAAACTATATCAGATATTTAAGAGGTTACAGGAGGAGCTATGAATATTCATGAAGGAGAGGGCGCACACATACTCAGTAAACAAACATGCATCCCATGTTCACTTTGAGCTGGAGACTTAACATGTAAGTGCATTACAGTGAGGCCCTAGATGTCAGAAGGTAGGTAAAGCAGAGGGCCCGAAAGCATTCAGTGCACAGCCTCTGTAAACCTGCCAGGACCAGTCTATGTCAGTGGCCTCTTGTCAGGAGAAAGTTACTGAAATCAGGCTGGGTGCAGTGGCTCATGCCTGTAATCCTAGCACTTTGGAAGGCCGAGGTGGGTGGGTCACTTGAGGTCAGGAGTTCGAGACCAGCCTGGCCAATATGGTGAAACCCTATTTCTACTAAAACTACAAAAACTAACTGGGCATGGTGGCTGGTGCCTGTAATCCCAGCTATTTGAGAGGCTGAGGCAGGAGAATCTCTTGAACCCGGGAGATGGAGGTTGCAGTGAGCCGAGATCATGCCACTGCACTCCAGCCTGGGTGACAGAGTGAGACTGTCTCAAAAAAAGAAAAAAAAAGTTGCTGAAATCAGTCTCTTGTCCAGGCAATGCTGTGGCTATGGCTTATGGAATGAGGAAATGTGTTTATTAGTCACCGTCTGGTGGTCCAGTTGCAACAAGGCCACTGCTTGTTTAGCTACTAGACAAAAAGAAAACCCTTGTGGCAGTTAGAGCATAGTTTATTCCTTTTTTTTTTTTTTTTTTTTTTTTGAGACTGAGTTTTGCTCTGTCACCCAGGCTGGAGTGCAGTGGCACGATCTCGACTCACTGCAACCTCCGTCTCTTGGGTTCAAGCGATTCTCCTGCCTCAGCCTCCTGAGTAGCTGGGACTACAGGCGCCCGCCACCACATCCGGCTAATTTTTGTATTTTTAGTAGAGATGGGGTTTCACCATGTTGCCCAGGCTGGTCTCAAACTCCTGACCTTGTGATCCACCCACCTCAGCCTCCCAAAGTACTGGGATTACAGGTGTGAGCCACCATGCCCAGCCAGTTTATTCTTTAAGTGTGGAACTGCATGACTTAACCTTTACCCAGCATGTTATAATTTGGTATCTTATTGCCACAAAGAGTCCATTCTGTCAATGTTACTTTTTTGTTCGTTTTGTTTTTGTTTGTTTGTTTGTTTGTTTTTGTTTTGAGACAGGGTCTTGCTCTGTCACCCCTGCTGGAGTGCAGTGGCATGATCCCTGCTCACTGAAGCCTTGACCTCCCAAGCTCAAACAATCCTCCCACCTCAGCCTCCCGACTAGCTTGGACTATAGACACGTACCACCATGCCCTGCTGAGTTTTTTCAATTTTTTGAAGAGATAGAATCTCACTATGTTGCCCAGGCTGGTCTCAAACTTCTGACCTCAAGCAATTCTCCTACCTCAGCCTCCCAAAGTGTTGAGATTATAGGGATGAGCCATGGCATCTGGCCCCATCAGTATTATGAGCTCTAGTTTAACACTAGTGACCAAAGCTAACAATTCAATGTGTTCCCTCCCATACCTTTTCTACTGTTGATCATAGCCAAGTCCATATATTCATGTAAAGAAGGTCGCTTTTGTTTTATAAAACTGTAGTCTTATTATTCATATCTCTCACCATCTTACTTTCTTCCTGTAGGAACACTTGATAATCCTAGTCAACATACTGAGACCTCGTCTTTCCAAAACAATTAGCCGGCTGTGGTGGTGCCTGCCTGTGGTCCAAGCTACTCAGGGGGGCTGAGGCAGGAAGATCACTTGAGCCCAGGAGTTGGAGGCTGCAGTGAGCTGTGATCGCGCCACTGCATTCCATCCTGGACAACAGAGCAAGACTCTGTCTCAAAAAACAAGAACACTTGATGGAATCCTGCCAGGGCAGCCAGGATAGATGTGTGATTCATTCTGTCTCATTGCTGTGTAACATTCTACCATGTGGATGCTCCACAAATGGCTCAAACATCTCCTCCTGGGTGGACGCTCACTTCGGTTCCAGTTTTTCCTGCAGCAAAAACTCTGCTGTAATACTCAGCTTTTAAAGCATATTGGCGTAGAAAAAAATTGAAGACATAATGACTGAAAGCCAGCCAGGCACAGTGGCTCACACCTGTAACCCCAACACTTTGGGAGGCCCAGGCAGGTGGATCACTTGAGGTCAGGAGTTTGAGATCAGCCTGGCCAACATGACAAAACCCTGTCTCCACTAAAAATACAAAAAATAGCTGGGTGTGGTGGTGTACACCTGTAATCCCAGCTAGTCGGGAGGCTGAGGCAGGAGAATCAGTTGAACTGGGGAGACAGAGGTTGCAGTGAGCCGAAATCATACTACTGCACTCTAGCCTGGGTGACAGAGCAAGACTCTGTCTCAAAAAATAATAATAATAAATACATAATGACTGAAAGCATCCTAAATGTGATGAAAAACATTAAACTACCAAAATCTTAGCGAATATCATTATTGACATGTAAACACAACTCAGAGCTAAGCTGTGCAGTAAATTACTATTACCTTTCCTTTCTGCACAATTTTTGTTTTCCTAGGGTTAGTCATTTTCATTTTCTTCATTTGCTTAGCATTTTCGACACGCTTATTAACTCAATCCAAAGCTCTCCATCAGTTGTTTATATCATTTCTCAAGATGTTCACTTAGATTAAGTGGTTTGTGAATTTCATTTTCTTGGAGAAAAAATCTCTGCTGCTGCCTCCTGCCATGCTCCAACATGAATGCACTCCTGCCCAGGCCTGCTGCACGATGTCACCGTGGGGTCTTTCTCATCTCATCCTTTCCCCGAGAAGACCCTTCCCCTATTTTGTCTTTTTCTTCTTTGAGACAGAGTCTCAATCTGTCACCCAGGCTGGAGTACAGTGGGGCAATCTCTGCTCATTGCCACCTTCACCTCCCGGGTTCAAGCAATTCTCCTGCCTCAGCCTCCCAAGTAGCTGGGATCACAGGTGTGCGCCACCACACCCAGCTAATTTTTGTATTTTTAGTAGAGACGGGGTTACACCACGTTGGCCAGGCTGGTCCCAAACCCCTGACTTCAGGTGATCCACCCACCTCGGCCTCCCAAAGTGCTGGGATTGTAGGCGTGAACCACCCCGCCCCACCTCCTTTCCCCTGTTTCGTATGTTGAATCTCCTGTTCCTAGATGCCATTATGTTCCTCTTACTTGGTTTGTTTTCTTGTTTTGGTGGAGTGCATTCTCCTATAGTTACCCAGTTAAAGAACGCATCAGAAGTAACTTTTGACTGCTCCGCCTATGGAGCAGCCATTTTTTTTTTTTTTTTGAGACGGAGTCTCGCTCTGTCACCCAGGCTGGAGTGCAGTGGCGCAATCTCTGCTGACTGCAACCTCCATCCACCTCCCAGGTTCACGCCATTCTCCTGCCTCAGCCTCCCAAGTAGCTGGGACTACAGGCGCCCGCCACCACTCCTGGCTAATTTTTTGTATTTTTAGTACAGACTGGGTTTCACTGTGTTAGCCAGTATGGTCTCAATCTCTTGACCTTGTGATCCACCCGCCTCGGCCTCCCAAAATGCTGGGATTACAGGCGTGAGTCACCGTGCCCAGTCGGAGCAGCCATTCTTTTATTCCTTTACTTTCTTAATAACCTTGCTTTCAAAAAAAAAAAACGCCTGTCATCGAAGCACTTTTAGAGGCCAAGGCAAGCAGATCACTTGAGGTCAGGAGTTCAAGACCAGCCTGGCCAGCATGGTAAGACCCCATCTCTATTAAAAATACAAAAATTAGCCAGGTATGGTGGTGTACATCTGTATTCCCAGCTACTCGGGAGGCTGAGGCAGAAGAATCACTTGAACCTGGGAGGCAGAAGTTGCAGTGAACCAAGATCATGCCACTGCACTTTAGCCTGGGTGACAGGGCGAGAGTCCAACTCTATAAATAAATAAATAAATAAATAAATAAATAAATAAATAAATGGAGTATTTTTTGAGATCTTGCCAAAAAAAAAAATTTTTCGTTGGATCTTATCAGACTGATTTCTAAAATGCCCACTGGGGTTTGCATTTTCACCAGCAATATATGACTATGCTTCCCCTAAAACTTCATTAGCTCTTTAATTTTTGCTTACCTGATGGGTATAAACTGCTACCTCATTGGTCCTTCAATTTGTGTTTCCCTGGTTACTAATGAGGCTGAACATTTTTTGCTTATTTATTTGCTATTTAAATTTGTTCCTCTGTGAATTTCTTGTGCTTCCTCCTCTTGGCTGTTTTTCTTTCGTATTGTTTGTCTTTTTGCTGACAGTCTGCAAGGCCCGTCTATGCGCCACAGATTCAGGCTGTTCATTTGCCATATTGGCAAACCCAAGTCACCCTTTAACTTTGCTTAGGATATTTTCCCATAATTTTTTCCTCCAATTTTAACAAAGATTCATCTAAAAGATTCTTGGTGATTTCTGGGCTTCTTTTATTGGTTTAACAATTTCCCAGTTGGGCACAGTGGCTCACGCCAGTAATCCCAGCACTCTGGCAGGCCGAGGTGGGCAGATTGCCTGAGGTCAGGAGTTCAAGACCAGCCTGGCCAACATGGTGAAACCCCGTCTCTACTAAAAGTACAAAAATTAGCCAGACATGGGGGCACATGCCTGTAGTCCCAGCTACTCAGGAGGCTGAGGCAGGAGAATCACTTGAACCCGGGAGGTAGAGGTTGCAGCGAGCCAAGATCATGCCACTGCACTCCAGCCTGGGCAACAGGGTGAGACTCTGTCACAAAAAAATAAATAAATAAATAACAAATATCTTCCACAATTTCCATGTTATATATATATAGTTTCCTAAATTTTCTTATGAGACTTTTTGTTTTTTTTTTTAAGAGGGAGTCTCCCTCTCATGCCCAGGCTGGAGTGGTACAGTGGCACAGTCACAGCTTGCTGCAGCCCCAACCACCCAGGCTTAAGTGATCCTCCCACCTCAGCCTCCCGAGTAGCTGAGATCACAGGCATGCACCACCTGCCCAGCTAATTTTTTTTTTTTTTTTTGTAGTGACAGGGTCTCATTATGTTGCCCAGGCTGGTCTCAAACTCTTGGGCTCAAATGATCCTCCCAGAATGCTGGGATTACAGGCAGGAGCTGCCTCACCCAGCCTGGGGAGTTAATTTTTATTTCCTTTTTTGAGTTTTGGGGGTTTTGTTTGTCTTTCTTTCTTTTTTTTCTTTTTTTTTGATTTTATTTTTTTGGGACGGAGTCTCATTCTTTCGCCCAGGCTAGAGTGCAGTGGCGCTATCTTGGGTCACTGCAAGCTCCGCCTCCCGGGTTCAGGTCATTCTCCTGCCTCAGCCTCCCAGTAGCTGGGACTACAGGCACCTGCCACCACGCCCGGCTAATTTTTTGTATTTTTAGTAGAGACAGGGTTTCACCGTGCTAGCCAGATCGAGTTCTCGATCTCCTGACCTCGTGATCCGCCCGCCTCAGCCTCCCAAAGTGCTGGGATTATAGGCATGAGCCACCGCACCCGGCCTTGTTTTTCTTTTTTTTAGAAAAAGCTGTTGAATTTTCCAGCTGACTTCTCAATATCAATTGATGTGATCACATTGTACTTTCCCTATGCGATTATATTGATCAATTACTGTACTTGATCATTCCTGAAGTAAACTGCTCAAGGTATGTTACTCTTTGATATACAGTTGTACTTTATTAACATTTTATTTAGAATTTTTATACCCAAATCATTAATCTTCAATTTCCTCTTCTTGGCTTGTTTTTGGTTTTTTGTTCTTGTTGTAATTTGCTTGTTGGTTTACTATGTTTATGAGATTTTCTTTTTTTTTTTGAGAGGGAGTCTCACTCTCTCACCCAGGCTGGAGTGCAATGCAATGGCACGATCTTGGCTCACTGCAACCTCCACCTCCCGGGTTCAAACGACTCTCCTGCCTCAGCCTCCTGAATAGCAAGTAGCTGGGATTACAGGCACCCGCCACCATGCCCGGCTAATTTTTGTATTTTTAGTAGAGACAGGGTTTCTCCATGTTGGCCAGGCTGGTGTCGAACTCCTGACCTCAGGTGATCCACCCACCTCAGCCTCCCACAGGCTGGGATTGCAAGCATGAGTCACCGTGCCCAGCCTACTATGTTTATGAGATTTTCATAGGAAGGTCATGCTGCCTTTATAAAAAAAATCCAAGAGTTTCTATCTTTTTCTTTTTTTTTTTTTTTTTTTTTTTTTTAGATGGTTTCTCGCTTTTCCGCCCAGGCTGGAGTGCAGTGGCCGGATCTCAGCTCACTGCAAGCTCCGCCTCCCGGGTTCATGCCATTCTCCTGCCTCAGCCTCCCGAGTAGCTGGGACTACAGGCGCCCGCCACCTCGCCCGGCTAGTTTTTTGTATTTTTAAAGTAGAGACGGGGTTTCACCGTGTTAGCCAGGATGGTCTCGATCTCCTGACCTCGTGATCCGCCCGTCTCGGCCTCCCAAAGTGCTGGGATTACAGGCTTGAGCCACCGCGCCCGGCCTTCTATCTTTTTCTATAACCTAGAATAGTTTAGCTAAATTCATTTCACTTTATCTGACGATCCACTAGACTCACCTTTGAAACCATCAGGGGTTGGTGCCTTTACAAACAATTTTGTGCACACAAAATGGCATGTAACATACATGTAAGTTAGGAGGCACAGAATGAAGACCCCAGAGCCGAGTTAAAGTACATTTATAACTTACTCATCGTGTCACCAAGGTTCAGCTTGGTTAAAAGGGCAAGGGAGAGGGGACACCCACCGCCTCCTCTTAACAGCTGTCTTCTGGTGTCAGCACTCAGGAGTAGGCCAGATATTGTCACCATATGTTACCTGCGAGGAGGTGAGACCCTGAAGAGCAATTGGTGGTTTTCTCTGCTTTCCTCTTTTTTTCTTCTTTGTAATAAAAACACTCTCACATTTAAACTCCTGCCGTTTTATTGACTGGATCTGAAGCTGTGTGGGAAGGAGAGAGATGGACTCTGGGGGATGGAGAGGGATGGACAAGGGTTTGAAGCCCAGCTCTGTCCCCGGCGTGGCCCTGGGTGACTTGGACACCTGCAGGGACCTGGCTTTCTCAGCTGTAAAATAGGTTTGTGTGGGGTTCAAATAAGCCCAGGGCCAGGTGCGGTGGCCCAATCCATAATCCCCTCCCTTGGGAGGCCGAGGTGTGTGGATCACTTGAGGTCAGGAGTTCGAGACCAGCCTGGCCACCATGGTGAAACCCTGTCTCTACTAAAAATACAAAAATTAGCCGGGCATGATGGCAGGCACCTGGAATCCCAGATACTCAGGAGGCTGAGGCAGGAGAATCGCTTGGACCCGGAGGGTGGAGATTGCAGTGAGCTGAGATTGCACCATTGCACTCCAGCCTGAGCAACATAGCGAGACTCTACCCTAAAAAAATACATAAAATAAATAAATAAGCCCAAGGCCCAGAGCAGATATCCCATAAACGTGTTTCCTCCTTGGTCCTCCTCACCACCCCCTAACAGAGAAGGGCTGCATTTTGTTGTTGGGCAATGTGGAGCCAGTGCAGGTTCTTGAGGAGGGGAGTGGCCAAGAGCCGACTCAGTGCTGGGATGTGGATGTGAGATGAACCTGATGTTACAGATGGGCAAACTGAGGCACAGAGAGGGGAAGTTACTTGCCCAAGGTCACAAAGCTAACAGGGCTGGAACTGGAGCCCAGGTCGTTCTGACTCCAGGCCTCCCAGTCACAGAGTCTATCCCTCTGCCCCCAGAATGTGGGAGACACCACCAGCCCTCCACAGCCCCCTGCGTCACCAGCTTCTTGGGAGGGATGCGTATCACCCCTGTGTCCTGGCACCTTCCGTACCTGCCCCCGCATGAGTCACCCACCAGAGCAGAGTGAAAACCCACCTCCCTGGGGGAGGCCTCCATATGAGTGCATTTCAGGTTCCCGTCTTAGTCACCACTTCTCTTGGTTCCCACCCCTCCCCCGGCTGCCGGGAGCTGCCTACGACACCCCCAGTAGGCTCAGACCCAAGCGTGTGGCAGGGCTGGGCCCTAGGGAAGGGCCGAGGCCTGATCCCAAGGTGTCGCAAGGAGGCAGGGGGTACACTAGCCCTGCAACTGCCACGGGCTCCCCTCCCCCTAAGGAAAGCAGAGAACTTGCTGAAGGTCACTGTGTCAGTGCTAATAACAGCTGACACCACAGATACTTACTTCCAGGCCCTGCTCTAAACCTCTGCATCTGCTAAGAAATCTGATACTCTTGTCTGTTTTATAGATGGGGCAACTGAGACTCAGAGAGGGAGAGTGACTTGCTCAAGGTCACAGAGCCAGCAAAGGACAGGGCAGGCAGCAAACTCAGGCAGCCTGTGGAGACTCATGCAATCCTGCCCCTCCATGACGGGTGCTCCTGCCTCAACGCTGTCCCAAGGGCCAGGCAAGGTGGGGTCCTGCCCTGGGTGTTTTTTTTTTTTTTTTTTTAAGATGGATTCTTGCTACGTGACCCAGGCTGGAGTGCAGTGGCGCCTTCATGGCTCCCCTGCAGACTCGGACTCCTGCCTGCTCTGAGTCCTGTCCTGTCCTTCCCCTTCCACCCAGCCCAGCCAGAGCCCCTGAGAATGGTGAGCAGGGACCACCTTCTGAGGAAGGAGTGGGTGGGCACCAGCTCTGCCCACCACCAAGGAGCCTAGACCAGGCACTGCACTAGCTCCAGCCCCACAACTACCTCCAACTCCTCCAGTGCCAGGCTGGTCACCTCCCAGACTCTATAGGCAGTTCCCTCTGCTTACGACACCTTCCCCTTCTCTCCACTACCCCTTCTGTACTACTCCAGGGGGCAGTGTCACCTCCTCCAGGAAGCCCTCTGGGATGTGCCCCCATAGAGCCCTACACTTAGAGCTCCCAGGTGTGAATCCCAAATTTGCCATTTGCTTGCTGCGACCATAGGCAAATGACTGAACTTGTCTGAGCCTCTGTTTGCTCATCTACAAAATGAGGCCAGTGATATCTCAGGGGGTTGTTGTGAGGACGAAGAAATGAGCAGGGCAACGTGCTTAGAACATGGCCTGGCCCACAGTAAACTCGGCTCTTTATATCATTGATCATGTTGGATTGTAATTATTAGTGTCTGTCCAGCATCTCATTTCCGTGCTTGTCCTCAGAGCCCAGCCACAGGGCCCGCCCCAGAGGCCGTCTCATACAGCCTGTTCATTGAATGAAAGACCTGGGGCCAAGTGCAGTGGCTCATGCCTGTAATCCCAAACTCTTTGGGAGGCTGAGGTGGGAGGATCCTTTGAAACCAGACGTTCAAGACCAGCCTGGGCAACAGAGCAAGACCCCCATTTCTACAAAAGTTTTAAAAATGAGCCGAGCGTAGTGCCACGTACTTGTGGCCCCAGCCTACTAAGGAAGCTGAGGCAGGAAGACGGCTTGAGCCTAGGAGCTTGAGGCTACAGTGGCACGCCACTGCACTCCAGCCTGGGTGACAGAGCAAGACTCCATCTCAAACAAACACACACACACACAAATAAACAAACAAAAACTCCCAGGCTGATCAGTAGTGGGACTGCACTTCTGAATAGCAACTACACTCCAGCCTGGGTAGCATAGCAAGACCTTGTCTCTAAAAAATAATTTTTTTGTTGGGCACGGCAGCTCACGCCTGTAATCTCAGCACTTTGGGAGGCTGAGGTAGGTGGATCACAAGGTCAGGAGTTCGAGACCAGCCTGACCAATATGGTGAAACCCCATCTCTACTAAAAATACAAAAACATTAGCCGAGCATAGTGGAGTGTGCCTGTAATCCCAGCTACTCGGGAGGTTGAGGCAGGAGAATTGCTTGAACCCAGGAGGCACAGGTTGCAGTGAGCTGAGATCGCACCACTACACTCCAGCCTGGGCCACAGAGCGAGACTCTATCTACATCATCATCATCATCATCATCATCATCATCATCATCATCATCATAATTTTAAATGAAAATAAAAGAAAAGGACCAGGCGCAGTAGCTCACACTTGTAATTTTAGCACTTTGGGAGTCTGAGAAAGGAGGATCACTTGAGCCCAGGAGTTCAAGACCAGCCTTGGCAAGAAAGTGAGACCCCATCTCTGCAAAACAATTTTTAAAAATTAGCCAGGTGGGCCAGGTGCAGTGCCTCACACCTGTAATCCCAGCACTTTGGGAGGCCAAGGCAGGCAGATCTTGAGGTCAGGAGATTGAGACCATCCTGCTAACGTGGTGAGACCCCATCCCTACTAAACATACAGAAAATTAGCTGGGCACGGTGGCACATGCCTGTAGTCCCAGCTACTGGAGAGGCTGAGACAGGAGAATCACTTGAACCCGGGAGGCAGAGGTTGCAGTGAGCCGAGATCACGCCACTGCACTCCAGCCTGGGCAAGAGATGGAGATTCCGTCTCAAAAAAAAAAAAAATTCACCAGGTGTGATGGCGCATGCCTGTAGTCCTAGCTACTCAGGAGGTTTAGGGAGGTGGATCCCTTGAGCCCAAGAGTTCAAGGCAGCAGTGAGCCATGATCACACCACTGCACTCCAGCCTGGGTGACAAAGTAAGACAGTGTCTCTTAAAAACAAATTTTAAAATAAAGGAAAAAAAAAATAAAGTGATATTTATAAAGCACTTAAGACAGGGCTGGGCCACAGTTAATGCTGGAGAAGTGTTGGGAAAATAGGAACAAGTGACTGTGACCCCTTCAAGTGCCAGCACTTCGTTCTACATTCAAGCAGGTCTCACCTCCCTCTGCCAGTGACTTCAGAGTCTGCATCACAAGGAGCACTTCTCTGGGCGTCTGCCCTGGGTGTTCAAGTCCTCCTCAATGCCCTGCTCATGCCCCCGTGTCCGGGGACTGGGTGTCAGGAGCCATGCCGGGCACTCAACATGGAGCAAATAGACGGGGCACAGGGCACCAGAGTAGAAGAAAACAGCATAACCTTATTTTATATTTTATTTTATTTTTATTTATTTATTTTGAGATGGAGTTTCAATCTTGTTGCCCTGGCTGGAGTGCAGTGGCACAATCTCGGCTCACTGCAACCTCTGCCTCCCGGGTTCAAGGGATTCTCCTGCCTCAGCCTCCTGAGTAGCTGGGACTACAGGGGCGCACCACCACACCCAGCTAATTTTTGTATTTTTAGCAGAGATGGGGTTTCGCCACGTTGGCCAGGCTGGTCTCAAACTCCTGACCTCAGATGATCCGCCCGCCTTGGCCTCCCAAAGTGCTGGGATTACAGGCATGAGCCACCACGCAAAGGCTTTTCTTTTCTTTTTTGAGATAGGATCTCCCTGTGTCACCCAGGCTGGAGTGCAGTGACACCATCATAGCTCACTGTAGCCTCCTCAACCTCCTAGGCTCAAGTGATCCTCCCACCTCAGTCCCACAAGTAGCTGGGACTACAGGTGTGCACCACCACACCCGGCTAATTTCTTTATTTTTTGTAGAGATGAAGTCTCCCTATGTTGCCCAGGCTGGTCTTGAACTCCTGGACTCAAGTGATCCTCCTGCCTTGATCTTCCAAAGTGCTGAGATTACAGCTGTGAGCTACTGCACCCAGCCCAAACATAATTTTCTTGACTCCAACCTTCACCACCTCTGACAACATCATTGAGACATATTTGGGTAAATTCAGTCCAAATCTGTGACTTTTTTTTTTTTCAGTTGTATTGAAGATTCCAAGCCCCAGTCATTCTCTGAGGACCGTCATGGTGTTGTTTCTTCCGCTTCACTTGCCCCTGGGAGAGCCTCAGCCCCCAGGCCACAGGGTGGGAGCCCACGAATGTAGCTGGGTGACGGGGGGGAGGGGAGAGAGTTTGGACAAAGCTGCTGGCTGATAGGTTGCTCCCCGAGCCTCCCACCTGCAGGAGCACTGCGGTTTCTCTTGCAGCTTGGAGGCTTTCCTCTTCGTTTTTGCTGTTGCTAAGGCTTCTCAAGCCTCCCGCTCGACGCCTGCTTGGGACCAGCCGTCAGCTACAAGGTCATGTCCTCCCAGCTACCTTCTATATCCCTATCAGAGCCTGCAGAAGCTCCTGAAGCATTTCTGCACCATACACAGGCCATGTAATACCTCATCACCACCCTCTGGCCCTGTCCTCCTCAGGCCCCCTGGGTAGGTGAGACAGATAAAATACAGGGCATTCAGTTAAATTTGAATTTCAGATAACCAACAAATAATCTTTTAGTGACTGGACACGGTGGCTCATGCCTGTAACCCCAACACTTTGGGAGGCCAAGATGGATGATCCCTTGAGGCCAGGTATTCAAGACCAGCCTGGGCAACATAGCGAGACCCCTGTCCCTGTAAAAATTTAAAAATTAACTAGGTGTGGTGGCACACCTCTGTAGTCCCAGCTATTTGAGAGGCTGAGGCAAGAGAATTGCTTAAGCCCAGGAGGTCAAGGCTGCAGTGAGCCATGTTCATGCCACTTCACTCCAGCCTGGACAACAGAGCAAGACTCCATCTCTAAAATAATAGTAATAATAATAATAGCAATAATGTTTTAGTATAAGTATGTCCCAGCAATTGCATCCTGCATTTTTATCTGCCAAATCGGGCCAGCCCAACCCATAGAGCTGGATTTGTCTGTAAAGACACAGCCCAGCCACTCCAGTTAGGGAGGAGGATGCCAATCCGCCTCTCCCTCAAATACCCCAAAATCCCCAGGGGGCGCCCTTCCTCTGTATTTCCTCCCTTTCCATCTACCTCTTCCCCCACGCCACCTTCTTTCCCCCTGGACTGGCCCCAAGTTCCACCTGCCCCCATGACCAGACCCTCCCTTGGGTTCCCTTTCCAGCTCACTACATCTTCCCTCTTGCTGGCAGGAGAAACCTCATTCTCCCACTTGGCGCTTCCTGGGTCCTCTCTGCCTCACACCTGGCACACAGACCTTTGAACTGGCAGTTTGGGCCCTCTGTCTCCATACCCAGCTGCTTTTGTGGGGTGGGGACGGTAGGAAACAGAACACATTGTTTGCCATTTTAAATCACTAGCCCACTGCAAATCTCCACACCAGCCCTCGAGGCCCCCATCACCTTCTTTGAGCCCTGTTACAACCTGCCCATTTCACAGAGGACACTGACCCTCAGACAGGGGAAGGCCTTTGCCCCAGGTCCCCCTGCTGCTGGTGAGGGATGGGCTGTGGGGGTCTCTTTCCAAGGCCCCAGGGCTGCCCAGGCAGGCCACCACCTTCTCAGAGACTTGGGATCCCTGTAGGCCTGGCACGGAGGGGCCGAGCTACTGAGGCTCCAGCTGCTGGAATCTCATGTGACATTTCCTCTTCGGGGATCAGCCACCGCGGTGCTGGGGTGACAGAAAGGAAGGAAGAAAAGGCCCCATCTCTCCCACGAGAATTCAGAGAGATCTGACAGCTCAAAGTGGCCAGGCTTATGCACACGGGTCTCAAGAACAAGGGAAGCCTCTCTCCAAACCAGTGACACCACTCACCAAGGTCCTGGGCAACTCGTCTCAGGGCCTCAAGCCCCAGTTTCCTCATCCAAAGAACTGGGTCAACAGTCACAGGGCTGAAGGAAGTAGGAAAAATGGCCTTACAGCCAGGTGTGATGGCCCACACCTGTAATCCCAGCACTTTGGGAGACCAGAGCACAAGAACCTTTTTAGGCCAGGAGTTCAAGACCAACCTGGGCAACATAGCAAGACACCCGTCTGTACAAAAAAAAAAAAAAAAAGACGCTAAATAATAAAAATAAATGACTAACATTTATTTAGTGTATATTATATGCCAGACACTGCTCTAGGCACTTTGCATAGTACATTCAATTCTTGAATCCCAACTGGGCATGGTGACTCATGCTTATAATCCCAGCACTTTGGGAGGCCAGGGCGGGTGAGTCACTTTAAGCTAGGAGTTCAAGACCAGCTTGGCCAACACGGCAAAACCATGTCTCTACAAAAAATACAAAAATTAGCCGGGTGTGGTGGCGCACACTGTGGTCCCAGCTTCTCAAGAGGCTGAGGCAGGAGAATTGTTTGAACTTTGAACCTGGGAGGTAGAGGTTGCAGTGAGCGGAGATCATGCCACGGCACTCTAGCCTGGGTGATAGGATGAACAAGACTCTGTCTGGGGAAAAAAAAAAAAAGTGTACGCAATCTTCCCAACAAGCCTATGAGATGGGCACTATTATCATTTTCCACTTTATTGCTGAAGAAACTGAGGCAGAGGGATGAAGTCACTTGCTAAAGTTCACACAGCCACTGAGTCAGTATTCTAATTTTTTTTTTTTTTTTTTTTTTTTGAGACAGAGTCTTGCTCTGTCACCCAGACTGGAGTGCAGTGGCGCGATCTCGGCTCACTGCAACCTCTGCCTCCCAGCTCAAGCAATTCTCGTGCCTCAGCTTCCCAAGTAGCTGGGGTTACAGACACCCACCACCATGCCTGGCTAATTTTTGTATTTTTAGTAGAGACGGGGTTTCTCCATGTTGGCCAGGCTGGTCTTGAACTCCTGACCGCTAGTGATCTGCCCGTCTCAGCCTCCCAAAGTGTTGGGATTACAGGCGTGAGCCACGTAGCCCAGCCCGGTATTCTAACTGTGTTAACTACCACAGCTTATATGTAGAACACACAGCACAGAATTGCTCAATAAATTGGTGGTGCCAACTAAAATGTCCCCATGAATAGACAGCAGTTAGCAGAATAGACCAGCAAATCCAGAAATAGGCCAAGGAAATTTAGCACAGATAAGGCACCTTTTCAGGTGAGTGGAGAAAATACGGATTATGCAACAAGTTGGCTTTGGGACAAAGTTTAGCCATCTGAAAATAATAATAATAATGCAGATTCATAGTTCATACCTTACACCAGGATAAATTACATTCATGGTTTAAACAAGGCCAGGCACGGTGGCACATGCCTGTAACAGCAGCACTTTGGGAGGCTGAGGCAGGAGGATCACTTGAGTCCAGGAGTTTGAGACCAGTCTGGGCAACATATCAAGACCCCATGTCTACAAAAATAATTTTAAATTAGTTGAGCATTGTGTCACTGCAGTCCCAGCTACTAGTGAGGCTGAGGTGGGAGGATCACTTGAGCTGGGGAGGTCAAGGCTACAGTGAGCTATGAGCTATGATAGTGCCACTGCACTCCAGCCTGGGTGACAGAACAAGATCCTGTTTCAAAAAAAAAAAAAAAGATTTTAACATTAGCAATAAAATAGCAACAATACTAAAATAAACTATGTTATATATTTTTTTAAAATCTCAGAATGGGAAAGCCTAACACAAAACCAGTATGTCATAAAACAAAAGACTAATCAACTCTGTCAGATGCGGTGGCTCACGCTGGTGATCCCAGAACTTTGGGAGACCGAGGCGGGCGGATCACCTGAGGTCAGGAGTTCGAGACCAGCCCAGCCAACATGGTGAAACCCTGTCTCTACTAAAAATACAAAAATTAGCTGGGCGTGGTAGTGGGTGCTTGTAGTCCCAGCTGCTCAGGAGGCTGAGGCAGGAGAATAGCTTGAACCCGGAAGGCAGAAGTTGTAGCGTGCCGAGATCACGCCACTGCTGCACTCCAGCCTGAGCAACAGAGCGAAACTCTGTCTTAAAAAAAAAAAAAAAAAAAAATTGATAAACTCACCTCTGTAATAAGAAACTTCTCGTGTCAAAAGTCCTGATGAGTATAAACGATATTAAATGCCAAGTGGCACAGGAAGCTCCACTTTTTGAAGATCCATCAAGCTGCACGCTTCTGATTTCACACTGTGCAGAGCACGTTATACTTCAGAAACACGTTTTTTAAAAAGATCAGTGACAAACAGGAAAAATATAGCTGCTTCTCATGAAATAAATAAGAAAAAGACTACTCAAAAAATGTCAATGGACATGAACAGATAGATCACAGAAGAGTAAACAGAAACAATGCAAACATACGAAAAGATGCTCAGCTGTTTTTCATAGTAAAAGACATGCAAATTAAGACTACAATAAGACTCTAACCTTGGCCGGTGCGGTGGCTCACGCCTGTAATACCAGCACTTGGGGAGGCCAAGGCAGGCAGATCACCTGATGTCAGGAGTTCAAGATCAGCCTGGCCAACAGGACAAAACCCCATCTCTACTAAAAATACAAAAATTAGCCGTGTGTGGTGGCACACACCTGTAATCCAAGCTACTTGGGAGACTGAGGCAGGAGAATTGCTTGAACCCGGGCAACGGAGGTTGCAGTGAGCCAAGATCGTGCCACTGCACTCCAACCTGGGCCACAGAGCAAGACTCCGTCTAAAACAAAAGAAAAAGACTCATCTTTACCTAACAGTTTGGCAAAAGATTAAGGAGTTTCATAGCACTCTGAGCTGGCAAGGGTGTGGGGAAACAGGCACTGTGGGCCACCTCTTGTGGGAGTGTCAACTGGTCCCTTTCCCCGAAGGGGAATTTGGCAGTGTCTATCAAAATCACACATGCACATTCGCTTTGACCAAGTGACTCTTCTTCAAGGGATTCATTATACAGAAGTCCTCCCACGCAGGCTAAATGACTTATGCATAAGATTATTCATTGCAGCTTTTGGGGGGTAAACTATTAAAACAATCTAAATGTCCATCACGAGATAGCTATTTAAAGTCCATCCACACAACAGCATACCATGCAGCTATTAAAAAAGAATGCACTGGGCCGGGCGCGGTGGGTATGCCTGTAATCCCAGCACTTTGGGATGCTGAGGCGGGCGGATCGCAAGGTCAGGAGTTCGAGACCAGCCTGTCCAATATGGTGAAACCCCGTCTCTACTAAAAATTACAAAAATTAAGGCCGGGCGCGGTGGCTCAAGCCTGTAATCCCAGCACTTTGGGAGGCCGAGACGGGCGGATCACGAGGTCAGGAGATCGAGACCATCCTGGCTAACACGGTGAAACCCCGTCTCTACTAAAAAAATACAAAAAACTAGCCGGGCGAGGTGGCGGGCACCTGTAGTCCCAGCTACTTGGGAGGCTGAGGCAGGAGAATGGCGTAAACCCGGGAGGCGGAGCTTGCAGTGAGCTGAGATCCGGCCACTGTACTCCAGCCCCGGCGACAGAGCAAGTCTCAGTCTCAAAAAAAAAAAAAAAAATTACAAAAATTAGCTGGGCATGGTAGCACGTGCCTGTAGTCCCAGCTACTTGGGAGGCTGAGGCAAGAGAATCATTTGAACCCGAGAGGCGGAGGTTACAGTGAACCAAGATCACCGCCACTGCACTCCAGCCTAGGTGACAGAACGAGACTCTGTCTCAAAAAATAAAAAAAGAACGCACTGGCCAGGTGTGATGTCTCACACCTGTAATCCCAGCACTTTGGAAGGCTGAGGCAGGAGGATGGCTTGAGCTCAGAAGTTCGAGACCAGCCTGAGAAACATGGCAAGACTCCTGCCTCTACAAAAAATACAAAAATTAGTGGGGCATGGTGGCAGGCGCCTGTAATCCCAGCTACTCAAGAGGCTAAGGTGGGAGGATCACCTGAGCCCGCAGTGGAGGTTGCAGTGGGCCGAGATCGTGCCACTGCACTCCTGGGCAACAGAGTGAAATGGAGTTCGAGACCAGCCTGGCCAACATGGTGAAACCCCATCTCTACTAAAAATACAAAAATTAGCCGGGCATGGTGGCAGGTGCCTGTAATCCCAGAAGGCTGAGGCAGGAGAATCGTTTGAACCTGGGAGGCGGAGGTTGCAGTGAGCAGAGATTGTGCCAATGCACTCCAGCCTGGGTGACAGAACGAGACTCTGTCTCAAAAACAAAACAAAACAAAACAAAACAAAAACAATGCACAAGGTTTTAAGTTTTAGGGTAATGATGTCAAACAATCTCCAAGACACGGCATTACACGAAAAAGCAAAATGCAAACAATGCATGGAATTATGCCACTTAAACAAAAACAAAGTAGCTGCAAATTTGCTTAAATGTGCATTTGCTTATAGACCTGTGGAAAATCTTTGGGTAACTGATAAGAATGACTGTACCTTTGGATAGGAGCTTGGTGGTTAGGGATCAGGTGGGCGGGAGATTTTTCTGTGTAAAACCTTTAGTACCTTTGGAATGTTGAACCACAGAATATACTGTCTTTTTTTTTTTTTTTTTCTTTTTCTTTTTTTAGGCTGGTCTCAAACTCCTGAGCTGAAGGGATCCTCCTGCCTTAACCTACCAGAAGGATTACAGAGTCTAGTAAAAATAGAGAGCAGCGTGATGTGGTGTGGTGGGTATGTGGTTAGTATTCATGTAATCCCAACGACTTTTGAGAAGTGGAGCCGGGTGGATCACTTATATTCTGTGAGAGATCAGCCTGGGTGCAATATATTAGATCCTGCTTCATTAAAATTTTTTTTTTTCCTTTTTGAGACGGGAGGCTTCTGGAGTGCTAGGCCGATTCCAGCACGTAAGCCTCCTGGGTTCCTACCATTCTCCTGGCTCAGCCTCCCTAGTAGCTGGGACTACAGGCTCGGCCACCTCTCGCCCGGCTAGTTTTTTGTATTTTTTAGTAGAGACGGGGTTTCACCGTGTTAGCCAGGATGGTCTCGATCTCCTGACCTCGTGATCCGCCCGTCTCGGCCTCCCAAAGTGCTGGGATTACAGGCTTGAGCCACCGCGCCCGGCCTAAAAAAAATTTTTAAATCACCTTGTATCTCATAAATGTGAACAATTATGATTTGTCAATCAAAAATAATATTAATTAAAAATGTTTTAATTCTAACTGATATCGCACCTAATTTTTAAAAAATAAATCAAAAAAGCAGGGCGCAGTGGCTCACATCTGTAATCCCAGCACTTTGGGAGGCCAAGACTTGTGGATCATTTGAGGTCAAGAGTTTGAGACTAGCCTGGCTAATATGGTGAAACCCCGTCTCTGCTAAAAACACAAAAGTTAGCCAGGCATGGTGGCAACTGCCTGTAGTCCCAGGTACTCAGGAGGCTGAGGCATGA
The DNA here is from genome assembly GCF_008728515.1 of Papio anubis. Lineage (NCBI taxonomy): Eukaryota > Metazoa > Chordata > Mammalia > Primates > Cercopithecidae > Papio > Papio anubis. Next base: position 47,207,923 of record NC_044993.1, on the reverse strand, counting down.
GAATTGCTTGAACCCAGGAGGCAGAGGTTGCAGTGAGCTGAGATCGAACCACTGCACTCCAGCCTGGGCGACAGGGTGAGACCCTGTCTCAAGAAATAAAAATTAAGATAAAAAAACTCAAGAAGTAAGAAGACTACTTCATGATTTCAATATGTGTTACAAAGCTACAGGAATCAAAACAATGTGATATTTGGCATAAAGACAGAGATAAAGACTAATGGAATAGAATAGGGAGCCCAGAAATACATCCTCACATTTTTTTATTTTAATATTTTGTTTGTTTGTTTTTGTTTTGTACAAGATCTCACTCTGTTGCCCAGGCCGGTGCACAGTGTGATTGTAGCTCACTGAAACCTCGAACTCCTGTGATCAAACTATCCTCCCACCCCAGGCTGCCAAGTACCTGAGACTAGATGTGGGTGTCACCATTCTGGCAATTTTTTTTTTTTTTTTTTTTTTTTTTTGGTAGAGACCTAGTTTCATTACATTGCCCAGGCTGGTCTCAAACTCCTGGCCTCAAAGGATCCTGTCACCTCTGCCTCCGAAAGTGCTAGGATTACAGACGTGAGGCACCGCACTTGGCCCACCCTCACATTTATGGTTAAATAATCTTTGGCAAGAGTGCCAAGACCATTCAGTGGTGGAAATAGCCAAATCTTCAACAAATGGTGTTGGGAAAACTAGCTATTCACACACAAAATAATGCAGTTAGACCCTTATCATACACCATACACACACAAAAAAAACTTTTTTTGAGACAGAATTTTGCTCTTCTTGCCCAGTCTAGAGCTCAATGGCACGATCTCGGCTCACTGCAACCTCCGCCTCCCAGGCTCAAGTGATTCTCCTGCCTCAGCCTCCCCAGTAGCTAGGATTATAGGCACGTGCCACCACGCCCGGCTAATTTTGTATTTTTAGTAGAGACAGAGTTTCTCCACATTGGTCAGGCTGGTCTCAAACTCCCGACCTCAGGTGATCCACCCACCTCGGCCTCCCAAAGTGCTGGGATTACAGGTGTAAGCCACCACACCCAGCCATATACAAAAATTAATTCAAAATGTAAAGACTTAAATATAAGACCTAAAACTATAAAATGCCTAGGAAAAAAAAATACAGAGAAAGCTTCATGTCACTGAACTTGACAATGATTTATTAGATATGACACCAAGAAAGGCACAGGCAGCCGGGCATGGTGGCTCTCGCCTGTATTCCCAGCACTTTGGGAGCCGAGGTGGGCAGATTACTTGAGGTGAGGAGTTCAAGACCAGCCTGGTCAACATGGCAAAACGCTTTCTCTACTAAAAATACAGAAATTAGCTGTGCGTGGTGGCACATGCCTGTAATCCCAGATACTCAGGAGGCTGAGGCAGAAGAATCACTTGAACTCAGGAGGCAGAGGTTGCAGTGAGCCAAGATCATGCCACTGCAATCCAGCCTGGGCAATAAGAGTGAAACTCTGTCTCAAAAAAAAAAAAAAAAGAAAAGAAAGAAAAAAGAAAGAAAGAAAAGAGAGGCACAGGCAGCAACAACAAGAGGAAGAAGGTAAAATAGGACTACATCAAAATTAAAAACCTCTGTGCATCAGTCGGGCACAGTCACTCACGCCTGTAATCTCAGCACTTTGGGAGGCTGAGGCAGGTGGATCACCTGAGGTCAGGAGTTCAAGACCAGCCTGGCCAACATAACGAAACCCTGTCTATACTAATAATACAAAAATTAGCTGAGCATGGTGGTAAAAGCCTGTAGTCCCAGCTACTTGGGAGGCTGAGGTAGGAGAGTTGCTTGAACCTGGGAGGCAGAGGTTGCAGTGAGCTGAGATTGCACCATTGCACTCCAGCCTGGGCAACAAGAGTGAAACTCCTTCTCAAAAACAAAACAAAACAAAAAACTTCTGTGCATCAAAGGACACAATCAGCCCAGTGAAAAGCAACCTATGTAATGGGAGAAAATATTTGCAAATCATATATCTGATAAGGGGTTAATATCCTGAATATGTTTTTAAAAAACTCCTAGAACTCAACAACAACAAAGCAATACAATTTAAAAAATGGGCAGGCTGGGCATGGTGGCTCATGTCCATAATCCCACTTAGGGAGGCAGAGACAGAAGGATTGCTTGAGCCCAGGAGTTTGAGGCCAGCCTGGGCAGTATAGCAAGACCCTAGTCTCTAAAAAAATAATAAAAATAAATTTTTAATGTGCAAAATACTTGAATAGACATTTCTCCAAAGATGATATGCAAATGACCAACAAATGTATGAAAAGATGCTCAACACCACAAATCCTTAGGAAAATGCAACTCAAACCCACAAGATACCACTTTATACCCATTAGAATGGTTATGATCAAAAAACAGGGCTGGGTGCAGTGGCTCACGCCTGTAATCTCGATACTTTGGGAGGCCAAAGCAGGATCACCTGAAGTCAGGAGTTCGAGACCAGCCTGGACAACATGGTGAAACCCCATCTGTACTAAAAATACAAAAAAAAAAAAAAATTAGCTGGGTATGATGGCACGTGCCTATAATCTCAGCTACTTGGGAGGCTGAGGCAGGAGAACTGTTTGAACCTGGGAGGTGGAGGTTGCAGTGAGCTGAGATCACACCTTTGCACTCCAGCCTGAACAACAGAGCAAGACTCCATAAAAAAAAAAAAAAAAAACAGAAAATAACAAGCGTTGGGAAGGACATAGAGAAACTGGAACTGTTTTGCTCTGTTGGTGGGAATGCAAAATGGTGCAACCTCTATGAAAAATAAGATGGCAGTTCCCCAAAATATTAAAAATAGAGCTACCATATGATCCGGCAATCCCACTTCTGGGTATATATTTAAAAGAATTAAAAGCTAGATTTTTTTTTCTTTTTTTTTTTTTTTTTTTTTTTTTTACAAAGTCTTGCTCTGTTGCCCAGGCTGGCAGGCTGGAGTACAATGGCTCAGTCTTCCTCCTCCCAGGTTCAAGCGATTCTCCTGCCTCAGCCTCCCAAGTAGCTGGGATTACAGGTGCATACCACCACACCCAGCAAATTTTTATATTTTTAGTAGAGACGAGTTTTCACCATGTTGGCCAGGCTGATCTTGAACTCCTGACGTCAGGTGATCCACCCGCTTTGGCCTCCCAAAGTGCTGGCATTACACGCGTGAGTCACCGCGCCTGGCCTAAAAGCTAGATCTTGAAGACGTAGCTGCACTCCCATGCTCATGGCAGCATTGCTCACAGTAGCCAGGGTGGAAGCAACCCAACTGGCCATTGAAGGATGAGGGGATAAACAAAATATGGTATATCCATATGTCTTAGTCTGTCTTGTACCACTATAACAGAACTCCACAGACTGGGGAATTAATAAGAAAGAGAATTTTATTATTATATATTTTTTAGATGGAGTCTCACTCTCTCATCCAGGCTGGAAGGCAGTGGTGCGATCTCGGCTCACTGCAACCTCCACCTCCTGGGTTCAAAGCAATTCTCCTGCCTCAGCCTTCTAAGTAGCTGGGATTACAAGTGCCCACTGTGTTTTCAGTAGAGACAGCATTTCACCATGTTGTCCAGGCTGGTCTCGAACTCCTGACCTCAAGTGATCTGCCCGCCTCAGCCTCCCAAAGTGCTGGGATTACAGGCATGAGCCAGTGTCCCTGGCCAGAAAAAGAAGCTGTTAAAAATACACTTCTGGAGCCTGGGAAGTCCAAGCTTGAGGGCCTGCATCTAGCAAGGGCCTTCTTGCTGTGTCAGCCCACCGTGGAAGTCGGAAGGGCAAGAAAGCATTTGCAGGAGACAGCAAGAGAGAGCTGAACTTGCTTTTATAACAACCTGCTCCAGCAATAACGACATTAATCCATGCATGAGGGCAGAGTCCTCAGGGCCTAATCACCTTAACAGTCCAACTGAGGCAGGAGAATAGCAGGGGGAATTGGAGGTTGGATAGAGGGCGGAATGAATAGGAGCAGAAGCAGGATAAAGAAGTGGGTGAGCAAGAAGCAGAAGTTGAGCCAAAACAAAAGTGAGATCAAGAAGTAAGGAGCCCTTGGTTGGCAAGATCCAGACCAAACTAGTCCCCTCAGGGATGGGTATTTGCATAAGAGAGAAAAGGTGTCCTTAAAAGGACCCCATAGGGGCCGGGAGCAATGGCTCACGCCTGTAATCCCAGCACTTTGGGAGGCCAAAGTGGGCAGATCACGAGGTCAGGAGTTCAAGACCAGCCTGGCCAACATGGTGAAACCCCATCTCTACTAAAAATACAAAAATTAGTTGGGTGTGGTGGCACACGCCTGTAATCCTAGCTACTCAGGAGGCTGAGGCAGGAGAATTGCTTGAACTCGGGAGGTGGAGGTTACAGGGAGCTGAAATTGCGCCACTGCACTCCAGCCTGGGTGACAGAGCGAGACTCCATTTCAGAAAAAAAAAAAAAAACGGATCCCATATGATAATCGAGTCATTAAAGCTCATGCAAATGGACTGCATATCATGGATGTACTTAAAATTATGGGATGGAGGCAACGTACAAGCTCACAAAGGTCGAGAAATTAAACAACTCCACCTATCAATCAAAAGGCAAAAGGCATCTACCGGCTAAAGATTAGGCAACTCAGGAAAAAAAAAACATATCGAAAGACTCAAAATACACCAAACTGGTGCTGATCTCATTTTGCACAGGTCAGTCTGCTCTACCCTCTCTGACAGTGTATTACTGTGCTTAGTAAACTTTGGCTTCTTTCTCCTTGGTCTCCTCCAATTCTTTGTTCACAGCACGAAGAACCTGGGACTTTGGTAACACGATCTTTTTTCTTTCTTTCTTTTTTTTTTTTTTTTTTTTCTGAGACAGGGTCTTGCTCTGTGGAGGACCTGTGGCTGGAGGGCAGTGGCTCAATGTCAAGTCACTGCAGTCTTGACCTTCTGGGCTCAAGCCATCCTCCCACCTCAGCCTCCCAAGTAACTGGGACCACAGGCATGTGCCACCACACTTGACTAATTTTTTAATTTTTTTGTAGAGACAGGATCTCCCTATGCTACTCAGGCTGGTCTCGAACTTCTGGGCCCAAGCCATCCTCCTGTCTTGGCCTCCCAAAGTGTTGGGATTACAGGCGTGAGCCACTACACCCAGCTGTTCCACCTCTTAATACTATCATGATGGCAATTAAACATGAGTTTTGGAGAGGACTTTTAAATTGTAGCACCATGCAATGGAATATTATTCAACTTTCAAAAGGAAGGAAATCTTATCGCACACTACAGCATGGATGAACCTGGAGGACATTATGCTAATGAAATAAGCCAGTCACACGCACATGCAAAAACAAGAAACAGAAAGTAGACTGGCAGTTGCCAGGAGTTGTTGTTTAATGGGTAGGGAGTTTTAGTTTTGCAAAGATGAAAAAAAGTTTTGCAAGATGAAAACGTTCTAGAGATCTGTTGCACAACGATGTGAATACACTTAACACTACTGAACTGTACACTTACAAATGGTTAAGATGGTAAATGTTATCTTATGTGGTGGGTTTTTTTAACCATAGCGTCTAAAAAAATTAAACACGTTGGTGAGCAGTCAGTTTGCAGTCTCTCCTTTAGACAGTGCTTTCTCTAAGGCTGGGAATGTACCACGTGTTAGGACTGGAACGAACTTGTTGTTAAGGGCCTCACGTGTTTGTCTTAAGCTCTTTTTTAATTCATTTACTCAACATGATTGTCGAACAGCTACTGTGTACCAAGCTCTATGCTGGGCCCTGGACTGACAGAGATGAACAGGGAGCTCACAGTACCAAGGAGGACAGACAAAAACACCAAATGCATAAAGAGATCAGCATTATAGCTGGGCACAGTGGCTCAAGCCTGTAATCCCAGCACTTTGGGAGGCCAAGGCTGGTGGATCACGTGAGGTCAGGAGTTCAAGACCAGCCTGGCCAACATGGTGAAACCCCATCTCTACTAAAAATACAAAAATTAGCCAGGCGTGGTGGCACATGCCTGTAGTCCCAGCTACTTGGGAGGCTAGGGCAGAAGGATTGATTGCTTGAACCCAGGAGGTGGAGGTTGCAGTGAGCCAGGATCAAGCCATTGCACTCCAGCCTGGGCAACAGGACCAGGCAGACTCCATCTCAAAAAAAAAAAAAAAAAAAAGAGATCAGCATTAGGAAGCCAATTCAACAGAGTAATGGGATGCAGGGGGACTGAGATAGGGACACACACAGTTACATGGGGTGGAGGGTGAGGGCTCCTCCTAGGAGGGGAAACTTCAGCCAGATCCATATGATGGAAGGAGGAGGCCACATGAGGCCATGGAAGCAGAGCTCCAGGCAGAGGGAACAGCAAGTGCAAAAACCCAGAAGAAGAAAAGAGCCTGGTGGTTTTGGGGTGTCAAAGAAGCAAAAAAGCCCACATGACTGACTCAGCAAGTGGGGGAGGTGGGTGGTTGGAATACTGCCAGCAGCCCCAATGTACGTGGAATGGGAAAAAGGCCACCTTTACCAGCATAGACTTGTTTTGCAAATTCAAATGGATCATTATTTTCTATGAAAAAAATAATAAATTATGGCCAGGCGTGGTAGCTCACACCTGTAATCCAGCACTTTGGGAGGCCAAGGCAGGAGGATCACTTGAGCCCAAGAGGTTGAGTTTGCCAGCCATCATCACACCACTGCACTCCAGCCTGGGCAACAGAGCAAGACCCCATCTCTTAAAAAAATAAATCAATAAATAAATAATAACAACAAACTGATTTGTCCTAGAGAAAGGCTAGGTCAACAGAAACCCCTCAAAGCCTCATATTTGCCTCGATACATTCAGTCTGCTGAATCCCTGAATCAGCTTCTTGAGTGGTTTACAAGCCATAGATTTGATCTGACTCCCTTCACCACTGCAGAGCAGGTGGGTGGGAGGAGCTCCAAGCAAGGCTGGTGGAGCAGGAGTCAGGCCCAGAGGTGGGGTGAGGAGGCCTGGGAGAAGAAGACTTCCATCACCACAGTCCTAAATTATGTCGGAGAAGACCCAGTTGTGGATTCTGGAGGGACCTGTGCCCCACTTCATTTATGGGCAGAACTCTCTCCCCAACCTCCAGGCAGCATGGACCTGGATGTGGAGGCTGGACTAGGCCAATCACAGGTGCTGGTGAACAGAGAGGGAGGGACAGTTAGGGCCAAGCCTGTGGCCCAACACAGGGCTGGGATGTCTGGGCAGGGCAACAGTAGTTCCTGCTACACACAACTGTCCCCCACATCCCATTGGTTTTCCAGGATGGCTTCCCCTCTCCAATGATCCCCTGTGCCTGGCTGGCCCTCCCATTAATCTCCAGCATTTAACAGCTCTGGTTGGTTTCTGTTGCTTGCCACCAGGAGCTCTGAAGGATGCAGAGGGTCTCTCAGGCTCTGGTGCCTTGCAGAGCCTGCCACAGCTGCTGGGATCCCAGCCCTGCCACCCAGTGGCCTTGTGGTCTCGGACGGGTGATCGACAGCGCTGCCAGGCTGTGATTAAGAGATGGTAGAGCCAGAGAAGGGTTGTCAGCCACCAGCGGGCTTTGGGTTTCCTAAAATTTCATTCTTCTGAATCTACATTCACCATTTGTGACTTTTACTATATCCATAACTGTCTGTTCCCACTTTCTTATTAGTTTTCTACTTTTTTTTTTTTTTGAGATGGAGTCTTGCTCTATCACCCAGGCTGGAGTGCAGTGGTGAGATCTTGCCTCACTGCAACCTCCGCCTCCTGGGTTCAAGCGATTCTCCCGCCTCAGCCTCCCGAGTATCTGGGACTACTGGTGCCCGCCACCACACCACACCCAGTTAATTTTTGTATTTTTAGTAGAGACAGGGTTTCACCATGTTGGACAGGCTTGTCTCAAACTCCCGACATCAAGTGATCCGCCCGCCTCAGCCTCCCAAAGTGCTGGGATTACAAATGTGAGCCACCATGCCTGGCCCCAGAATTTTTTTATATTTAATATTTTAGAGTCAGCATCTGTCTCTGTTGCCCAGGCTGGAGTGCAGTGGAGTAAACATAGCTCACTGCAGCCTCGAACTCCTGGTCTCAAGAAATCCTCCTGCCTCAGCTTTCCAAGTAGCTTGGACTACAGGCCGGAGTCACTACACCCAGCTAATTTTTAAAATTTTTATTTTATTATGATTTTTTTTTTTTAGAGGAATCTTGCTCTGTTGCCCAGGCTGGAGTACAGCGGCGCGATCTCAGCTCACTGAAACTTCCACCTCCCAGGTTCAAGCGATTCTCCTGCCTCAGCCTCCCCAGTAGTTGGGATTACAAGTGTGCGCCATCACACCTGGCTAATTTTTGTATTTTTTAGTAGAGATGGGGTTTCACCACGTTGGCCAGGCTGGTCTCTAACTCCTGGTCTCAAGAGATCCGCCTGCCTCAGCCTCCCAAAATGCTGGAATTATAGGCATGAGCCACCACATCCAGCCTATTGTGATTTTCGTCTTAATTTTTTTTTTTTTTGTAGAGACAGAGTCTCACTATGTTGCCCAGGATGGTCTAGAACTCCAAGCCTCAAGCAGTCTTCCTGCCTCAGCCTCTGAGAGTGCTGGGATTACAGGACTGAGCCACTGCCTGTAATCCTGGCATCTCCCCAGGATTTAAGGTGAATTACCTCTGCCTCTGTTTAAAATAGGCATGCATACAGCCAGCTCAGACTTTGACAATGACCAACCTAATTTGATCAGCGTTCTGTCATTTTGAGGGTTCCTAGCTGTGTGACCTTGGGCAGGTCACTCAAGGCACCTTTCTGTGCCTCAGTCTCCCTATCTGTAAAATGGAGTTAGTACGAACTCATAGGGTTGTTGTGAAGATTAAAGACTGTCTCAGAGCAAGTGTCTGTTAACTAAATAAGTCCACCATAGCACCACTGAGGTGCAGGGAAGGGAAGGGATGGGCTCGAGAGTCCTTGGAAGACCCCGGATGCCAGGCCAGAGCCTCCCCTCCTCTCAGCCCCTTGCCAGCCCCCACTGGCCTCACCTTCAGAGGCCTGCTGGAGGGTGCTCTCCCTCCACCCCTTGTTAGCCCAAGCCCCACCTCTGCCCTGGCTGCTGGATTTGCCCCTCACCCCAAGCCCGTGAGGGAGGCGGGTTCACATCTGAGGCCCACAGAGGGAACAGAACCTCCCCCACGCCACTGCCTTTGTGTGTCCCAGGGCCAGGAGGAGGACGCGGTGGATTCTGGGCTCCCACCCCCACCCCCAGCCCCCACACACCCGCATTATCTCTCAGCAGCAGCCACTGAGCCTCCCAATATCTCTCTGATCCCCCAAATTTCCGGTTCCCCAAAGACAACTCAGGATGTGGGGAGGGAGGGGCAGGGAGAGGAGGAGGGAGACAGAGAAGAGAGAGATCGCAGCAAGAGACAGTGAGCCACACAGAGACCAGAGAGAGAATCTCCAAGACAGAGATGCCAAAACTAAGGCAGAGATGCAGAGACAGATGAGAGAGACAGAGCAGTTCCCAAAGAGTGAGAAAAAGAGAGAGAGACAGACAGACAGAGGAAGACAGCTGGAAAGACACGAACAGTCTAGAGACAGAGTCAGAGCCAAAGGGGCGCGGTGACCCCGAGACACACAGAGACAAAGACACAGGGAGACAGGGCAGAGGCAGCGAGACTGAGCGCCAGGCAGACACAAACGCGGCAATGGAATCGGGAGAGGGGAGGCTTGGGGTGTGAGATGCTGGGGGCACCCGGAAACAGAAAGTAGGTTAGTGAGCTTGAGAGCCAGATGGGTGACAGGGAGACATGCACAGGGGCCTCCCAGGTACACAAGGGGGAGGGAGGCAGGGACACAGACCCCCAGCGTGTAGGTGGGAGGCCAGAGACCCCGTCCCTGTCTTTCTGTCTTTCTTTGTTCTTTTTTTTTGAGATGGAGTCTCGTTCTGTCACCCAGGCTGGAGTGCAATGGCGCGATCTGGGCTCACTGCAACCTCCATCTCCCGGATTCAAGTGATTCTCCTGCCTCAGCCTCCCAAGTAACTGGGATTACAGGCGCCTGCCACCACACCCAGCTAATTTTTGTATTTTTAGTAGAGATGGGGTTTCACCATGTTGGCCAGGCTGCTGTCAAATTCTTGACCTCATGATCTGCCCGCCTCGGCCTCCCAAAGTGCTGGGATTACAGGCATGAGCCACCCACGCCCGGCCTCCCTGCCTGTCTTTCTCAGGGATCCAAGGACCCTCCCAGCCCTCTCAGGGCCACACATTCTCCAAGCGTCCATCCATGAGGCTTATAAAGCCCTTGGCATAGGCCCAGCCCTGGAGCCCCCCCACGGCCCCAGAGCCAGCAGCCCCAGGGAGAATCCCAGCACGGGGGTATGCTCGGAAGGGCTGCCGCTGCTCACCACGCTCTTTGTTTATGAATGGGTGATAAGGAGAAGAACTCCCACAAGGGTCACAGTAAGAACCAAGTGTCTCTACAGCAGTGGCACCTTGCCCAGCAGATGGTAGGTGCCTGGAGATGGGGCCTTGTTGATGAAGGCTGGTGCTCCCACAGCATCCTGTCTAGATGAGTCAGGATGCTTTCATCTGCAAACGACAGAAACCCAGATGAAGCTGAGCCAAGCCAAAGAAAAGAAGCGTGCTCATTAACTCCTGCAGCTGAACAGTTCATGGGCGGATCCCGCTTCAGGAACAAGTGGATCCAGGACCTCTGTATTAGGGTTCACTAGAGAGACAGGACTAATAAGACAGATAAATATTTGAAGGGGAGTTTATTAGAATTGACTCACACGATAACAAGTGAGGTCCCACAATAGGCCGTCTGCAAGCTGAGGAACCGGGAAGCCAGTCCAAGTTCCAAAACCTCAAAATTAGGGAAGCTGACAGTGCAGACTTTAGTCTGTGGCTGAAGGCCCAAGAGCCCCTGGCAAACTACTGGTGTAAGTCCAAGAGTCCAAAAGCTGAAGAACTTGGAGTTCAATGTTTGGGGGCAGGAAGCACAGGGGAAAGACGAAGGCCAAAAGACTCAGCGAGTCTGCTCTTTCCAACTTCTTCTGCCTGCTTTTGTTGTTGTTGTTGTTTTCTTTTTGTTTTTTTGAGACAGAGTCTTACTCTGTCACCCAGGCTAGAGTGCAATGACGCCATCTCGGCTCACTGCAACCTCCACCTCTCAGGTTCAAGCGATTCTCCTGCCTCAGCCTCCCGAGTAGCTGGGATTTCAGGCACCCACCACCATACCCGCTGATTTTTGTATTTTTAGTAGAGACCAGGTTTCACCATGTTGACCAGGCTGGTCTCAAACTCCTGAACTCAGGTGGATCCCACCCGCCTCGGCCTCCCAAAGTGCTGGGATTGCAGGTATGAGCCCAGCCCTGCCTGCTTTATCCTAGCTACGCTGGCAGCTGATTAGATGGTGCCTACCCAGATTGAGGATGGATCTGCCTCTTTCAGTCCACTGACTCAAATGTTAATCTCCTTTGGCAACACCCTCACAGACACATCCAAGATCAATACTTTGCATCCTTCAATCCAATCAAGTTGGCACTCAATATTAACCATCACAAGTCCACTCCTTGTCAATTTGAACCCATATACATCTCCCGAAATCATACGTAATTTTCAAATAAAGATAATAATGGGCCAGGCACGGTGGCTCAGGCCTGTAATCCCAGGACTTTGGGAGGCCGAGGCGGGTAGATAGATCACCTGAAGTCAGGAGTTCTAGGCCAGCCTGGCCAACATGGCGAAATCCCGTCTCTACTAAAAATACAAAAATTTCCTGGGCGTGGTGGCGCGTGCCTGTAATCCCAGCTACTCGGGAGGTTGAGGCAGGAGAATGGCTTGAACCCAGGAGGCAGAGGTTGCCATGAGCCGAGATCACACCACTGCACTCCAGCCTGGGGGATAGGGCGAGACTCTGTCTCCAAAAAAAAAAAGTTCATAATTACATCTAACATAATACAGCTATCCTTCATACGACCGGAAGTACACCAATCCTTAGCCTAAATGCTATTACATAAAGTTAGCAGCACATAAATGCTGATATGAGGTCAATAAATCTTATGTCACATGATAAAGGAAATAAAAAGAACATATTTTCTTAGTGTATAGATGCACAAACATGTACTTAACAAAATAACGAGGAAATACTCATGACAATTACAATCCTCGTTTCTGCAACTGGTCATGCGGTCGTAGCTGGTATTGATGACTACCTTCTTCTACTACCCATTCTGTATTCCCTTTGCCTTTTACAAGCACCTCAGCAAGTTGTGGTTTTTTACCTGGTGGAGTGACCCAAACTTTCATTCCTGAAGGGTCTGGGCCATTTGTAGTCCTGCCAGGATTGGGCTATTGTAGTTTCCCATTGAATTTAATCACAGATCATGGTACTATTAAGAGATGCCTTACAGATCTCCTGTATTCCACGCATTCTCTTCCTTACTGCTATTGTGGAGTGGTAGACTGATTTCATCTTGATAGTCCAGTCAATCACCCCAGCCAACACTGTAACTCCCTTCTTTTTAGCCTGTAGACTCAAAGGTAGGAGGAGCCCGAAGTGACCAGGTGGCAATCTTAACTTTCAGTTTAATGGAATCGTTGTGTCTCCTGGTGGCAGTGTTCCTCCCTCTGGAACTAAGACCTCTAGGTCAGCGGAACATAATGTAGTGGGAACAGGAAGCAAAAATGTTGCTCACGGATCACTAGGGTTGATGGTGAGTGGTGCCACTTCCACTTCCACTCCTTGATTCGTGGACCGGTGAATCCTGGCGATGGGAGAAACAGTACCATATATTGGATGCTGATTCAGAGAATACTCGGCCTTCTGGAGAACTTTACCCCAGCCCTGCAAAGTATTGTCAACTAGTTGGCATTGTAATTGAGACTTCAAAGGCCATTTCCACCGTTCTATCAATCCAGCTGCTTCAGGATAACGGGGAACATGGTAAGACCAGTGAATTCCATGAGCAGGAGCCCACTGCTGCACTTCTTTAGCCGTGACGTGAGTGCCTTGGTCTGAGGCAATGCTATGTGAAATACGATGATGGTGGATGAGGCATTCATTCCATGAGTCCACAAATCGTAGTCGTAGCAAAAGCATCACATGCAGAATAGGCAAACCAATATCCAGAGTAAGTGTCTCTTCCAGTGAGGACAAACCTCTGCCCTTTCCATGATGGAAGAAGCCCAGTATAATCAACCTGCCACCAAGTAGCTGACTGGTCACCCCGAGGAATAGTGCCATATCGAGGGCTCAGTGTTGGTCTCTGCTGCTGGCAAATTGGGCATTGGGCAGTGGCCATAGCCAGGTCAGTCTTGGGGAGTGGAAGTCCGTGTTGCTGAGCCCATGGCTAACCTCCATCCCTACCACCATGGCCATTTAGTTTGTGCACCCATTGGACGATGACAGGGGTGGCTGGGGAAAGAGGCTGAGTGCTGTCTGCAGAACAAGTCATGCTGTTCACCTGATGATTAAAATCCTCCTCTGCTGAGGTCACCCATTGGTGAGCACTCACATGGGATACAAATATCTTCATGGTCTTCGACCCCTCAGAGAGGTCCATCCACATACCTCTGCCCTAAATTTCTTTATCACCAACTTTCTAATCATGCTTCTTCCAAGACCCTGACCATCCAGTCAAACCACTGGCTACAGTCCATGAATCAGTACATAATCGCACATCTGGCCATTTCTCCTTCCATGCAAAGTGCACAGCCATGTACACTGCTCATGTACACCGGGAAGATTTCTCTTCACCGCTGTCCTCCAGGGATGTCCTGGAAAGGGGCTGTAGTGCTGCAGTTGTCCACTGTCGGGTGGTGCCTGCATATCATGCAGAACCATCCGTGAACCAGGCCCTAGTCTTCTCTTTCTTTGTTAACTGATCATAGGGAACTCCCCATGAGGCCATCAGTGCAGGCTGGGGAAGGGAAGGCAGGGTGGCAGGAGTGCAGACCGTGGGCATTTGAGCCACTTCCTCAGGGAACTTACTTGTGCCTTCAGGACCTGCTCAAGCCCAATCACGTATGTACCACCCCATTTGATGATGGAATGCTGCTGTGCATGACCCACTTTATGGCTAGACGGGTCAGAAAACACCCAGTTCACGACAGGCAGTTCAGGCTGCATGGTGAATGGACGACCCATAATCAAACATTCAGTTTCCACCAGAGCTCTGTAACAGGCCAAGAGCTGTCTCTCAAAAGGTGACTAGTTATCTGCAGAAGACGGCAGGGCCTTGCTCCAGAATCCTAGAGGCCTCTGCTGTGATTCACCTATGCAGGCCTGCCAAAGGCTCCAGACAGCATCCCCATCTGCCACTGACACCTCAAGCACCATTGGATCTGCTGGGTCATATGGCCCAAGTGGCAGAGCAGCTTGCAGAGCAGCCTGGACCTGTTGCAGAGCCTTCTCCTGTTCTGGACCCCACTCAAAACGGGCAGCCTTTCAGGTCGCTTGATAAATGGGCCAGAGTAACACACCCAAATGAAGAATGTGTCTCCTCCCAAATCCAAATAGGCCAACTAGGCATTGAGCCTCTTTCTTGATTGTAGGAGCGGCCAAATGCAGCCACTTATCCTTCACCTTAGAAGGACTATCTCAACAGGCCCCACCCCTCTAGACATTTTACTGAGGTAGAAGGTCTGTGAATTTTAATCAGATTTCTTTCCCATCCCTTGGCACACAAATTCTCACCAATACGTTCAGTGTGTTTGCTACTCCTTGCTCACTGGATCCAGTCAGCGTAATGTCATCAGTATAACGGAGCAGTGTGATATCTTGTGGAGGGGAAAAGCGATTAAGGTCTCTCCGAATAAGATTATGACACAAAGCCAGAGAGTTGATAACCCCTGATGTAGGACAGTAAAGATATATTGCTGGGCCAGGCGCGGTGGCTCACGCCTGTAATCCCAGCACTTTGGGAGGCCGAGGCGGGCGGATCACGAGGTCAGGAGATCGAGACCATCCTGGCTAACACGGTAAAACCCCGTCTCTACTAAAAATGCAAAAAAATTAGCTGGGCGTGGTGGCGGGCGCCTGTAGTCCCAGCTACTCGGGAGGCTGAGGCGGAGAATGGCGTGAACCCGGGAGGCAGAGCTTGCAGTGAGCCGAGATGGCGCCACTGCACTCCAGCCAGGCTGACAGGCCGAGCCCCGGTCTCAAAAAAAAAAAAAAAAAAAGACATATTGCTGGCCTTACCAACTGAAGGCAAATTGCTTCTGGTGGGCCATATGGACAGGAATGGAGAAAAAGGCATTTGCCAAGTCAGTGGCTGCATACAAGGTACCAGGAGATGTGTTAATTTGCTCAAGCAATGAAACCACATCTGGTCCAGCAGCTGCAACTGGAGTGACTGCTTGCTTAAGCTTACGACGATCCACGGTCATTCTCCAAGATCTATCTGTCTTCTGCACAGGCCAAATAGGAGAGTTGAACAGAAATGTGGTGGGAATCAACACCCCTGTGTCTTTCAAGTCCTTGATGGTGGCACTAATCTCTGCAGTCCCTCCAGAGATGCGATATTGTTTTTTACTTACTATTTTTCTAGGTAGCGGCAGCTCTAATGGCTTCCTTTTGGCCTTTCTCAACATAATAGTGCTTACCTTACCAGTCAGGGAGCCAGTGTGGTGATTCTGCCAGCTGCTAAGTATGGCAAGTATGCTAAGTATAATGCCTGTGCCAATGACGCATTCTGGCACTGGGGAAATGACCACAGGGTGAGTCCAGGGATCCCTGGATCCACTGTAAGTCAGACCTGAGCTAAAACTCCATTGATTACCTGACCTCCATTAGCCGCTACTTTATCTGCAGACCCACAATGATGTTTTGGGTCCCCTGGAATCAATGTCAGCTCAGAGTCAGTGTCCTGTACTCTCTGAATCAGCTACCCTGGTAAGAGCCCAGAGGTTTTCCTACAGAAGGATGGGAGAAAGATTAACAGCATAAATTGTCGGTAGTCTAGTGGGGTCCTTCCTCAAGCGGACACGGCCTCCCTTCATTCAAGGGGTTCTGGGTTTGTAAACTGGCTCAAGTCTGGAAATTGACCGAGGGGCCATGATTCTCTCTCTCTCTTTTTTTTTTTTTTTTTTTTTGGAGACTGAATCTCACTCTATATCCCAGGTTGGAGTGCAGTGGTGCAATATTGGCTCATTGCAACCTCCGCCTCCCAGGTTCAACTGATTCTCATGCCTCAGCCTCCCAAGTAGCTGGGATTACAGGCACCCACCTGTAGTAGAGATGGTGAAACCCCATCTCTACTAAAAATACAAAAAAATTAGCTGGGTGTGGTGGAGCACACCTGTAGTCCCAGCTACTCGCTTGAACCCGGGAGGCAGAGGTTGCAGTGAGCCGAGATCATGCCACTGCACTCCAGCCTGGGCAACAGAGAGACTCTGTCTCAAAAAAAAAGAAAAAATTAACCTCTCTGAGCCTGTTTCATTTTCCACATAACGGGGCTCCTTATACCTTACAGACAAGGGTGTTGTGAGACTCAGTGAAACAGTAAGTGTGAGGCTGGGCACGGTGGCTCATGCCTATGATCCCAGCACTTTGGGAAGCCAAGATAGGAGGCTCGATTGAGGCCAGGAGTTTGAGACCAGCCTGGGCAACACAATGAGACCCCATCTCTACAAAAATAAAAATTAAAATTAGCTGGGCATTGTGGCACACACCTGCAGCCCAGCTGCTTGGGAAACTAGGGTGGGAGGATGGCTTGAGCCCAGGAGTTCAAGGCTGCAGTGAGCTATGATCATGCCACTGCACTCCAGCCTGGGTGACAGAGCAAGACTATATATGTGTGTGTGTGTGTGTCTGTGTGTGTGTGTGTGTGTATATATATATATATATATTTTTTTTTTTTTTTTAGACAGAGCTCCGATCTGTCACCCAGGCTGGAATGCAGAGGCATGATCTCGGCTCACTGCAACCTCCACCTCCTGAGTTCAGGGATTCTCTTGCCTCAGCCTCCTGAGTAGCTGGAATTACAGGCATCCGCCACCATGCCTAGCCAGTTTTTGTATTTTTAGTAGAGATGGGGTCTTACCATGTTGGCCAGGCTGGTCTCGAACTACTGACCTCAGCTGATCTGCCCACCTTGGCCTCTCAAAGTGCTGGGATTACAGGCGTGAGCCACCACGCCCAGACTGAATTTTTTTTGAGACAGAGTATCATCCTTGTCGCCCAGTCTGGAGTGCAATGGCACAATCACTGCAACCTCTGCCTCCCAGGTTCAAGCGATTATCCTGCCTCAGCCTCCCGAGTAGCTGGGATTACAGGTGCCCGCCACCAAACACAGCTAATTTTTTAATTTTTAGTACAGACGGGCTTTCACCATTTGGCCAGGCTGGTCTCAAACTCCTGACCTCAGGTGATACACCTGCCTTAGCCTCCCAAGTGCTGAGATGACAGGCATGAGCCACCGCACCCGGCCTGAATATTTTTTTTTAATTAGAATCCCTGGGCCCCTGACAGGGATTACATCAGCAGCCCAAGATGCCCTGATAGTGGTTGGAATGTGATGGAAATAAGAGTATCTATGGTTATCATTTAGGAATATTTTTCTACAAGTGACAGAAAATCTGGCTGAAGTTGGCCTGGGCACAGAGAGGGGCCTTCAATTGCGTCATCAAAGAGAAATGGTTCCCAGTGGGCCAGGTGCGGTGGCTCTCACCTGTAATCCCAGCACTTTGGAAGGCCGAGGCGGGCGGATCATGAGCTCAAGAGTTTGAGACCAGCCTGGCCAATATGGTGAAACCCCATCTCTACTAAAAAAAAAAAAAAATTACAAAAATTAGCCAGGCGTGGTGGCACACCCTTGTAGTCCCAGCTACTCGGGAGGCTGAGGGAGGAGAATCGCTTGCCAGGAGGCAGAGGTTGCCATGAGCCAAGATCACGCCACTGACTACAGCCTGGGCAACAAGAGTGAAACTCCATCTCAAAATAATAAAAAATAAAAAATAACTTTAAAAAAAATTCTGAAGTCAGATAAATTTGGGAAATACCAGATTAGGCAAAAAGAAATAAAGACACACATCATGGGATTCCTCAACGCTGTTGACTCTGAGAGGGGCTATTATGCCCAGGTGCAGTGGCTCACACCTGTAATCCCAGCACTTTGGGAGGCTGAGGCAGGAAGATTGCTTGAGCTCAGGCATTAAAGACCAGCCTGGGCAACATAGCGAGACCTCGTCTGTATAAAAAATTTAAAAATAAATAAATAAAGAATGGTGCTTTTCTCAAATTCTTCTGAACCTGAAGCGTTTCTTGAGAAGTTCCTCACGGGACTCATGGGCCACACAATGCATTTTGGGAAAAACTGCCCTCAACAACACAGTGAGTCAGAGCTATTGAAGTCACTGTGACTGCCTTGTTGGCAGCTGCCCTCCTCACCATGACAGAGCCCCAGCTGCCATCCTCTGCCTTCCTTTGCCTGAGAGCTTGCCCTGGCCACTAGAGCCCACTATGCCCATGTGAGTGGCAGGCCAGAAGTTTGAAGAATTAACACCCCCCATCCAACCCCAGGAGCAGCCCTCAACTAGTAACTTCCGGAAGAGGAAGTATAAATACCCCAGCTCCCTCCTCCAAGCAGGAGGACTCCACACCAGCCCCCAGTGTTCCCTGCAGCCCTGGACTTTAGTTGCCCACAGTAGTATCTGGCTTTATAATGCACTCTGTGTTGGTGGCCTTCTATTTCCTGTTTCAGTTCCCCACCCACTACCATTGTTTTCTGGGACCACCTCCCAAATAAACCACTTGCACTGGGACCCTCATCTCAAGGTCTGCTTCTGGGAGACCGCCAAATCAAGATGGCTGTTACTGCCTAATAGTTTTTACCAGCATAGAGATGTCTTCCCAAAGCAATTCCAGAAAAAAGCTTTCTCTCTCATCACTAAAGCTACATTTTCTATATAACACCAGAGTTAAAGAAAAATATATGGCCGGGCGCGGTGGCTCAAGCCTGTAATCCCAGCACTTTGGGAGGCCGAGACGGGCGGATCACGAGGTCAGGAGATCGAGACCATCCTGGCTAACATGGTGAAACCCCGTCTCTACTAAAAATACAAAAAAAAACTAGCCGGGCGTGGTGGCGGGCGCCTGTAGTCCCAGCTACTCGGAGGCTGAGGCAGGAGAATGGCGTGAACCTGGGAGGCGGAGCTTGCAGTGAGCCGAGATCGCCACTGCACTCCAGCCTGGGTGACACAGCGCGAGACTCCGTCTCAAAAAAAAAAAAAAAAAAAAAAAAAAGAAAAATATATATCTGGGCTGGGCACAATGGCTCACACCTGTAATCCCAGCACTTTGGGAAACCAAGGCAAGAGGATCACCTGAGCCCAAGAGTTCAAGACCAGCCTGTGCAACATAGTGAGCACCCATCTCTATTAAAAACATTTAAAATTATCCAAGTGTGGTGGTGCTCACCTCTAGTGCCAGCTACTCAGGAGGCTGAGGTGGGAGGATCACTTGAGCTCAAGAGTTCGAGGCTGCAGGAAGCTGTGATCTTGCCACTGCACTCCAGCCTGGGTGACAGAGGAGACCACCCCATCCTCAAAAAAAAAAAAAAAAAAAAAGAAGGAAGGAAGGAGGAGGGAGGGAGGAGGGAATAAGGAGGGAGGGAGGGAGAGGGGGAGGGAAAGAAGAGAGAGAAAGAAGAAAGAGAAAGAAAGAAAAAAGAAAAAAGGAACGGAGAGAGGGAGGGAGGGAGGGAGGAAGGAAGGAAGGAAGGAAGGAAGGAAGGAAGGAAGGAAGGAAGGAAGGAAGGAAGGAAGGGAAGGGAAGGAAGGAAGGGAAAGGAGGGAGGGAAGGGAGGGAAGAGGAGGGAGGGAGAGAGGGAGGGAGAGAGAGAGGGAGGAAGGGCAGGAGAAAGAGAGAAGAGAAGAAAGGGAGAAAGGGAGAAAAAAGGGAGAAAGGGAAAGGAAAATGGAAGGGAAGGGAGGTGTCTTTCTGCTCTGCAGCTTCCATCCGTAGGGAGTCTCCCCACCGACCATCCCAATGCGCCAAGAAATCCCTGCCCCAGTCCCGGAGATCTCATTGCAGTGGTTGCTCTGTTTGTTCTGCCTGGTTCATTGGCTGGTGAAAGCCACATCCCCTGACTGGGTCCAAGAAACACAGCTGGGAAACTGCTTAGCACCCTGAAGAAGGCCCCCACACCCCTCCACCAAGGCAACAACCAGAGTCTCGTGGGCCCTCCCTGTGTGGCACAGCCCACCATGCTCCCATGACTCCACCTCCCAAACATCTCCTGATTCTACCACTCCTCTCCATGGCCCCTGCCCCTTCGTTAACCAGCCCACCACCTTGTCTCACTCAGTTTATTCCAGCATGGATTATTCCACGGTCTCCCTGCCTGTAGTCTAACCACTCTTGCCATCCATCCTCCACATGAACCAAGCCAGGGATATTTGCTAGACCCAAATCTCATGTTATCCTCTGCTCCAAAGCCTCCAGGGCAGCTCATGGGTCTCGGGATAGAGTCTGTTTTCTGTTTTTTGTTTTTGTTTTTCTGAGACAGAGTCACTCTTTCACCCAGACTTGGGTGCAATGGCACAATCATAGCTCATTGCAGCCTTCAACTCTCAGGCTCAAGAGAGCCTCCTGCCTCAGTTTCCCAAAGTGGTGCTTTCTCAAACCCCATAACGTGGGAACTTCTCTCAATTCCTCAAACACACTGCAGGGCCTTTGGGGATGCGCTTCCTGAGGCCTGGAATGCCATATGCGATGTATCCACTTGGCACAAACCAGCTAGGGACGCCTGGCCCACTGTTCACTGTCTCCTAAAGCTGTTTATGCCCCACCCTTCCACCCCAGTTCATTCCCTCCTTGGGCCTTGATCTTGCTTGGTTATTATGAAATCATACAGATCTGCAGACACTTAAAGAAAACTGTGTTTTGGCCAGGCGCGGTGGTTCACACCTGGAATCCCAGCACCTTGGGAGGCCGAGGCGGGCAGATCACGAGGTCAGGAGTCTGAGACCTGCCTGGCCAACATGGTGAAACCCCGTCTCTACTACAAATACAACCAAATACAAAAATTAGCCGGGTGTGATGGCAGGCGCCTGTAATCCCAGCTACTCGGGAGGCTGAGGCAGGAGAATCGCTTGAACTCGGGAAGTGGAGGTTGCAGTGAGCCGGGACAACGCTACTGCACTCCAGGCTGGGCTACAGAGGGAGACTCCATTTCAAAAAAAAAAGAGAGAGAGAAGACTGTGTCTGGCCGAGCACAGTGGCTCACGCCTGGAATCCTGGCACTTTTGGAGGCCAAGGCAGGTGGATTGCTTGAGCTCAGGAGTTCAAGACCAGCCTGGGCAATATGGTAAGACCCCACCTTTACGGAAAATACAAACAATTAAGTGGGCATGGTGGTGCATGCCTGTAGTCTCTGCTACTTGGGCTAAGGTGGAAGGATCGCTTAAGCCTGACAGGTGGCGGTTGCAGTGAGCCGAGATTGTGCCACTGCACTCTAGCCTGGGCCACAGAGTGAGACCCTGTCTCAAAATAATAATAATAATAATGCGACTGGGCAAGGCGGCTTATGCCTATAATCCCAGCACTTTGGAAGGCCATAGCTGGTGGATCACTGGAGGCCAGGAGTTCGAGACCAGCGTGGCCAACGTGGTGAAACTTCATCTCTACTAAAAATGCAAAAATTAACCTGGCATGGTGGTGCACACCTGTGACCCCAGCTACTCCGGAGGCTGAGGCATGAGAATCGTTTGAACCCAGGAGGCGGAGTTTGCAGTGAGCTGAGATCACGCCACTGCACTCCAGCCTGGATGACAGAATGAGATTCTGTCTCAAAAAAAAAAAAAAGAATAGAACATTGTACATCTCACTGAAGCCTTCCTCAAACTTGTCCCCAGTCTCCTGCCTCTGCCTCCACCCAGGGTGACCACTGTCCTGAATTGGGAATTCCTCACTCCTATGCCTGTCTTGATACTTTTTTCTTTTTTTGAGATGGAGTTTCGCTCTTGTTGCCCAGGCTGGAGTACAATGGCACCATCTCAGCTCACTGCAACCTCCACCTTCTGGGTTCAAGCAATTCTCCTGCCTCAGCCTCCTGAGTAGCTGGGATTACAGGCATGCGCCACCACCCCTGGCTAATTTTGTATTTTTAGTAGAGACAGGGTTTCTCCATGTTGCTCAGGCTGGTCTCGAACTCCTGACCTCAGGTGATCCGCCTGCCTCGGCCTCCCAAAGTGCTGGGATTACAGGAGTGAGCCAACTCTGGTGCCTAGCGCTATCTTGATACTTTTACATGAATGCACATCCCTGAACAATATACAGCATTTGTACATAGGGTTTTTTGGTTTTTGGTTTTTTTTGAGACAGGTCTCTGTCACCCAGGCTGCACTGCAGTGGTGTAATCATGTAAATGGTTGTGTATATATATATACACACACACACACACGCATATATATGTATATATGTGTACATATGTATATATGTGTGTGTATATGTATATATGTGTGTATATATGTGTTATATATAATATATAATATGTATAATACACATACATACAACCCGCCTCAGCCTCCCAAAGTACTGGAATTACACGCATGAGCCACCATGCCCGGCCACACTGCGACTTCTCTGTCTGCTCTTAAGTGGTGGGTGTCAGCTGTCTCCAGCTGCAGTCATTACAATGCTGCACTGCCACAGTCTGCTCGTACCTGCCACTTTGGCCCACATCCTGGAGTTGGTAGAGGTTTATAACCAGGATTTTTTTTTTTTTTTTTTGAGATGGAGTCTCACCCTGTTGCCCAGGCTGGAGTGCAGTAGTGCAATCTTGGCTTACTGCAACCTCCGCCTCCTGGGTTCAACCCTATATATATATAGGATTTCACTATGTTGCCCAGACTGGTCTTGAACTTCTGGACTCAAATGATCCTCTCACCTTGGCCTCTCAAAGTGCTGGGATTACAGGCGTGAGCCACCACGCCCTGCCTCATGTACATGTTTTTAACTTTACATGCGTGACTTGCTTTGTGTGTTTTGTTTGCTATGTGTGATATCACCACAATCTGTTGGTGATATCCATCAGTGGTGATGGGCCTGGCTGCAGTTCCTTCATTTTTTTTTTTTTTTAATTTTTTGAGTCAAAGTCTCTATCACCCAGGCTGGAGTGCAGTGGCACAATCTCAGCTCACTGCAACCTTCGCCTCCCAGGTTTAGCAATTCTTCTCCCTCAGTCACCCAAGTAGCTAGGAATACAGGCGTGCACCACCACATCCAGCTAATTTTTGTAATTTTAGTAGAGATGGGGTTTCGCCATGTTAACCAGGCTGGTCTCGAACTCCTAACCTCAGGTGATCCGCCCGCCTCGGCCTCCCAAAATACTGGGATTACAGGCATGAGTCACTGTGCCTGGCCTGCAGTTCCCTCATTTTATCAGCTGCTGGGCAGCTGTCATCTGACTGTACTGCGATTTTTCTTTCTTTCCTTCCTTCCTTCCTTCTTTCTTTTTGAGATGGAGTTTCCCTCTTATCTCCCAGGCTGGAGTGCAATGGCACAGTCTTGGCTCACTTAACCTCCACCTCCCAGATTCAAGCAATTCTCCTGCCTCAGCCTTCCAAGTAGCTCAGACTACAGGCTCCCGCCACCACACCCAGCTAATTTTTGTATTTTTAGTACAGACTGGGTTTCACTATGTTGGCCAGGCTGGTCTTGAACTCCTGACCTCAGGTGATCCACCCACCTTGGCCTCCCAAAGTGCTGGGATTACAGATGTGAGCCACCATGCCTGGCCACACTGTGACTTCTCTGTCTGCTCTTAAGCAGTGGGTGTCTAAGCTGTCTCCAGCTGCAGTCATTACAATGCTGCCCTGCCACAGTCTGCTTGTACCTGCCACTTTGGCCCATGTGCTGGAGTTGGTAAAGGTTTATAACCAGGAATTTTTTTTCTTGAGACAGAGTCTCACTTTGTCGCCCAGGCTGGAGAGCAGTGGCGTGATCTCGGCTCACTGCAACCTCCACCTCCTGGGTTCAAGTGATTCTCTTGCCTCAGCCTCCCAAGTAGCTGGGATTACAGGCGCTTGCCACCAAGCCCAGCTAATTTTTGTATTTTTAGTAGAGTCAGGGTTTCACCATGTTGGCCAAACTCCTGACCTCAGGTGATCCGCCCACCTCAGCCTCCCAAAGTGCTGGGATTACAGGTGTGAACCACTGAGCCCAGCCTGGAGTTGGTGAAGGTGTATACCCAGGAATTTGTTAGGTAAATGGAGACACATGGCTTCAGCTTCACCAGATGTTGCCAGATTGGTTACACTAATAGCCCTTGTTGGTCAACTGTTCTTCGTCTATCAGCCCAGGCACAAAGGTGCCTCTGCTCATGTCTATTTCTTCCAAAGAAAAGGATTTAACTCCACATGTTGATGGCCAGACTGTCCAATCCTCTTCCCAGACACTCCCACCATCTTCTCCAACTGGGCCTTTTCTGAGCTTCCCCATTCAGGGCAGTCAGCACTTTATATAATAATCAGAACAAGGCCAGGCGCAGTGGCTCACGCCTGTAATCCCAGCACTTTGGGAGGCTGAGGCAGGTGAATCACCTGAGGTCAGGAGTTTGAGACCAGCCTGGCCAATATGGCGAAGCCCCATCTCTACTAAAAATATGAAAATTAGCCGGGCGTGGTGGTGGGTGTCTGGCGCCTGTAATCCCAGCTACTTGTGAGGCTGAGGCAGGAGAATCACTTAAACCCAGGAGATGGAGGTTGCAGTGAGCTGAGATCGCGCCACTGCACTCCAGCCTGGGCGACAAAGCGAGACTCCATCTCAAAAAAAAAAAAGAAGAAGATTGTTTCTGGTCAGGCACAGCGGCCCACGCCTGGAATGCCGGTAGTTTTGGAGGCCAAGGCAAGCAGATTGCTTGAGCTCAGGAGTTCGAGACCAGCCTGGGCAACACGGTGAGACTCCGCCTCTACAGAAAATACAATTAGGTGGGCATGGTGGTGCATGCCTGTAGTCCCCACTGCTTGGGCTTAGGTGGAAGGATCGCTTGAGCCTGAGAGGCGGAGGTTGCTGTGAGCCGAGATTGTGCCACTGCACTCCAGCCTGGGCCACAGAATGAGACTCTGTCTCAAAACAATAATAATGATAATAATAATCCCAGCTACTTGGGAGGCTGAGGCAGGAGAATCGCTTCAACCCAGGAGACGGAGGTTGCAGTGAGCCGAGATTGCGCCACTGCACTCCAGCCTGGGCGACAAGAGCAAAACTCCGTCTCAAGAAAATCATCATCATCATCAGAACGAGGAGGCTGCCAGTCAGAGCAGCAGTGACCCGACGGGACCCACAGCCACAGATCTAATCCCAGGTGTACCTCTTCAGCTGTGTGCCCTTGGGCAGGTCACTTCACCTCTCTGAGCCTGTGTTTCCTCTCCTGCATAATGGGGACACTAAACTGTAACTGACAATAGAGGGGTTATGACGACTGCATGTAATGAGCATGGCAATGCAATGGGCGCTCCCTGAGGAGTCACCGTCACAGGCATGCGCCACTGCACCTGGCTGGCCTTGAATGGAGCCGCCGTTATTACCTTTGGAATCCATAGAGAACCACCAACAACTTTTCATCATAGAACAACTTTGGCTGTAGTGACAGATACCCCAAGTAAAGCTGGTTGAAGAAAAACTGCCATTATAGGCCCACGCAGTGCTTCAGGTATGTCCAGATTCAGGAGTCTTTTTTTTTTTTTGAGACGGTCTTGCTCTGTCATTCAGGCTGGAGTGCAGTGGCACGATCTCGGCTCACTGCAACCTCCACCTCCCAGGTTCAAGCGGTTCTCCTTCCTCAGCCTCCTGAGTAGCTGGGATTACAGGCACACGCCACCACGCCTGGCTAATTTTTGTACTTTTAGTAGAGATGAGGTTTCGTCATGTTGGCCAGGCTGGTCTTGAGCTCCTGACCTCAGGCAATCCACCCGCCTCGGCCTCCCAAAATGCTGGGATTACAGGCGGGAGCCACCACACCGGGCCCAGTTCCGGGAATTCTAATGACACCGTTAGGAAGCTGGCTCTGTCCCTCTCCGGGCCACTCTTGCCTCCACGTTGGCTTCATTCCTAGGTAGGCTCTCCAAGTGGTGGCTCCAGGCCTGTATCCATCCAGCTTAATCATTGCCTGGAAGAGATGGAGCTTTTCCTGCCCAGCACTTCCCGCCTGGATCCCAGGGCTGCTCCTCATTGGCCCAGGCCGGGTCACATGCCCATACCTGAGCCAATCGCAATGGTCAGGGAAAGGATGGTGACCTAGGCCCAGGTCTAGGTCATGTGTTCAACAATCTCCAGGCCAGATGCGATCATTCACCTTAAATCCCAGGGAGACACTGAGCACAGTGGCTCATGCCTATGATCCCAGCACTTTGGGAGGCCAAGGCAGGAGGATCACTTGAGCTCAGGAGTTCAAGACCAGCCTGGGCAACACAGTGAGACCCCCATCTCTACAAAAAATAAAACATTAGCCGGACATGGGGGTGTGCGTCTGTAGTCTCAGCTACTCAGGAAGCTGAGCTGGGAGGGTCACTTGAGTCCAGGAGTTCAAGGCTGCACTGAGGCATGATTGCATTACCGCATTCCAGCCTGGGCGACAGAGTGAGACCTCATTTCCAAAAAAGAAAAAACAGGCCAGGTACGGTGGCTCACCCCTGTAATCCCAGCACTTTGGGAGGCCGAGACGGGTGGGATCACCTGAGGTCAGGAGTTTGAGACGAGCCCAGCCAACATGCTGAAACCCATCTCTACTAAAAATACAAAAATTAGCCAGATATGGTAGTGGGGGTCTGTAATCCCAGCTACTCAGGAGGCTGAGGTGAGAGAATTGCTTGAACCCAGGAGGTAGAGGTTGCAGTGAGCCAAGATCGTGCCACTGCACTCCAGCCTGGGTGACAGAGGGAGACCCCATTTAAAAAAAAAAAAACACACACACACACACAATCTCTAAAACTACATGAAATGAGACTGGGAAAGGAGTGAATCGCGGAGGAACGCCAGGGTGAAATTCCCAAAATAGGGAAATGGATCCCAGTCAAGTAAAGGCAATAGATGCTCACCATGCCCTTGCTCCACAAGATGAGGTTCATAGACCAGCAGCATCAGAATCACACAGGAGCGGCTCAGAAATGCAAAGTCGCAGGCCACGTCCTAGGCGAACTGAGTCAGAACCCGCCCCACAGTAAAGTCTGCTGGTGAGTCACCTACCCATCAAAGTCTCAAAAGTGCTGTGCTGCATATTAACTTTTTCAGTTGCTTAGACGATTTTTTAAGTTCTGTTTTATTGAGAACCACAAAAGGTAAGAACTAAGAGAGTCCTCCCAGGTCATCAGGTCCCATCCCTTGGCCTACGGATGGCGAAACCATTGTCACAGCCAGCAGCTGCTGCGTCCTGGGACTGTCTCATGGGGCGATGTGTCCTGAGCCTCAGCAGTGCCAGCCCAAGTCAGAAGGCCTCATTCAGAAGGGGGGTGTCCCAGCCACTGTCTGCTGTCACTCACAGCACCTGGCTGAGCCCCCATGAAGGATGGAGACCCACAGACACACACACACAGACACAGACACACACACAGACATCTCCAAATCTCTGATTCAGACTCACACACGGGCACACACAGATGCACGCTCAACACAGACACACGCAGGCCTTTATTCTATTACACAGAGCAGGGCTGGGGCCAGGGCAGGTCATTGTTGTCAGGCTGCGTCAGAAGGTGCAGAGTGTTCGGGGGACACAGGCCGAACCGCAAAGTGGTAATAAGTTACGGGGGGGTTTCTCAGGCTGTTGTCAGGCTGGAGCAAGGGCAGGCCTCTCACCCAGGCCCTCAGTTCAGCTCCTGCAGATTCTCGTAATCTGGAGCCCCCTCTTCCTCCACTTCCTCCGCCTTCTGGGAACTCAGGGCGGCTGTAGGGGAGGGGAGGTTGGTCTCCAGCTTGCAAGCTATCCCCCCAAGCCCAAGGCAGCTACCCCAGCTCCTGCACCTCCCGCAGCACACACCAGGCTCAGTCTTAGCTGCTCCGGGATGCAGCTCCTGGGACACATTCACATACTCCCGGCTGCCATCTGTGGAGACAGATCAGAAGGAGGGGCAGCCATGCAAAGGGGTCAGGAGGGCAAGAGAGCAGGGGGAGGCCCAGACAGAGGGGGCAGAGGGTGTGGGCAGTCCCAGGGTGGGGTCTGGTCACATTGAGAGCATGGTGGGGCGGCGGGGTGCAGGGGCAGGCACCGAGGAGCACCGGTCACTCACCTAGAGACGCTTCTGCGCTCTCCCCGCTCTCCGGAACGTTCACGTAATCATCAATGGACTCCACTGTGGGAAAGCCAGCCCCACCTCAGCACTGTGACCAGAGACCCTTGGCCACAGGTTCCCAGAGAACCCCCAACCTCAGTCATGCAGAGCTCCCCAACAGTAGACCCCAGAGGCTCCCCACACAGCCACCCCCGTTAGCCCCACAGAATGGAGAGAGGGCACTCCAGGCTGGCAAGGATGGTGTTGGTGATGGTGATGGTGGCCTAGACAAGGGCGAGGGCTGTGGAGAGCAGGGGAGGAGGTCCACTTGACCGGGACTGAGGAGGGTTCACGAAGGGTCAGGCCCCAGCACAGCCCCTAGGCTGGGGAACAGGGACGGAGTATGGCTCGGAGCAGTAGGAGTTTGGTGGCGTGTGTGGAGGGGACATGACACACTTGGCCCAGCAGGAACCTCTTCTTCCCTGACCCCCATCCCCGCCCGCCCCCTGCCAGCCACTGCCTGTGTCCCACTCCCATGTCAGCCCCTCATGGCGCCTGTCACCATCCATGTTATTTGGGGGTTTTTTGTTTGTTTTTGTTTTTCTGGAGACACGGCCTCGCTCTGTTGCCCAGGCTGGAATGCAGCGGCGCAATCTCGGCTCACCGCAGCCTTGACCTCCCGGACTCAGATGATCTTCCCACCTCAGCTCCTACCAGGCCGGGCTAAATTGTGGATTTTTTGTAGAGACAGGGTCTCCTTATGCTGCCCAGGCTGGTCTTGAACTCCTGGGTTCAAGTGACCCACCCGCCTCAGCCTCCCAAAGTCCTAGGATCACAGGTATCAGCTACCATGCCTGGTTATTTGGTTCTTTTATTTTATTTATTTATTTGTTTTTGAGATGGAGTCTCCCTCTGTTGCCCAGAGGGCTGGAGGGCAGTGGTGTGATCTTGGCTCACTGCAACCTCTGCCTCCCGGTTCAAGCAATTCTCCTGCCTCAGCCTCCTGAGTAGCTGGGATTACAGGCGCCCGCCACCACGCCCTGCTAATTTTGGTATTTTTAGTAGAGACGGGGTTTCACCATGTTGGCCAGGTCGGTCTTGAACTCCTGACCTCAGGTGATCCACCCACCTCCCAAAGTGCTGGGATTACAGGCGTGAGCCACCATGCCCAGCCTATTTGGTTCTCTTATGTGTTTCATGTTTGTTTTTGAAGACCGCCCCGGTTCAATCCCAGCTCCAGTACTAACCAACCACATAACCTCAGCCAAGGGACCTTACCTCTCTGTGCCCTAGTTTTCTCCTCTGTAAAATAGGACCTGTGACACAACAGTGCTGTTAAACAGATAAACCCTGCATCACACAAAGGGGGACAATTGGAGCACAGGAGAGCGACGGCAGGCCCGGGAGCTCCAGGGCGGTGAGGTTAGTGAGTGAACATATGTCAGACTCAGCAAGGCATGCAGGAGGCCCTCGGTGAATCTTAGCTATTTTATCTTTTTTTATTTTATTTTTTTTTTTTTTATTTTTTATTTTTTTTTTTTTTTGAGACGGAGTCTCGCGCTGTGGCCCAGGATGGAGTGCAGTGGCGCGATCTCGGCTCACTGCAAGCTCCGCCTCCCGGGTTCACGCCATTCTCCTGCCTCAGCCTCCCGAGTAGCTGGGACTACAGGCGCCCACCACCGCGCCCGGCTAATTTTTTGTATTTTTAGTAGAGACGGGGTTTCACTGTGGTCTCGATCTCCTGACCTTGTGATCCGCCCGCCTCGGCCTCCCAAAGTGCTGGGATTACAGGCGTGAGCCACCGCGCCCGGCCTTTATCTTTTTTTAAAAAAAAAAAAACACAAGGTCTCACTCTGTTACCCAGGCTGGAGCACAGTGGCATGATCTCGGCTCACTGCAACTTCCACTTCCCGGGCACAGGTGATCTGCCCATCTCAGTCTCCTGAGCAGCTGGGACTACAGGCATGTGCCACCACGCTTGGTTAATTTTTTTTTTATGTTTTGTAAAGATGAGGTTTAACCATGTTGCTCAGGCTGGTCTTGAACTCCTGGACTCAAGCAATCCTCCCGCCTCGGCCTCCCAAAGTGCTGGGATTACAGGAGTGAGCCACCATGCCCAGCCAGCTATTTTATCAGGACAGTCTGTCTCCTTAACTGTTATATCCATAGCATTAGCCCAGCAGAGGCACGCAGTAAACGCTGAATGAATGAATGAATGAATGAATGAATGAATGAATGAATGAAAAGAAGTACTTGGATAGACAGTCGGGAGCTCAGGAGAGAGCAAACTGGGAATTTGGATGGCAAACAAAGCCAGGGTGTAGAAGTGATAGCCCAGGACAAGTATACACAGAGAGAACAAAGCAACAGAAATCTAAAGAATGTCAGATATTGGGGAAAGCCCAGAGGATGTGACCAGGCAGGATGAGACCATAAGGAAGGGTGAAAAGCAGCTCAAAGGAAACAGGGCAGTGCAGGAAGCAGAAAAAAACTGACAAACACACACAGACACATAAGACAGCCTCTAATTAATATCCTTAGAGATGTACAAGATGGTATTGCCTCCGTGAAACAAGAACAGAGGCTATAAAAAAAGAACAGTCAGAGAACAAGAAAGAGCTTCTGGATAGCAGAAATAAAATTGCAGTGGAAGGGTTGAAGAATAAAGTCAAGGAAATTTCCCAGATGATAAAAGGAAAGGATACAGAGATAGGAAAGGAGAGAAAGTTAAGAAAATCAGAACAGGGCCGGGCATGGTGGCTCACACCTGTAATCCCAGCACTTTGGGAGGCCAAGGTGGGAGGATCACTTGAGCTCAGGAGTTTAAGGCCAGCCTGGGCAACATAGCGAGACCCTGTCTCTACAAAAAAATGTTTTAAATAAGCTAGATGTGGTGGCAGGCGCCTGTAATCTCAGCTACTTGGGAGGCTGAGGCTGAGTAGCTGACTTGGGAGGATCACTGGAGCCTAGGAGTTCAAGGCTGCAGCGAGCTACGATGGCACCGCTGCACTCCAGCCCATCCCTAAAAAAATTAAATAATAAAAACAAATGCCTGACTCACTGGAGAAGGCACTGTCTCGGAGGCCAGGGGTGCTGAGTGCAGGAGCTGATGGGGCGGCAGTGCTAGCGGCCGGAGTGCTATCGGGAAGCACCACCCTGAAAAGAAGTGAAAAGGGCCGGTAAGCGAGGCCACTAGCCCTAACCTCCCACCTCCCACCTGGCCACTCACAGGTAGCCCGGATTGTGATAGTCGTCCTCATCCTCATCCTCATCCGCATCCTCACAGGCTGGTTCTGGGGGTAACGACACAGGGGTCAGCCCAGCCCAGGATGGGCCCCAGCCTCCCTACCCAACCCAGGCACCTCGGATCCCAGACGCACCCTCGTTCTCGTAGCTCGCCACACTGTTGGCTTCAAAAAGAGGGCGAGAGGGAGACTGAGTCAGCTTAGGCCAGGCCTATCTTCTGCCCAGCCCCGGCCTCCTGAGTGCTTCCCCACACTTACCACCATCGGAATCCCGCCTGGAAGATGGCGTCCGGTGGGAGCCCCCAAGGGGCTGTGGGGATCTTCTGGGAATCAAAGGTGAGGGGTCATGCCTGAGGTGGGACTCAGGGGGCAACAGCAGTTGCAAAAGGGAAAGGGGCCCCCAATCCAAAAAAATGAGGGGGTGGAGAGTAGAGTTTGGAGGGATAAGGGCTGAGCAGCTACTCACGGGATGGGGAGCAGGTCTGGCTGGTTCAGGGGTGGGTAGGAGGTGACAGGCGGGTAGGCAGGTGGCCAGGGGGCGACTGTGTCTGAGGACACAGAACCAAGTTGAAAGAAGGACTCCAGACATCGTCAAGGCCTCAAAGAACAGACTAAGCCCCTGAAACCCCCGCACCCTGGACAGGCCTGGGGGAGCCGTCTCCCCTCCTCCCAGCTCAGGTCAAGGCCATGTGGGCAGCCCCAGGGCGGTGGGGGAAGGTGAAGGTTCACGCTCACTCCCACACCAGGGAACCCTCTCCCTGGAACCTGAGGCAGGGGATCCTCCTTGTACTCACGAGGCCGTTTGATCTGGATGCCCCTTGGATACAAACTGGTAAAGGAGACACAGCTTGGGGATGGGGCTGGGAGAAGCCCCAGCCCTGCCCCGCCATGGGGTGTGGAGGGAGACCCAGGGCGGCCAGGGCGGACTCACCTATCTGAGGATGCGCTGTCATAGGAGCCTGGGAAAGACAAGGCTGGTGAGGCAGGAACAGGGGGTGCTTAGGGCAGAAGGTGCTGGGGTCCAGGGACTCTCAGACGTGCTGGGATCAGGACGGAGGCAGGGACAGAGCCAGGACAGACACAGGGGCTGGGAGTGGAATGAGGATCCCGTCGGTGTGCCTGGGCCGCAGGTACCCCCACCAGTTTCCCACTCACCTGGCAATCTGTGGCAGTGCACACACAGTGCCATCAACACGGCCAGGATGGGCAGCAGCAGGAGCCCCAGCACGCAGGGGACAAGGATGGCCTCCTCCATCTGCAGGGGAGCTCGGAGCAGGCCGGCTGCACCCCAAGGCCCCTCAAGGGCAAAGCCAAGGCCAGACAAAGATGGGGTGAGGACCGGGTGAGGACCAGGCCCAGCAGGGGGCAGGGGGAAGGTAGGCACCAGGTGATGGGGGAGCCCAGGAGGAGGCGGCTGTGCCCTCCCCGGGGCTCCCAGGATGGGTCCCCTCTTTTACTGGGTTGAGTGGGCGTCCAGCTG
Organism: Papio anubis; assembly: GCF_008728515.1. Taxonomy (NCBI): domain Eukaryota; kingdom Metazoa; phylum Chordata; class Mammalia; order Primates; family Cercopithecidae; genus Papio; species Papio anubis. Next base: position 47,175,074 of record NC_044993.1, on the reverse strand, counting down.
GCTGTGGAAAGTCCCTGCTCCCAGGGTGGTCAGACCAGGGCCTGCGCTGAAGTCGGGGGATCCAGCCACCCCTGCGTCCCAGCCCTACCTGCCCCTCCTCGGCGCCCGCCTCTCCCTGTGCCCGCCCTCCCACCCGCCTGCGGCAGGAAGCTGTGGTGAGCGCCGGGCGAGGGCAGGAAATCATCAAGCTCTCAGCCGGCTGCACCCGCCCCCTTCCCACCCCACCCCACCAGTGGGGAGGGGGCAGGAGGAGGCCCGGGAGCCACCCCAGGCACTCACCAAGGGTCTGCTGGCCCCCCCGGATGGGGACAGCCACCTGCTAGCTGGCAGTCGTGGCCTTCACATCCAGGACCCGGGGAGGCAGCAAGCAGGGAGGCCCTGACAGCGGGAATTCTGGGGTACAAAGGGCAGTGCCCACCCCCACCTCAGCCAGGCCTGTGGGGCAAGGGACAGGCTCCAGAGAAGCAGGGGCGTGACTCACAGTCACACTGAGCCAGCTCACTGGGAGGAGAGCAGTCCCCCATCTCAGTCACTCAGCCTAGAATGGCAGAGACTCACCCAGAGCCCCAAGGAATGACCCACAATCTTCGGGAGCCCTGGGGTGAAGACGGGGTACAAGATCAGAGGCCACCCAGAGAAAGACGAGAGCAGGCACCTGGGGTCTGGCTACAAATTTTATTCCGTTACAAATAGCACCGAGCCCCTGGGGCTGCCCCTGTGGAGGGGGATCCCCCTCCTGGACCCCCACCTTCTCCCCTGAGCTGCCCATGTAGTGTCTGGGAGCTGGGACATGGCCCAGGGTCCCTCTGGAAGCTGGGCCAGGCCAAGAGGTTAGGCCCAGGCCCTTCGTGGGGTGGGCCCAGGGCCAGCTGTGGCAGATGTGCAGGCAGGTGAGCGGTGGCCTCTCAGATGAGCACGCTGGCCACGGGCACGCGGGTGGAGCGGCCCCGCTGGGGCACCACAATCTGGTCGTCTGTGGGCCCTGCTTCATGCAGCAGGCCTGCAGGGGGAGGGTCAGAGCCAGGGTGAGCTGGACGGACAGACAGACAAAGCCAGAGAAGGGCAAACAGGCAGTGGGAAATGGATGGGGCAGTCACAGAGCCACCCGAGGGGTGGATGCAGACTGGAGGCCAAACAAGGCAAGAGCTGTGGACTTAGCTGCCGGGTGCACAGGAGTGGGCAGACAGATGGACGGACAGACAGGCAGATCAAGAAGCTGGCCCGGGCACAGCTCCTAACTGACCCTGCACGTGCAGCTGCGCCCGCCGGCGGTCGCCCTCAATGAAGATGGCGGTGCCCAGGAAGGCTGCGCCACCCAGTGCCCCGACAAACGCGCAGAGCATGAGCGAGAACTGCAGAGCCCGGAACTCGGACAAGAAGGAGGGTGGCCAGTTCCGGCGCAGGCGGTCAGAGATCTGCAGGGAGAGGAGACAGGAAAGCCTGGGAAGTCAGCCTCACAGATGAGCCAGGAAGGGCACGCCCCTGAGCTGCAGGGAGAAAGACAAGTGGAGCCCAGGAAAGGGAAGGAGGTTTGAGCCAGACGCAGTGGCTCATGCCTATCATCCCAGCTACTCAGGAGGCTGAGGTAGGAGGATCGCTTGAGCCCAGGAGGTCAAGGCTGCAGTGAGCCGTGATCGTGCCACTACACTGCAGCCTGGGCAACAGAGTGAGGTCTTGTCTCAGGAAAAAAAGAAAAAAGAAAGGGGGAGTCTGGACCACCAGGGTGAGGTCCCTGGCCTTACTGGTAGAAATATTCAAAGACAAAATCTTTCTCCTCCAGTTGACAATGGAAGGTGAGAAGTGCCCAGCGCACAGGACACAGACACTTCACTAGGGCCAGGCTGTCTGATCCAGTCCAGGCTCAGGCCACCAGCCAGGTCTGGAAATGTAAGTTCCCCTACCCTGTGCCAGCCAAGAAACAATGCTCACCAGGCCAATGAGGTAGGGGCTCCCAGCGTCACCCAGCAGGTGGGACAGCACGATCTGGAAGGCCTCGGCGGTGGAGCGTCGCGTAGGGATCACCACATACTATGGAGGAGTTGGTGGAGCTCAGTGGGTGCTCTGGGCTCCAGGGGACAGGAGACCACCAAGGGTCCGCCTAGGCCGGGGTCAGAGGTGTGCCTGGGGTTGAGGTCACAGGGCAGGCCAGGGGTCTGCCACAGATGTTATTTTTTGTAGAAGGTAGGTTGAGGCTGGGCTTTGAGGGGTAAAGGCAACACTCCTGACCCCAACCCTGCTCTCATCAGCCTCTGGGCTGACACTGGAGCTGCCCAGCGACTCACCAGCAGAATGTCGGCCACGATGGCCCAGTTCATGGACAGGAGGGTCTCTCCAATGAAGATGAAAATCTGTGGAGACAGGGTGGGGGGTTCATGGCAGTAAGGGCAAACACATGGAAAGTTGACCATGTTCCCAGCTCATCTATTAACTAATTTAATCCTCACAACACCCCAGTGAGACAGGTGCTACTGATATTCCCATTTTACACATGACGAAACTGAGCACAGAGAGGTTAAGTTACTTGTCCAATGTCACACAGCTGGGAAGCGCCAAAGCTGTGATTCAAAACCAGGCATTCCACCTCGAGTGGCCATTACACTGACTGCTCCTCCACCCTGGACCCACGCCATTCCCCTTGACACCTGCTGGCTACTCACATAAGTGGCCACGATGCTACCACGGGCGCAGGCAAGGGACAGGAAGAGGAAGGGTGCAGAGCCCAGGAGGCCAGCGGCACAGACCAGGGGATCAGCCCGAGGATTGGAGTGGCGGAGCCGGCGGCTGATCTCCACACCCAGGCCCACGCCCAGGACTCCGGTGAGGCAGGTGATGAGCCCAAAGATGAGGCTGAGGGTGAGGGAAGGGAGTGGGGGGTTGTCTCTCTGCCTGCCAAGCCCCCTACGCTGTCCATCCTAGTCACCCTCACAACCAAGGTCCCTACAGACACATGGTTCGCATAGCCCTAAGTGGCAGACATCATCCCATCACTTATTTCCCAGACCAGGAAATAGGAGATTCCAGGAGAGCAGGCAGCTTGTGAAGTCAGGAGTCAAACTCCCTGCCTGGGTCTGAGCCACAGATGCTCTTCACTCCAGCCCTGCCACCCACAGGCCCCCCGGCATAGCCCCATCTGGGCACCTGTCAGAGGAAGAGCAGGAGTCTCCGGGAAGGCAGGGTGGGGTCTCCCCAAGGACCACGCGGGAACGCAGCAGGAATGCCGGAGCCCACAGAGCCAGGGAGCCCGTGACAAAGGCCACAGCAGTGAAGCCCAGGGAAGACAGGACGAAACTAGGACTGCAGATAGTTGGGAGGGAGAGAGTAAGACCCCATGGAGGTGTCCAGGGCGGAGGGGACCTCTCTTCTCCCTTCCTGGCTTATTTTAGTAAGGTCACAACACCATGTGCAGAGGCGGTTCTGGCTCCCAGGATCTGGGCCTGTAATTCAAGCAGCTGCCACAAGGGGGCAGTAACGACCGAATTCCTGGCCTTGGGGTGTGGCCAGGAACAGGAACATCCCCATTTAAACTTCAAACCAGACGCCAGGGGTCCTCAGATGGTGGTCTAGGGTGGGAATAAACTCACTTTCTTGCCAGAGCCCTCAGATCTGCCCACCACGAGGTGGGGTTCAGGGGTGGCGAATCTGAGTGGCGCTCCACAGCTCCCCTTGGCGGCTCCCGCACTACCAGGAACAGCAGCAGAACGGCCACCACTCCTAGACCCGGTGTCACCTGGGAGACAGAGGGCTTCAGGATAGGCACAGGCAGAGACACACTTAAGCCCTGGGCTGGAGGAGAGTGTGGGGTGCAATAACTCCAGCCTGAGACCTAAAATACCCAGTTAAGTGCCTGCTCCAAGAAGCCAAACCTGCAATTTGGGGGAAGGGGGCTGCCACTAGGGTCCACCCTATTTTTGCAAGCCTAGCTTTGCTTCCTTTTTGGTAATTTTCTTGTGGGAAACCAGTACCCCTACTTCTCTCAATCCACTTGGTTTAAATAGGTTCCCAGGCTTGGCCAACAAGAAGACTGTTAACCACCCCAGCCTCGGTGACAGATTCTGCAGAGGTATGTGACACATGTTCATCTAGTCAGACACTATCCTGGAAACACGGCCCCAGGGTCCAAGATGCCAATGTTGCTAAATGGAAAGATAACCATCTGGAGCTCTCACGTCCTTAAGAATGATGTTAACACAGAGGAAAGTAAAGCTCAGAAGAGAACGGCAGTGTAGGAGCCCTAGATCCAGCTTTACCTGACTGAAGCTCACCTGGGACTTTCAGGAAGAAAGTCAAGACAGCCCCTTTAGGGGGCTTACAGTTTTACAATGGGCTTCCGTCACCCGCACGCAAGAATTCTGTCTAGCACATGGCTTCCAGGTAAGGGCAGCCAGCCTCCTGCAGGCTCAGCAGAATGAGTGCTGCCTCAAAAAAGGGGTGTTTGGAGCCAGGCGCATGGCTCACACCCGTAAGCCCAGCACTTTAGGAGGCTGAAGCAAGAGGATTACTTGAGGCCAGGAGTTCAAGACCAACCTTGAACTGGGCAACATATAAAGACTCCGTCTCTGGCCGGGCGCGGTGGCTCAAGCCTGTAATCCCAGCACTTTGGGAGGCCGAGACGGGCGGATCACGAGGTCAGGAGATCGAGACCATCCTGGCGAACACGGTGAAACCCCGTCTCTACTAAAAAATACAAAAAAAACTAGCCGGGCGAGGTGGCGGGCGCCTGTAGTCCCAGCTACTCCGGAGGCTGAGGCAGGAGAATGGCGGGAACCCGGGAGGCGGAGCTTGCAGTGAGCTGAGATCCGGCCACTGCACTCCAGCCTGGGTGACAGAGCAAGACTCCGTCTCAAAAAAAAAAAAAAAAGACTCCGTCTCTACAACAACAAAAAAATGTGTGTGTGTGTGTGTGTGTGTGTAATGACATGATCTCTGCTCACTATAACCTCTGCCTCCCGGGTTCAAGTGATTCTCCTGCCTCAGCCTCCCGAGTAGCTGGGATTACAGGCATGCGTCACCATGCCCAGCTAATTATGCATTTTTAGTAGAGACAGGGTTTCGCCATGTTGGTCAAGCTGGCCTCAAACTCCTGACCTCAGGGGATCCACCCACCTCAGCCTCCCAAAGTGCTGGGATTACAGGCGCAAGCCACCACACCTGGCAAAATTTTGTTTTTTTTGAGACGGAGTCTCACGCTGTCGCCCAGGCTGGAGTGCAGTGGCGCAATCTCAGCTCGCTGCAACCTCCGCCTCCTGGGTTCAAGTGATTCTCCTGCCTCAGCCCCCCGAGTAGCTGGGATTACAGGCATGCACCACCACACCCAGCTAATTTTTGTATTTTTAGTAGAGACAGGGTTTCACCGTGTTGGCTAGGCTGATCTTGAATTCCTGACCTCAAGTAATCCACCTGCCTCAGCCTCCCAAAGTGCTGGGATACAGGTGTTAGCCACCACACCCAGCCTACAAAAAGAAAAAGTTTTTTTAATTAGCCAGGCATGGTGGCGGGCACCTATAGTCCCAGCTACTTGGGAGGCTGAAGTGGGAGGATCACTTGAGCTCAGGAGTTCCAGGCTGCAGTGAGCTATGATTGCACCACTGCACTGCAGCCTGGATGACACAAGACCCTGTCTCTTAAAAGAAAAATGGGCAGTGGGAAGGGGTTCGAAGGTAGGAAACGGGGATCAGTGAGAATGTCACTGACCTACCCCCAGGCCAAGACCAGACTCACCCTCAGAGCCCAGTGCCAGTCCCCCGCCATATCCTTCACTTTGGAGCCTGCAATGTAGCCCAGACCACTATGGGAGGGAGAGAAGGGAAAAAGTGGGGACAGCCAGTCAGTCCAGTCCCCCACGCCAGGCCCTTCTGCCTTCCCCCAGGCCCCAGGCCTGCTCACCTGCCCACCGGAATGGCAAAGTAGAAGATGCTGAGCATCCGGCTCCGCTGGTCGGCCACAAAGAGGTCGGCAATGAGAGTGGGCGCAATGGTGGAATAACTGGCCTCCCCGACCCCCACCAGGCCCCGGGTCAGGAGGAGCAGCCAGAAATGCTGGGGAGAGAGACCGGGGAGAGGTGGCACCCCAGCCTGCAGCCAGCCTCCGGGCTACCTCACCAGCCCGCTCCCAAGAGGCAGCAGGGATGGCGGGAGACGCCTGGGTTTTAGAATCACACAGACCTGGGCTTGCATCCTGGCTCCACCACTTACTAGCTGCGATTTGGGGAAAATAACTTAACCTCTCTGAGCCTCAGCTTCCTCATCTGCAAAAGGAGGATAACAACAACTTTTCACAGAGCTATTGCAAGGACTAGACAATAAAAGGTCTAAATAAGACAACCCCTGCTTGCCTGGTAGGGGAAAGTTTTTTAATTTTTTTTAAATGAATAATGACCTTAGATGGGAGTTTATGTGTCTACCAAAGACACCTGAAGCTAAGGATGGGTCCAGTCACCCAAGGAAAATACGTAGGTCCTGGGGCTGAGGACAGAGTTCCAGGATGGAGTGAGAACAGGCAGAGGAGACTTCAAAGGAACAAAGAAGCAACAGCCAGGGAGGCAGGAGGAAAACCAGAAAAGTGTGACATCGCAAAGGTAGGAGAGAGTTTCAGGAAGGAAGAATGGGTCAACAGCGCCAGAAGCTCCCAGGGGACCTAGCACGAACAGGACCAGGAAGTTGGAGCTGTGTTTAGCAACCAGGAGGCCACTGTTGACTTTGGCAAGAGCAGGGTCCATGGAGTGGTGGGAGTAGAAGTTAGCGGCAGCGCTCGAGGGGTGAGCAGGCGTGAGGAAGTGCAGGCAGTGACGGCATCTCCCCGGCCGCTCTTTCACCCACACTGGCGCCACGCTCTTGGGGCCCTTCAGGAAGTCTGATCAGGAAGGAGAGGAGGGAGAGAGGGCAGGCCAGGTAGGGTTTGGAGTGTTTAGGTATGGAGTAGAAGGAGTCAGTGGTCAAGGGAAGAGGGGATGATGGACAGAGAACGCTCTGGAAGAAAAGGGGAGAGGATGGGGTGGGGCAGGTTAACTCAGGCAAGGAAGGGTATAAAATGGCATGGACCAGGGAAACTGCAGGAGTCCCTGAGGCCCAGTCTGCCATGGCTCCAAGGAGCAGCATCAGAGACTGACAGGGAGTGGGTGTGGGCAGAAGCGGGAGCCAGCTCGGGGCCTCACCTCTCCGGGGATGAAGGATGACCCCAGTGTCACCAGGGACCAGAAGGCAATGCCCCCGCACATGAGATACTTCCGATTGTACCTGTCACCCAGGTAGCCAAACACAGGTGCCAACACCATGTAACTGGAGATGAACACTAGGGGGAAGGAGAGAGTCACAGCTCAGTCCAGGTACCCCTACCTCCCACTCCCACCCCAGCTGGAACCACCAAAGCACAAGAGATGCCCACCTTCTCCTCACGGAATTCACAACACCCCCACATCCCAGCCTGAATCCCATCAGAGCTTCCTGCCAGGCGGACACTCCAGCTCCATCCTGAACACCTTTCCAAATTTCCCATTGTACATGGATGGTCCCACTACTTGTCAATTCCTCCCACCTAGCCAAGACAAGCTCCAAACTCCATATATACCATGGCTCACAATGCCCCCGTCCGATCTAGCCCCTCCTACCTCTCCAAACTCATGGTCAGCCTTTTTCCCTTCCTCTCTCTGCATCCCAATGGCCCAATTGTCAAGGTCAATACCACTAGGGGTTTGCGCACCTGCTGTCTCCTCTATCAAGGACATTCTCTCCTCTCCCCTGAAACTTCACAGAGCATAGTTCCTTCAGGTTCCAGCTCAGACACTTGCCCAGCATGCCCAGGTGAGCATACATCCAGTCCCTGACTCTCACATTTACTGTTTTCTCTTGTTTTTTTTAGACAAAGTCTCGCTCTGTTGCCAAGCTGGAGTGCTGTGGCGCGATCTCAGCTCACTGCAACCTCCGCCTCCTGGGTTCAAGCGATTCTCCTGCCTCAGCCTCCCAAGCAGCTGGGACTACAGGGGCATGCCACCAGGCCCAGCTAATTTTTGTATTTTTAGTAGAGATGATGTTTTACCATGTTGGTCAGGATGGTCTCAATCTCCTGATCTCATGATCCGCCAGCCTCAGCCTCCCAAAGTGCTGGGATTACAGGCATGAGCCACAGTGCCTGGACTATTTTCTGTTACATAATACTTATCCCTATGGGAAAACTGTCCCACTTTAGTTTAGGGTTTTACTGACTGTTGCTCCCTCATGCATAGCATACCATCAGCTCCCAAGGCAAGGTCCTTGCCTGTATTGGCCATGACTGTGCTTCTTTCACTCGTTTAACACACAGCCTAGTGCAAAATAGGTGCTCAATAAGCATGTGCTGAATTAAAAAGTGAATAAATGCAGCTGCCTAGAAAGAGCTGCTGCTCTAACTCAACACTTCTTCAGAGATTTGAAGACCTTGCCCTATGATCCCATTCTCATTGCTCCAGATTTTGCCTCAAATACCTCCAGTTCCTCATTGGCCTGGAGTAAAGAAAAGAACACTGCAAGACCTGGTTTCAAATTCCTGTTCCACCTCCAACTGGTGCTGTGACCCTGGGCAAGTCTTAACTCTTCTCCAAGCCTCAGTTTCTTTATAAGCTGTAGATATCACTACCTACTTCCTCTACAAAATAGGAACAATAATACCTGTTTTTGGCTGATGGAAGGATTAGAAGACAAGGAGCATAAAAGTTCTTAGCAAAGTCCTACAGATGTAATCATCACTTCCTCCAGGCCTGGCACACAATGAGTACTCAGAAATGGTTGAGAAATGAAGGAAGGAAGGAAGAAAAAGAGGGCTTGACTCTAGCTTTGCCTCTCCCACAAGCCCCAGAGTTGTGAACAAGTAAAACGCACCTCTCCCCATTCCAGACACCCTCTCCTGCCTTTATTTATTTATTTATGAGATGGAGTCTCGCTCTGTCACCCAGGCTGGAGTGCAGTGGTGCGATCTAGGCTCACTGCAACCTCTGCCTCCTGGGTTCAAGTAATTCTCATGCCTCAGCCTCCCAAGTAGCTGGGATTACAGGCGCCTGCCACCAAGCCCGGCTAATTTTTGTATTTTTAGTCGAGATAGGGTTTCGTCATGTTGGCCAGGCTGGTCTTGAACTCCTAACTTCAAGTGATCCACTCATCTTGGCCTCCCAAAGTGCTGGAACTACAGGCGTGAGTCACCGCACCCTACCCTCCTGCCATTATTTACTGGGTATCTACTATCTGCCAAACACTGCACTAGGCCCTTCACAGGCAATCTTTCAGTTAATCTTCACATCAGTCCTAAAAGATGATTTGTGTTATTAGTCGTTCCATCTTATAGACAAGGAAAATGAGGCTTAGAGAGGTTGAGTGCCTTGCCTACCATCACACAAGAAGTGGAAGAGCTGAGATTTAAACCCAGGTCTGTCTTCACCTGGGTGAAGTTATACTTAGTTATACTAAACTGACTCCCTCTTTAAATGTAGTGCCCCAGCTGACCCCCGAGCGACATCAGGGCCATCACCTCCCCTCACTGGCCACAAAACCTCCATTAATGAGCCCCCAGGCAGGAAAGCATGTGGTCCCAGTTGGGACAGAACAGAAAGAGGAGAGGCTGTGTGACCAGGAGGTGTCCCCACTCACCAGTCTGGATAAGCCCAGAGCTACTGTCCCCGATGTTGAAGAACTGTTCGATATCGGGAAGGACGCCTGAGAAGGAAAAAATTCAGGATGGTCCGGAAAAGCAGCGCCACCCTCGGGACCCTGGCTCCCCTCTCCTAGACTACCTTCCTCCCAGAAGTGAGTCCCTACCAGCCACGGTGAAGCGGTCCATGTAGTTCAGGAGATTGATGTAGCACAGCACCGCCACTATGAGAGCCGAGTGGCCGGGAGACAGGCCGGTGATGCGCTGCAGCCCCTCCTGGTCCGGGACCTCGGGCTCCTCGGACTTCGGGTTCCCCATGGACCCTGGCAACCCCGGGTTGCCAGGCACTGGCCCGTCGTCCGGGTCATCCGCCTGGCTGAGGAAGGGCGCGGTGTCGGACCCGGCCATGGTCCCGGGGGGCCGCGCCCGCCCGCGCTCCGGTCCCACCGACGATCCCACCTGCGAGGGGAGGAGGCTGGAGAAAGGAGGATAGACTGAACCCAGGCGAGGGAAGTGCGCCCGGAGACGGGGAGCTTGCCCCGAAGCACAGAGCACGACTGAGAAGGGACCCGGGCCCTTTCACGCCTCCCCGTCTCAGTAGACACACAGCGCGGAGGGGACGTGCGGAATACACGTAATGTTGGGGACAGGAGCGGGCTGAAGAGGGCACGATCCCGCGCTGAGGCCACCCCTCACCCGGGACAGGAGCCCGCTGCACTTGCTGTCGCTCAGCCCCGGCGCTGCACCACGGCAGCCGCCATGTTGCTCACAGCCGGTCATGTGACGCGGGAGCCTGGGTGGAGGGGTCCCCACGGGCAAGCCCTCGACACGTGACCCGCCATCCGACTACGGAAGCTTCTTGGGCGTTCTGCCCGGCCTCACACGTCCTGTGGCGGCCGACCGGTCGCCGGAGTAACCAGGAGTCTTCCCAGATCCTGCGGTCCCTGGAGCGTCAAAAAGGGCGTCTCGGTGACTTGGTGGAGTCGCCTGCCCTTCCGAATTTCAGCTGTCTTATCTGGAACCCCCACGTGGCAGACTTCTTCTTCATCAAACGGGATAATGGGGTCTCAAAAGGTTTTGGAAGCAGTAGATACCTCTAAAAACCAAGGAGCAGCCCTAGTTCTCGGGAACCATCCTGTCTTCCTCCCAGGGTCTGGTTGGAGGCTTTTTACGCTCAGTAAAGGATGGATGGATGGATGGATGGATAGATGGATGGAGGGATGGAGGGATGGAGGGACAGACGGAGCTTGAGCAGCGCCCCGCCCTTTGTTGAGATTCTCCAACCCTGCTAGCCTTGTAAACTCCTGAGCCTTCACCGTGGACACTTAAATACCTATTAAAGGAAGCGTCTCCACCCGCCCCTCCTGGAGCATGTTTTTCCTCACTCCAGTCGGGATTGCAGCCCTTCAGCGGAGCCTCCGGTAGGCTTTTGTAGGGCAGGCAGGGACTCCGAGCCTAAGGAGACTCCCGCTACAGGACTGGGGTCAAAGGGATAACTTGGAGTGATTCTTTAGTGGCACCCTATAATCTCCAAGGTACATCTAATAAACAGGCACTCTAAATAAAATTAGTATAGTTCTGTGCAAATACAGCGTGAAGACCCAGCTTTCAACCAGCCCTTGAAGCCCCTCTACTGAAATTCTGGAATCTCGTGGGGAGAGCATCCCCCCCACCCCAAAACGCCTTATTAGAAACTATTTCGAGTCCGAATACCCATAATCGGCTTTGCCCCCCATATTAGGTGCCTCGTGTTTCAGAACCTTAAGCTTGGTTTCCCCTGGCAGACAGGAACTTCAGGTTGCAGCCATTTAATTCCCTCAACAAAATATTATTGAACATCTACATGCCTGGCATTTTACCAGGTTTCAGGGAAAGGCAGACTCACTCGCTTCCCTGGTGGACCGTATCTAGAGAGTGATACACGTTGTAAATTGCACCTGTGAAGTGAAAGGGCAAGCCACAGGTTGAATGAAGATATTTATAAAGCATCTATCTGCCAAAGGACTTGCATCCATGTAAAGAACTTTTTTTTTTTTTTTTTTTTTTTTGAGACAGAGGCTTGCTCTGTCACCCAGGCTGGAGCTGGAGTGTAGTGGCGGGATCTCGGCTCACTGCAACCTCCACCTCCCGGGTCCAAGCAATTCTTGTGCCTCAGCCTCCCAAGTAGCTGGGATAACAGGCACACACCACCACGCTCGGGTAATTTTTTGTATTTTTGGTAGAGATGGGGTTTCACTAGGCTGGCCAGGCTGGTCTTGAACTCCTGACCTCAAGTGATCTGCCCGCCTTGGCCTCCCACCATGCTGGGATTACAGGCGTGAGCCACCATGCCCGGTGTCATTTTAATTTTTATGTTTGTAGAGATGAGTTCTCACTCTGTTGTCCAGGCTAGTCTGGAACTCCTGAACTCAAGCAATCCTCCTGCCTCATCCTCCCAAAATACTAGGACTACAGGTGTGAACCACTGCACCTGGCTCTTTTGTCCATTTTAAAAATTGTGTTTTCGGCCAGGCACAGTGGCCCATGCCTGTAATCCTAGCACTTTGGGAAGCTGAGGTGGGAGGATCACTTCAGCCCAGGAGTTCAAGATCAGCCTGGGCAACAAAGCGAGACTCATCTCTATAAAAAACTAAAAAAATAAAAATTAAATATACATTTTCCATATGACCCAGCAATTCCACTCCTAGGTAACTATCAATGAGAAATGAAAACGTGTCCAAACAAAAACCTGTATATGAATATTCATAAACGCATTATTCATAACAGCCCCAAAATGAAAAGAATCCACATGTCCATCAATGGGGCATAATCTATTCATACAATGGGAATAGCTTAGCAATGAAAAGGAATGAACTGTCAGAGACATTCGAACCAGAGTGACTCCATTTCGAGTGAGGGCTAGGAAAATAAGGCTGGGACTTGCTGGACTGAATTCCAGAAAGTAAGGCATTCCTAGACTCGAGATGTTTATGGTTAAGGGAACAAATTAATAACGTTTACTAAGCCGGGGGCAGTGGCTCATGCCTGTAATCCCAACACTTTGGGAGGCTGAGGCGGGTGGATCACGAGGTTAGGAGTTCAAGACCAGCCTGGTCAAGATGGTGAAACCCCCATCTCTACTAAAAATACAAAAAAAAAAAAAAAATTAGCCAGACGTGGTGGTGGATGCCTGTAATCCCAGCTACTTGGGAGGCTGAGGCAGAGAATTGTTTGAACCCAGGAGGCAGAGGCTGCAGTGAGCCAAGATCATGCCACTGCACTCCAGCCTGGGCAACCGTGTGAGACTCAAAAAAAAAAAAAAAAAATTAGCTGAGCATGGTGGCACACACCTATAATCCCAACTACTCAGGAGGCTGAGGCAGAAGAATCACTTGAACCTGGGAGGCGGAGGTTGCAGTGAGCTGAGAGAGCACCATTGCACTCCAGCCCAGGCAACAAGAGCAAAGCTGCATCTCAAATAATAATAATATAACAATGTTTACTAAACAGACCCAGACTTGGGAGTGTCCAGATATCCCAATATATGGAGAACAAAGGCATTTCTAATTTTGCTTTAAAGATAACAATATTGATTCTTGCTAAATATAGTAATTAAGAAAATTAGCCGGGCGCAGTGGCTCATGCCTGTAATCCCAGCACTTTGGGAGGTCAAGGCAGGCGGATCATGAGGTCAGGAGTTCAAGACCAGCCTGGCCAACATGGTGAAACTCCTGTCTCTACTAAAAATACAAAAATTAGTTGGGCATGGTGTTCCTGTAATCCCAGCTACTTGGGAGGCTGAGGCAGGAGAATTGCTTGAATCGGGACCCAGGAGGCGGAGGTTGCAGTGAGCTGAGATTGCACCACTGCACTCCAGTCTGGTCAACAGAGCAAGACTCCATCACAAAAAAAAAAAAAAAAAAAAAAAAAATCCTTTTATCACAAACCCTTGTAGCAGAGCACATCTCCCCATACGTATGAGTCTTGTACATAAGGTGGACGCCTTCCTCCTCTTACTTCCAGGAATGTCCTACTCTGTCTATGGAGTAGCTGTACTTTCACCAGTTTACTTTTTTTTTTTTTTTGAGATGGAGTCTCACTCTGTAGCCCAGCGCAATGGGTTGCAGTGCAATGGCATGACCTCAGCTCACTGTAACCTCTGCCTTCCGGGTTCAAGTGAGTCTCCTGCCTCAGCCTCCCAAGTAGCTGGCATTATAGTCCCCCACCACCTCGCCCAGATAATTTTTGTATTTTTAGTAAAGACGGGGTTTCACCATGTTGGCCAGGCTGGTCTTGAACTCCTGGCCTCAGGTGATAAGCCCACCTCGGCCTCCCAAAGTGGTAGCATTACAGGCGTTAGCCACTGCGCCTGGCCCAATTTACTTTCTTAATAAACTTGCTTTTACTTCACACTGCGGACTAGCCCCGAATTCCTTCTTGTGCAAGATCCAAGAACCTGGCCGGGCGCGGTGGCTCAAGCCTGTAATCCCAGCACTTTGGGAGGCCAAGACGGGTGGATCACGAGGTCAGGAGATTGAGACCATCCTGGCTAACCCGGTGAAACCCCGTCTCTACTAAAAAATACAAAAACCTAGCCAGGCGAGGTGGCGGGCGTCTGTAGTTCCAGCTACTTGGGAGGCTGAGGCAGAAGAATGGCGTGAGGCAGAGCTTGCAGTGAGCTGAGATCCGGCCACTGCACTCCAGTCTTGGTGACAAAGCGAGACTCTGTCTCAACAACAACAACAAAAAAAAAAGATCCAAGAACCTTCACTTGGGGTCTGGATTGGGACCCCGTCCTGTAACAGAACTACTGATACAAACTCAGAAACATTGTATTAAGTGAAAGAAGCCAGACACAAAACACTCATACTGTGTTATTCATTTATATGAACATCCAGAGAAGGCAAAAGTAAGGTGATAGAAAGCAGATTAGGGGTTGCCTGGGGTCACGGGCAAGAAAAGGAAACTTTTGCACAACCCTGTACATCTACCAAAACTCACTGAAGACCAGGCACGGTGGCTCACACCTGTAATTCCAGCACTTAGGGAGGCTGAAATGGGAAGACTGTTTGAGGTCAGGAGTTTGAGGCTGCAGTGAGCGATGATTGCACCACTGCACGCCAGCCTGGGTGACACAGAAAGACCCTGTCTCTACATAAATAATTTTTTGAAAAAATTCACTTAACTGTATGTTTAAAATGAGTCAATATTTAGGTATACTAATTAAACTACAATAGGCCAGGAGTGGTGGCTCACTTGAGTTCAGGAGTTCGAGACCAGCCTGGCCAACATGGGGAAATCCTGTCTCTACTACAAATACAAACATTAGCCAGGCGTGGTGGTGAACACCTGTAATCCTAACTACTTGGGAGGCTGAGGCAGGAAAATCGCTTGAACCTCACTGCAGAGGTTGCAGTGAGCCAAGATTGTACCACTGCACTCCAGCCTGGACAACAGACTGAGACTCCGTCTCAAAAAAGAAAAGAAAAGAAAATACCATTCTGGCTGCAGCAAGGAAGATGGCTTTGAGAAGCCAGAGGGAAAACAGCCACTCGTGAAGCAACTGTGGCACTAGCCTAGGCTGCAGGCAGTGGTGGGTTGGCCTAGGACAGCATTGAGAGGGGCAGAGGGAGCTGATTTGGGAGGGAGCTGGGCTGTTAAGTTGAATGGGTGATGCAGTGGTGTGGGGGATGAAGAGGGATCAAGAATGAAGCGTTTCTGGCTCATGCAGAGATGGATGGTGCTAGGATTCTCTGACACAGGAGTTCAATCATTCAGCAAACATTTGTTAGGATACTACTGTGTCAAGGTGTCAGACACCAAGCAAGAAACTTTTTTGAGATGGGGGTCTTGCTCTGTTGCTCAGGCTGGTGTGCAGTGGCACAATCACAGCTCACTGCAGCCTCAAACTCCTGGGCTCAAGCGATCCTCCTGCCTCAGCCTCCTGAGTAGCTGGGACTACAGGCATGCACCACACTCTTGGCTAATTTGTTTATGTTTGTAGAGATGGGGTCTCGCTAGATTGCCCAGGCTGGTCTGGAACTCCTGGCCTCAAGTGATCCTCCCACCTCAGCCCCCTGAAGTGCTGGGATTACAGGTGTTAGCCACTGCGGCCCAGCCAAGAGATTTTTAAGAACAAGAGTTTATTTTTCAGGGAGCTTATAGTCCCATAGGGGAGCAAAACCTGGACACGTGGATGGGTGTACCAAGCCAGAATCCAAGCAGAGGTGGGACACACAAAAGACGATGTGACCAGTCCTATGAGGAGCCTTACGGAGGAACTGACCCTGAGTTGGAGGAGGTGACAGGGGTAGGGAGGTAGGAAACTGTAAAGGCATAGAGAAAAAAGGCAAAATGGTATCTTGCTACTTCAAGTGTGATCAGCTGCATCACATCACTTGGGACCTTGCTGGAAATGCAGCATCTCACGCCCCACCCCAGCTGCTGATCCAGCATCTGCACACTAACGAAGTCCCCAGACAACCTGTGTGCACACTGACGAGAGAGAGTCTCTGGTCTCCTTGAGAATTTTGAGCCATACATCAGACCCACTTGCATCTACACCGGGCTGTGCAATGGGAGGCCCTGTGGTCTGGAGCAGGTTCATTCATCTTTCTAAGCTTCTGTTTTTCTTTTCTTTTCTTTTTTGAGACAGAGTCTTACTCTGTCGCCCAGGCTGGAGTGCAGTGGCACAATCTCAGCTCACTGCAACCTCCGCCTCCCGGGCGCAAGCGATTATCCTGCCTTAGCCTCCCGAGTAGTTGGGATTACAGGCGTGCCTCGCTACATCTGGTTATTTTTATTTTTTCGTAGAGATAGGGGTTCACCATGTTGGCCAGGGTAGTCTCGAACTTCTGACCTCAAATGATCCATCCGCTTCAGCCTCCCAAAGTGCTGGGATTACAGGTATGAGCCACTGTGCCCGGCCCTAAGCTCCTGTTTTTCTTCTGTAAAATGGGAATAAGAACACCTACCTCACAGGATTGCTCCGAGGATGAATGAGGTTATAAAAAGAGCCAAGGTTGGTATGTGGCACTGAGTAAAGGCGCATTAAAGTTTCAAAGGTCTCTAATCAGGAGAGTTTGAGGAAGCTCATTCAGAGCCAGGTGCAGTGGTTCACGCCTATAATCCCAGCCCTTTGGGAGGCCAAGGCAGGAAAATTGATTGAGGCCAGGAGTTCCAGACCAGCTTGGGAAACCCAGGGAGATTCCATCTCTACACAAAAATTTAACAACTAGCAGGTGTGATGTCATGCACCTGTAGTCCCAGCTACTCAGGAGACTGAGGTGGGAGGATTGCTTGAGTCCACAAGATCGAGGCTGCAGTGAGCTATGATAGCACCACTACACTCCAGCCTAGGTGACAGAGAAGACCCTATCTCAAGAAAACAAAACAAGGCAGGGAACGATGGCTCACACCTATAATCCCAGCACTTTGGGAGGCAGAGGCAGACTGCTTGAGCTCAGCAGTTCAAGATCAGCCTGGGCAACATAGTGAGATCCCCCCTCTACAAAAGATACAAAAAAATGAGGTGGGCATGTTGGCATGCACCTGTGGTCCCAGCTAATCAGGAGGCTGAGGTGGCAGGATCACTTGAGCCCGGGCAGCAGAGGTTGCAGTGAGCCAAGATCACACCACTGCACTCCAGCCTGGTGATAGAACAAGACCCTATTAAAAAAAAAAAGAAAAAGAAAGAAGGAAACATCACCCTAGATATTCTTTTAGACATGTAAAAGGATGAACGCTCTCATCATAAAAGATAAAGAAATGCAGTCTTTTACAATGAGTAAGTATTCTTTCCCATATCCTTCCCAGATTAAGTCGGGGAAGGCATGAGGAAACTGGAGACTTCCAGCACTTGCTAGGGCACACGTAAAAAGGTACATGCACTTTGGTTAGCAATCTGATAGTATTCAAGAATTAGTGACCAGTGATTCCACTCTCAGATGGAAGCCCCCGAGAAAAATCCCACACAGGTACCCCAAAGGGAACAAACACTACATTGCTTGCAATAGCGACATGCTGGAATTAGAACTAGGTTTGGTTATAAGTGATAGAAACCCTAAAATAAGTGATTTAAAGTGAGGCAGCAGTCCCTCTTTCATGTGAAAGCCCAGAGGTCAGCACTGCCAGGCCAATGAGGTGCCACATGGATGCTGTGATCCAGGCGCCTTCTCTCACCATCCTGGCCCATGTGGCTTCTGTTCCAGAGGTCACCTAAAGTCAGCAGGGCTGCTCCACTTCCGGTAAGCAGGCAGGAGGCAAGCGAAGGAGAGGGGACAAGCTGCCCGCTATGCACGCTTCTGGGAAGTGATACTCCATTCCACTTATACCCCAGGAGCCTGTATTGGCACTTGGCTACATCTAGCTACAATGGAGGCCAGGAAGTACTGTCTTAATTTTTTTTTTTTTTTTTTTTTGGAGACAGGATCTTGATTGTTGCCCAGGCTGGAGTGGGTTGGCACAACCGTAGCTCATTGCAACCTCAACCTCCTGGGTTCAAGTGATCCTCCCACCTCAGCCTCCCAGGGTGCTAGGTAGGATTCCAGGTGTGCGCCCCCATGCCCGGCCACTGTTTTTATTCTGAGTGTCTCTGTGCCTTGCTAAAAACCATGGGTTCTAGTACCGCAGAAGGAGGAAAAATGGATGTGAAGGACTAACAGTTTCTGTCACAAGGGTCTTAGTGGGGGGTCACATGAGGGTCACAAAGACAAAAATCCTCCAGTATACACAAGTTGAACATATTGCCATTTATTCTGTTGAGGTTAAATGTATAATTTTAACATATTCAAACTTATTAATGGACATTTAAAAAGCTGAAAAAGTAGAGAGCTATACCATGTCGTGGATTCTTTTAATGTTATAAAATTGAAAAGAATGCCACTTTCCAACAAAACATTTTAAGAAGTTGACATACTTTTGTTAAAATCATGCAAATATCAGAGAAAGGTTAATGGCTTTTTTTTTTTAGTAGACATTACTGAAAAAATGGCTTATTGTATCACAAAAAGTGAAACTTGGATCTCATATACAAAGGTGTATTTCACTGGATTTTTTTTTTTTTTTTTTTTTTCAGACAGAGTTTCACTCTTGTCGCCCAGGCTGGAGTGCAATGGCGCGATCTCGACTCACTGCAACCTCTGCCTCCTGGGTTCAAGCAATTCTACTGCCTCAGCCTCCCGACGTAGCTGGGATTAAAGGCGCGCGCCACCACACAGGTTTTTTGTTTTTTGGGGGTTTTTTTGTATTTTCAGTAAAGACAAGGTGTCACCATGTTGGCCAGGCTGGTCTTCAACTCCCGACCTCCGGTGATCCACCGCCTCAGCCTCCCAAAGTGCTGGGATTAAAGGCATAAGAAACTATGCCCAGCTGATTTCTTTCTTTCTTTTTTTTAAGAGACAAGGTCTCACTGTGTTGCCCAGGCTGGTCTCAAACTTCTGGGCTCAAGCAATCCTCCTACCTTGGCCTCCTGAGTACAAAAGTGCATCTCAAATAGTTTTAAAATGATGTTCAATATTTAGCAACCAGTACAGCCCAGCATTAACCAATCAGAAGAAGTGTCTGACTGTTGAGAACAGATGCAGCCAAGGTGCCGCCCCTGTGTGTACCAGCTGGACTTTAGCACTGTGTAGTGTTCTCAATATGAAAGGAAAAGCTAAACAGCTAACAGGAGAAAATGTAAAATATCTTAACAACTCTATCAAATAAGCAATTAAAAAGCAACCAACTGCAGAACAAGATAGTTCATAATACTGTCTACACTAAAATTAAAATTTTCTTTTTTATTTTTTTGAGATAGAGTCTCTCTCTGTCACTCAGGCTGAAGAGCAGTGGCGCTGTCTCGGCTCATTGCAACCTCCACCTCCCGGGTTCAAGTGATTCTCCTGCCTCTGCCTCCTGAGTAGCTGGGACTACAAGCATGCACCACCACGCCCAGCTAATTTTTGTATTTTTAGTAGAGATGGGATTTCACCAAGTTGGTCAGGGTGGTCTTGAACTCCTGGCCCCAAGTGATCCACCCACCTCGGCCACCAAAAGTGCTGGGATTACAGACATGAGCCATCACGCCTAGCCAAAATTAAGAATTTCTGTTCAGTGAAGGATACCCCTAGATACAAAGAAAATTTCAATTTTTTCCCCTTTAAATTTTTTTTTTTTTTTTTGAGATGGAGCCTTGCTCTGTCGCCAGGCTGGAGTGCAGTGGTAGAACCTTGCCTCACTGCAATCTCCACCTCCAGAATTTAAGCGATTCCCCTGCCTCAGCCTCCAGAGTAGCTGGGACTACAGGGTATGTGCCACCATGACCAGCTAATTTTGTTGGCCAGGATGGTCTCAATCTCCTGACCTCGTGATCCACCCACCTCGGCCTCCCAAAGTCCCCTTTTTAATTTTTTTTGTAGAAACGAGGTCTCGCTATGTTGCCCAGGCTGGTCTCGAACTCCTGGGCTGAAGCGATCTTTCCGCCTCAGCCTCCCAAAGTGTTGGGATTACTGGTGAACCTCCATACCCAGCCCAAATGTGCATTCTTGGAATTATTTGCAATTGCCTAGGAATGTACAAGCAACTCCTGAGAATAAACCAAAAAAGGTAAGAAACTCCATGAGAAAATGGGCAATGCACAGGAAAGGAAACCAGAAAGGCTAAATGAAAAAATTCCCCAAATGCTGATCAGATGAATGTATATTAAAGCACAGCACCACTATCTACCTATCAGACTGGCAAAAATTAGGTAGTCTGGCAATACAAGTGCTGGCAAGGATAAGGAGAAAAGGGTGGCCTCAAGTAGGGGGGTCAGTCACCATTCTAAAGAAAATCTGGAAAACCATAGAGAAACTGACCTCTGTGACCTATAAGCCCACCCTGGGTACATATGCCACACAAGCACAGAAGGGAACACACGAAAGGATGTTTATCGTGGCCTGTATCCAGTGCCGAGGGGTCAGAGGCACCCAGGTGTCCCCCACTTGAGGCAATGTGTGTAAGTGGCAATTGACATTGTGGAGTGCCACGTGGCAGGTCAAAGCAATACTGCATTTCTAGAAGAGGCAATGGGGCTAGATCTTAGCACACATTGAATGAAAACGGCGTAAGACGTATTGCACAATAGCACTATGTACAGTAAAAGCATATATTCACACATGAAACCTGGTATTTTACAAATACATTCATATTCAGAGACATGTGGGTGCTTATGGGAGAGGATGGTGTAAAGAAAGGGAAAAAAGCCATAAAACCAGAGAATCTTTGCATGGGACTGTATTCCTGAGATCCCAAACCAAAGGGATGAATGTGCTGTTATGCCTTAAATGTGTGCACCAGGAAACGTAAACTAGAAAGGGTGGCTCTGAAGGGTTCTCGGGTGAGGAAGACCCCCAGGGCTGAGAATCCACCACCTTCATCCTTCAAAAGAGTACCCCAGTTGTCTGCTTACGCTGCAGCCAGCAGGTGTGAGCTTGGTCATTTCCTGCAAACCAGGCAACCACACCAGTGTATAAGCCTCAAGTAAATGTCACTCCCAAGCCCCAAATGGGACTAAGGCCTCTGCTAGGCTAGGCATGGTGTAAGTCCCAGGCCTGGAAGCTCCCACCCAACCCTCATTTGTTTCAGTTCACTTTCAATATGTGCATAGTTTCATAGAGCAGACATTTCCATGAGGAAAAGAGGATGATGGTGAAAGGGGAGGGGTGAGGGGACATCTCCATGTCACAGAGACTGCAGAACTCAGCATGACTTGTGGACGGAGCCACAGGCCATCCAGGGCAACAACACCCACACAACTCACCAAGTGGTTAACGGCTCTAAACCAGGGTCAACAGGAGGGGACAAAAGTCACTCCTTGATTTTGCTGCAGCTTAAAGATAAGTTCTACCTCAGCTTCTGCTAGCCCTTATGGGGCAAAAAACGGGGAGTCATTCTCCCCAAGTCCAGGCTGGGCCATCAAACAGGGAGTGGGGTGTCAGCCCCAGACCTCAATGAGGTCCCCAGATTCCATGCCCAGGTCAGCTGGCAGCTCCCTGCCTGAAAGCTTTGTCCCATCAAAGAAGAAGGAGAGCTTCCGTCCCGACAGTCCCATGGCCTCCTCATAGTGGGACATGAGGGTCTTTAGAGGGGAATCCTGGATGGAAAGAAATGAAAATGGACATCAGAACATGAAAGGGGGTGGGGATCCTGTAGGGACAGACAGGGAACTTGGGACACGGAGGACAGGGGAAGGGGCGGAAACAATAAAGTCAGGGCCCCATGTGGGGAAAGGAGAGAGGACAAAGAAGCCAGCCCAGCCAGGCTCCTCTCTGGGAGCTGGGACAAATCCTGTCATCCCTCTGGGCTCCAAGTTGCTCAGGTAGAGGGCGGGGGCCACAAGCCCAAGGCTTAGGGGTGTAGGCTCTGAGTCAGGCAAGTCCTCCCAGCCTCGGCCTCCTCCCCTATGAAACGGAAGTGTGTACCAATGACTAAGAGAGCCCAGATTCTAGAGTAAGGATGAGCCAAGCTGGAGTCCAGGCTCTCGCACCTATTAGATGTGTGACCTTAAAAAAATGTTACAGGTTATGTCCCCCAGAGAAGACACCTTGTGGTCTTAACCCCTGGTTAAGTGTGAATGTGATCTGATTTGCAGATGGGGCCTTTGCAGATGCAATCAAGTTGAGATTGTACTGGATTAGAATGAGTGCTAACGCTGTGTGACTGGTAGACAGCTCACTGCAACCTCTGCCTCCTGGGTTCAAGCAATTCTCCCGCCTCAGCCTCCTGAGTAGCTGTGACTATAGGCACAGGCCACCACACCCTGTTAAGTTTTTGTATTTTTGGTAGAGACAGAGTTTCTCTATGTTGCCCAGGCTGGTCTCAAACTTCCTGAGTTCAGATGATCTACCCACTTTGGCCTCCCAAAGTGCTGGGATGACAGGCGTCAGCCCCTGCGCCCAGCCTGGGACTGGTATGCTCACGAAACAGACACAGAAACAGACATGAGGGGAGAGCACGCATGATGACAGAGCAAGAACACCAAGGACTGCGGGCCACTGGCAGGAGCCAGGAGGAGACAGGGCAGCTTCCACAGAGAGACCCCGAGGGACTGTGTGATGTTGTCAAATACATATTTGGTCTTTGTATGTTTCCTGGTATAAAATTCCTAAAATCCCTGGGAAAGAGTTAAGTATCTTTTTGCATGCTAATTAGTTGACTGGTGGCTGGCAGCCCCTAAAGAGCTTCAGGAATGGTGATGGTCACTAGAAAGACCAAGGTAGGATAAGAGAGTTGGGACTTTTTTCCCACCCCCCAACCTCCAAGAAGGAGGGAGAGAGTGAAGGTTGAGCTACCACCAATAGTCCGTGGTTTAATCAGTCATGCCTATATAACAAAGCTTCCATAAAAATCCAGAGGACAGGGTTTGGAGAACTTCCCAATAGTTGAACATGTGATGATTCCTGGAGAATGATGCCCAGGGAAGGTATGGAAGCTCTGCACCCTTTTCCCATGCTGTGCCCTACACATCTCTTCATCTGTACCCTTTGTTAACATCCTTTATAATAAACCAGTAAATGCAAGTGTCTCCCTGAGTTCTGTAAGCTGCTCTAGCAAATTAAACCCAAGGAGGGGACCAGGTACGGTGGCTCATGCCTGTAATCCCAACACTTTGGGAGGCCGAGGTGGGAGGATCGGTTGAGCCCAGAAGTTTTTTTTTATTCTTTTTTTTTTTTGAGACGGAGTCTCGCTTTGTTGTCCAGGCTGGAGTGCAGTGGCTCTATTTCGGCTCACTGCAAGCTCCGCTTCCCGGGTTCACGCCATTCTCCTGCCTCAGCCTCCCGAGTAGCTGGGACTACAGGCGCCTGCCATCACACCCGGCTAATTTTTTGTATTTTCAGTAGAGAAAGGGTTTCACCATGTTAGCCAGGATGGTCTCGATCTCCTGACCTCATGATCCACCCGACTCGGCCTCCCAAAGTGCTGGGATTACAGGCGTGACCCACCATGCTGGGCCGAGCCCAGGAGTTTGAGTCCAGCCTGGGCAACACAGTGAGACCCCATCTACACAAAAAAATTAAAAAATTAACCAAAGGTAGTGGCACACACCTGTAGTCCCAGCTACTCAGGAGGCTGAGGTGGAAGGATCACTTGAGCCCAGGAGTTTGAGGCTGTGGTAAGCCAAGATCACACCACTGTACTCCAGCCCAGGCAACAGAGCAAGACCCTGGCTCTCTCTCTTTTTTTGTTGTTGAGACAAAGTCTAGTTTTGTCGCCCAGGCTGGAGTGCAGTGGCTTGATCTTGGCACATTGCAACCTCCGCCTCCCGGGTTCAAGGGATTCTTCTGCCTCAGTCTCCTGAGTAGCTGGGACTACAGGTGCACACATACCTTTAAAAAAAAAAAAAGAAAAAAATCCTGAGTTTGTTTTTTTCCCCCATATCTTCAGAGACCCTGGCTCAGCTAACACCTTGATTTCAGACTTCTACCCTCCAGAACAATGAGAGAATAAATTTGCGTTGTTTTAAGCCACCCAATTTGTGGTACTTTGTTACAACAGCCAAAATACAAAAGTGGGATGCTGCTGGAATAAATAGTTAAATGTAACAGTGGATTTAGAATTGGATCAAGGCTGGAATAATTTTTTTTTTTTTTTTTTTGAGCTAAGGTCTTGCTCTGTCTCTCAGGCTGGAGTGCAGTGGCCCAGTCTTGGCTCACTGCAGCCTCAATCTCCTAGGCACAAGCGATCCTCACACCTCAGCCTCCTGGGTAGCTGGAACTATAGGTATGCGCCAGCATGCTGGGCTAATTTTTGTATTTTTTGTAGAGGCAGGGTTTCACTATGTTGCCCAGGCTGGTCTTGAACTCCTGAGCTCAAGCAATCTGTCCATGTTGGCCTCTCAAAGTGTTAGGATTACAGATGTGACGCACCCGCCTGGCTGAAGCTGGAAGAATTCTGAGATGCATGTTAGAAAAAACCTAGACTGCCTTGAAGAAACTGCTGGCAGAAATATGGACATTAAAGGGAATGTCCCTGCAGACTCACAAAGAGGAGAGGTGCAGAGAAAGCTCCTATCATCTTAAGAGGATGCATATATTGTTATGAACAGAAGGCTGCTAGAAGTATGAATATTAAAGGTGTTTCTGGTGAGGTCTCTGGAGGAAATGAGGAATATGTTATTGGAAACTGGAATAAAACCTTCCGATAAAGGTGGCGCAATCATGGCTCACTACAACCTCGATCTCCCAGGCTCAAGCAATCCTCCTGCCGCAGCCACCTGGGGAGCTAGGACTACAGGAGTTGGGATTACAGGTGTGAGCCACCGCACCTGGCCCAATTTCTCCCTTTTAAAATGGGAATGTGTATCCTATGTCCCATTACTGTATTTTAGAAGTGAATAACTTATTTTCTAGATTTCATGGGTTCACAGAGAGAGAGGAATTTTGTCCTAGAATGGACCATACCAAGTCTCATCCAAAACTGATTTAATGATTTAGAAAATAAAATTAGGACTTCTTGAATTGATTATATTTAAATGAGATTTTGGGCTTAAGAGTTGATGCTGGGATGGGTTAAGACTTGCAGGGATACTGGAATGGGATGTATATATTTTGCAGATGGGAAGGCCATGAATTTGATGGGGGCTAGAGAACAGTGCGTTAAGGATTGAACTGTATTCCCCTGAAAAGGTACTTTGCGGTCCTAACCCCTAGTAAATATGAATGTAACCTTATTTGAAAGTAGGGACTTTGCAGATATAATCAAGTTGAGATGAGGTTGTGCTTGGTTAGGGTGGGGCTAGCCCAACATGACCTATGTCTTTCCAAGAAGAGAAATGAACACAGAGACACATGGAGAACACCATGTGATCACAGAGGGAGAGACTGGAGTGACACAGCTGCAAGCCAAGGAACTCTGGCCACCAGCAGAAGCTAGAAACAGGTAAGGAAGGTTTCCACCCAGATTCTCAGATGGAACCAGGCCCTGCCAACACCTTCAATTCAGACTTCTAGCCTCCAGAAGTGTAAGGGAATAGGTTTCTATTGTTTTAAGCCACCCAGTTTGTGTATTTTATTACAGTAGACTTAAGAAATGAATGCAGCAGGCCAGGCGTGGTGGCTCACACCTGTAATCCCAACACTTTGGGAGGCCAAGGCGGGTGGATCACTTGAGGTCAGGAGTTAGAGACCAGCCTGGCCAACATGGTGAAACCCCATCTCTACTAAAAATACAAAAATTAGCCCAGCACGTGCATCTGTAATCCCAGCTACTCGGGAGGCTGAGGCAGGAGAATCACTTGAAACTCGGAAGGCGGAGGTTGCAGTGAGCCAAGATCGTGCCAGACTCCAGCCTGGGCGACAGACTGAGACTCTCAAAAAAAAAAAAAAAAAGTGACTGCACCAAGTTGCTTATTCCACCTCTCTAGAACTCAGTCTTCTTATTGCCAAATGAGGATAACAGTGCTTTCCCACATCAGATTGTTGTGAAATTAAATAAGATCCTGAACGTGAGGAAATTATCCTCGGCACAGGGAGTGGCACTTAGCCGTGTGGCCTTCATTGTTATTTTGATGGGTTTTACTGATTACCGTCCAAGGGTCCTTTCTGTTTTAATCAGAAGGAGTCAGGAGACTGAGGGGGCACCCAGACTAGGGCAGACGGTACCAGCAGTAGCGAGGAGGGAAGCTGAACGATGGGTTTTCCCACTACCTAGGATGGCTGGGAACCCAAGAACATGGAGGGCAGTGTCTCCTGCAAGTCAAGATTAGGGGAATCCATCCTCCATTAACTGACAAGAGAGACGAGAGGCAGCAGAGGACAGGGTGAAGGGCGTGGAGAGCCATCTCTCCCACTCACTCGAGACAGTGAGACTTCCAGTGTCTGGTGTTTCTCCTTTCCCTGCACCCGGAGCTGGAGCTGTCGGGATGTCTCTGTGGCCTCTGGAGAACTTGCCAGTACCACACAGTCTGTGGGAGGCAGAATCAGGAAGCCAGGGCTAAATGGGGGCTTGGAAGCAGGGCCCGTGCTGAACCTCTCCCTGTATCCCCTTCCCCTGGCAAATGCCTCAAGGCCCCACCTCCCTGCCTTCCTCTCACCAATGATGTCAGCCACTCCGAGCTTTAGGGTCCTGGGAGTGGCAGTAGGTGATAGCTCTGTCTCTCCAAAAAGCAAAAGGATCCTGCTTGGGGACACCCCAAGGTGGGTAGCCATGTGGTCCACCACACTCTGCAGGGGCTCCGACTAGGGATGGGGACAAGAAGCAAAAGAGGTCTTCCTGCCTTGAAATCCACACACCCGCCCCCCACACCACCCAAACACAAGCTCTGGCCTTAGGTACTTGCTAAGCTCCTCAGCTGTGAGTTTCATCATATTTACCTAGTAAGGTATAGAATAAAATCATGTCAGCAAGGGGTACAGGCAAGTAACACAAAGAAATATAGCAGCCATGGGTTAGGACAAAGAAAGGGGTGATGGCGATTGTAGCAAACTGGAACTCACATGCCACCTAGATAGGCTGGCTGTTACACAGCTCCAGTTGATTGGCACTGCGTGGGAACGTGGGCCAGTGTGACATCGTCCTATTTTTTTCTTTTTTTTTAAGAGGGAGTTTCACTCGTTAACCAGGTTGGAGTGTAGTGGTGCACAATCTCGGCTCACTGCAACCTCCGCCTCCCAGATTCAAGTGATTCTCCTGCCAGGCTGGTCTCGAACTCTTGAATTCAGGTGATCAACCTGCCTCGGCCTCCCAAAGTACAGGGATTACAGGTGTAAGCCACCACACCTGGCCGCATCTTCCTATTTTTTAAGAGAAGCCAGAAATCTGGACCTTTTTTTTTTTTTCCTTTCTTTGTATAATTTTAGTAGAGACGGGCTTCACCATATTGGCCAGGCTGGTCTTGAACTCCTGATCTCAAGTGAGATCTGAGGCAGAGTCTCGCTCTTTCACCCAGGCTGGAGGGTAGTGGCGCAATCTTGGCTCACTGAAACCTCCTCCCCCTGGGTTCCAGTGATTCTCCTGCCTCAGCCTCCGAGTTGCTGAAATTACACGCACCCACCACCACGCCCAGCTAATTTTTGTATTTTTAGTAAAGATGGGGTTTCATCACATTGGCCAGGCTGGTCTCAAACTCCTGACCTCAGGTGATCTGCCTGCCTTGGCCTCCCAAAAGTGCTGGGATTACGGGCGTGAGGCACCGCACCCAGCCAGAAATCTGGACCTTTGTATGAAATCACCCATCAAAAAGGTGACAACAAACTTGTATATTTTTAAAGCACTTGGTCAGGCATGGTGGCTCACACCTATAATCTCGGCATTTTGAGAGGCCGAGGCGGGAGGCTTGCTTGGGGTCAGGAGTTCAAGATCAGCCTGAGCAACAAAGCAAGATCCCACCTTCATTTTTTTTTTTTTTAGAGACAGGGTCTTGCTCTGTCACCCAGGCTGCAGTGCAGTGGCACAATCACAGCTCACTGTAGCCTCCAACTCCTGGACTCAGAAGATCCTCCTGCATCAGCCTCCCAAGTTGCTGGGACTACAGGTCTGCACCACCATGCCTGGTTAATTTTTTTATTTTTAGTAGAGACAAGGTCTCACTATTTTGCCCAGGCTGGTCTTGAACTCCTGGCCTCTAAGTGATCCTCTCACCTTGGCCTTCCAAAGTGCTGGGATTACAGGAGTGAGCCACCATACCTGGCCCCCATCTCTATGTTTAAAAAATAAAATAGGCTAGGCACAGTGGCTTATGCCTCTAATCCCAACACTTTGGGAGGCCGACTCAGGGGATCACTTGAGATCAGGAGTTCAAGACCAGCCTGGCCAATACGGTGAAGCCCTGCCTCTACTAAAAATACAAAAATTAGTCGGGCATGGTGGGGGCACCTGTAGTCCCAGCTACTTGGGAGGCTGAGGTGGGAGAATCGCTTGAACCTGGGAGGTGAAGTTTTCAGTGAGCCAAGATTGTGCCACTGCACTCCAGCCTAGGCAACAGAGTGAGACTCTGTCTCAAAAAATAAAAATAATAAAATAAAATAAAATAAGTCTACAGGGCAAAGAAAGCAGACATATGGTTGAAAAAGCCATGGGCTGCCAGTCTGCAACCTCTGCCTTAGTTGCTTGACTGATGCACAGTGCATCAGTAATGGTAACGTCTGTTATCATTCCTGGTGTTGAAACAGGTTTATCCCTACAAAAGTATCAAGCTTTGCCAGGAAGCTGGGGGAGCTCAGGGTTACTGAGTGACATCTGCTGTGTCCAGGGCAGTGAGAGCAAGTCCAAGAGGGAAGCCGAGGTTCCTAGGGAGGAAGGTAAGAGAGACTCCCAAAAAAAGCTTCTGAGAACTGACAGGATGCTTCACACCTGGAATCCCAGCACTTTGGGAGGTCAATGAGGGACAATTTTGGAACAAGCCTGGACACAGTGAGACCACTTTTTGAAGGAAAAAAAAAAAAAAAAAAAAACACAGGATGCTTATGAGGAGCTTTGAAGAATGGGTAGAAAGTTTGCCAGAAAGAGAGGGGAGCATTGGGAAAATGCAGATGGAGGAAACAGAAAGTGTGAAAGCAGGACAGACTGAAAAGAATGATGGGCAGCTCCAGAGAGCAGGATGGGAAAAGGATGACAGTCCCTTCTGCCAGGACACCCCTGCTGGACACCACCATCTCTCCAGAAGCAGCTCCTGGGTCCTTCTCCCATGGGCCTCAGGCACTCACCATTCTGAGGGGCAATCTGACCAGGTCAGCCCGGCAACGGATTTTGAGCGGGAAGAGTCGGGGGGTCTCTGGGAGGGTGGGCCCTTCCACCAAGACCACTTCATCCTCTTGGCCCTGTTGCTCTTGGCCCTGAGGTGGCTTGGGGCTCAGGCAGGAACGGAGATCCTGGAGGCGCTTGTTCACCTCACTGCAGTGCAGACAGGACCCTGGGTCAACTGGAGTCAGCTACCCTCCCAGATTGCCCTCTTCCATCCCAGCCAGAGCCCCTGCACTTGGCACCTTAATTTCTTGAGTGCCCGAGTATGCTTTCTGCTTTTGGTCCTTGGTGAAGGTGGGGACAGAGGAGAGTTGTCCAGATCCCTGTAGAAGCAAGAGACGGTAGGACGGAGGCAATGGAGGGAGTCTGGCCCCACAAATCCCTAAAAACCAGATTCTTGGACAATCAAGAGGAAGCACAGTCGGACACAATGGATCACACCTGTAATCCCAGCACTTTGGGAGGCTGAGCCAGGAGAATCACTCGAGCCCAGGGGTCCAAGACCAGGCTAGGCAAGATGGGGAGACCCTATTTCTACATAATTAGCCAGGCATAGTGGAACACAGCTGTAGTCCCAGCTACTCAGGAGGCTGAGGTGGGAGGGTCACTTGAACCCAGGAATTTGAGGCTGCAATAAGCTATGATCACACCACTGCACTCCAGCCTGGGCAATGGAGTGAGGCTCTATCTCTAAAAATGTAAAAATACATTTAAAAAATAAAGAGGGAGCAGCTTCCAATAACCCCATTTCACTGGAAGGCAGGGGTAGGGGAGAGGGAAAGCCTGAGGCATCATTTTTATATTTATATGACCTGAATATTAGGGAAGAAAATGCCTCACTTTTGAGATTGTCACTTCCCAGGAAAATGTCCAATAATATCTGACAGACGGCAAGTACTTACTATATGTCCAGTGTTGCCCAGGCTGGTCTTGAACTCCTGGGCTCAAGTGATTCACTTCCCTTGGCCTCCCAAAGTGCTGGGATTACAGGCAAGAGCCATTGTGTCCAGTCAAGTGTTAACTCTTGATTGACTTAGCAATTCATTGACACAAGTGCCACTATTATTCCCAGGTTTGGGGGGTTTTTTTGTCTGTCTGTCTGTTTGCTTTTTAGAGACAGGGTCTCACTCTGTCACCCAGGCTGGAGTATAGTGGCACGATCATGGCTCACTGCAGCCTCCAACTCCTGGGATAAAGTGATCTTCCCACCTCAGCCTCCTGAGCAGCTGGGATTACAGGAGTATGCCACCACGCCAGGCTACTTTTTATTTTACTTTTTATAGAGACAGGGTCTCTCTCTGCTTCCCAGGCTGTAAAACGGGGTTTTACAGATGAAGAAAGAGAAGCATGGAGAGGACAGGGAAGCCGGATTGGAACCACACCTTAAGCTCGCATTACTAGGGTCTCAGAATCCACTCCCAAGGGTGGTCCTGAAGGGTTCACTGTCACCTCCCGGGGTAAGCCACCTCTTTTCCCAAGCACTTCATTCCCCACATGAACCTCAACAGTCCTTCTATCCCTTCTTCTTACCCTTTCAGGAGCCACCCAAGGGTCCTACCTGCCTTCGCTTACCCCTCCAACTCACTTCCTGCTCCCAGGGCCCAAGGGCCCTGGCCTCACTCACAGAATCTCTGTCTTTTTCTTCTCTTCTTTATCCTTAGTCCTCAGCTTTGTCTTCCAGGGAGAGCCTGGTGATGGCGAGCCCTCATGGTAGAGACCACTCGAATCTGCCAGCTCCACCTCTGGGGGCAAAGGAAGAGAAGGTAGAAGGAGGTTATCCAAGGGAGGCCACCGAAGGCCAAGAAGAAACAAGTCAGAGGCTTCAAGAAGATCCCAGGAAAGGAGGAGACCACGGAGCCCCTGGCACACACAGGGCCACACGATAATACTGGGAAAGGGGGCAGGGGATGAGACTGCTATTTAGTATAAAGATAGCTGATATTAACTTAAAATTAACTTAAATTTCTCATGAAAGGAAACCAGGTATTATTTTCTATAATACAGAAATTTCTATTTGCCCACTGTCAATAAAAGATCATCACAAACCACGAAAATAAATACTGTGAAAATTAAAAAATGATAAGAAACACTAGATCAGTGGCTCTCAACCAGGGACAATTTTGCCTCTGAGGGGACATGTAGCAATGTCTAGAGACAATATTGGTTATCAAAATGTGGAGGGCGAGGGGGCTGAGGTATAATACTTCCCAGGGATGGAAGTCAGGATGCCGCTAAACTTTCTACAATGTACAGGACAGCTTCTAACACCAAAGAATTTTCCAGTCCAAAAAATGCCAGTAATGCTGAAATCGTGAAATCCTGTCCTAACTAAATATAGCAGCTGCGAGAGGCCTGTGATTCTACATTTCTTTTTTTCTTTTTTTTTTTTGAGACCGGGTCTTACTGTGTCACCCAGGTTGGAGTGCAGTGGCATGATCATGGCTCACTGCAGCTTCGACTTCCTGAGCTCAGGTGATTCTCCCACCTCAGCCTCCTGAGTAGCTAGGACTACAAGTACACATCACCATGCCTGGTTTTTTTATTTTTCTGTAGAAACAGGGTCTCATCATATTGCGCAGGCTGGTCTCGAACTCCTGGGCTCCAGCAATCCTCCCATCTCAGCCTCCCAAAGTGCTGGGATTATAGCACTTTGAGCCACTGCGCCCAGCTGATTCTGCATTTCTAGCAAGCTGGGCCCACGTTTTGAGTATCAGGGATAGGGGTACCTTTTGCATAGCACTTCTATGTCCTAGGTACTGTCCTAAAGCATATATCTAGCCAAGAGGCAGCTCTCCCTATATTCCCTTTCGTTAATTCTCACCAAAATCTGCACCAAAATGGGGTCTACTATTATCCCCACTTTCATAATGAGGAAATTGAAGCATTGAGAAATTAAGAAACTTGCCCAGGCCGGGCATAGTGGCTCACGCCTATAATCCCAGCACTTTGGGAGGCCAAGGCGGACAGATCACCTAAGGTCAGGAGTTCAAGATCAGCCTGGCCAACATGACGAAACCCCATCTCTACTAAAAATACAAAAATTAGCCAGACATGGTGGTGGGCACCTGTAATCCCTGCTACTCAGGAGGCTGAGGCAGGAGAATGGCTTGACCCTGGGAGATGGAGGTTGCAGAGAGCTGAGATCGCGCCACTACACTCCAGCCTGGGTGACAAAGTGAGACTGTCTCAAAAAAAAAAAAGAAAACAGAAACTTGCCTAAGATTACACAGCTATTAAGAGATAGAGCTGAGGCTGGGCACAATGGCTCACGCCTGTAATCTCAGCACTTTGGGAGGCCAAGATGGGCGGATCACCTGAGGTCAGGAGTTCAAGACCAGCCAGGCCAACATGGTGAAACTCCATCTCTACTAAAAAATACAAAAAATTAGCCAGGCGTGGTGGTGCGCGCCTGTAATCCCAGCTACTGGGAAGGATGGGGCAGGAGAATTGCTTGAACCCAGGAAGCAGGGATCGCGCCATTGCACTCCAGCTTGGGCAACAAGAGCGAAACTGTCTCAAAAAAAAAAAAAAAAAAAAAAAAGAGCAAGAACTGAGATTCAAACACAGGCCAGATGGCTCCTATCTGCTTTTAATCACCCCACCATACTCCCTCATGGCACAAGAGTCTTGGTCCAAGGTCTCCATTTGCCCACTGGATTATTTCCTTCTTAGACTTCATTCCTATTCCCTGCCCTTGAGTTTGCAAAAAATGCATCACTGGGGGAGGACAAAGACAGGGCATCCCTGATAAGATTCAGAGAAAAAATGCATCACTGGGGGAGGACAAAGACAGGGCATCCCTGATAAGATTCAGAGAACACCCTGCTGGCTCCAGTGTTCCCAAGGAACTTGCTATAGATGTAACAAGGTGTCACAGATTCTCAACACCTCACTGCCTCCTGCGCCGCCCAGGACTACGGAATCAGCATCTCTTTAGGTGGCACCAGAAATGTATACATTAATACATTCTATGCTTGTTAACAATCCAGCTCCTGTGGCTGGGATGCAGGAATCCCCTCTCCCACACTCTTCCCTTGAGCCTCAGGAGACAACTGACTGCAGGAACATAAACCACAGGAAGTCTCCTAAGAGAAGCCAGCGCTGCATGCCTCTCCCTGGACGCCCTCCCTTACCTTCCTCATCCCCTGGAGGGTAGAGTTTCAGGAGGGATAGGTCATCTGGGATAAGGCAAAGGCTACTTTTAACCTGCAAAGACAAGGAGGGAGAGGGGTCAGACCCAAGTCCTCCCCTTACAGAAAGAAAAAACTGGGGGTGATTCTTCCCTAACACCCAGCTTCCAAATCCTCCCTAAGATCGTGGACACCTTGGCCCTCTCCTGGCAACCTAGGAATCCAGCTTCCCCAGGATTCAGAATGGAAGTACCCTTCACCCTTTCCTCCATCTGCCTAAGACACTCTGAAGATGTGTGTTTCCTTGTCCTTTTTAACTAGGTTACTAGTCGCCCCTCTACCCCAGACTCTTAGGGATTCTCAGCCCCCTAGCTCACGCGACCATCGGGGGACCCCAGCCTCCTGGAGCTGCCCAGTCCTCTCTGAACCCGCATGGACTCCAACCCCCAATACCCCAGCTCCCTGGCTTCATTTGCCACGGGCCCCAACCTCGAAATCCAACGGCCCCAGGTCCTCCCAGTCCCTCTCCAAACCCTCAAGAACCCCAGTTCTTCAGCCTCCTTGTGCCCCCAAGACTCTAGCTCCTAGAAATCCTAAACTTCCAACGCATCCCACCCTCCTTCACCACCCCGGTCTGCAGAAAGTCCCGGAGCCCTGCCTCTCCCTGCCTCCAACACGCTAGCCCCCCAGGACCAGCCCCAGAACCCCAGCCTCAACACCCCTACAGCCCTACCCTCCCCGGAGGCCAAGCCCCTGGCCCTTCCGCCTGTCCCCTCCCCGGGACCGGACGCACCTTCCCCGAGTACACCGGAACCAGCGGCGCCTCCCCGGGATCCAGCACCAGCCGCCGCCGCCGCCTGACCGGCTCCCGCGGGGGTCCTGCGGACCGCGCGTCCGCCCCTTCGCTGTCACTGTCGCTGTCATCCCGGGACGCGACCGGCCCCGGGGGCTCCGAGGGTGCAACCTCAACCTCGTCGGCGGCACAGCGAGCACTGGTGACCTCCACAATTTCCTCATCGCTGTCGCTGACCAAGTCCACAGACACGACGTCCAGAGTGCCCCGGGATGGAGACCGCTGGGCCCGAGGACGCCGGCCCCGACCGCCCCAGCCGCCCCGACCCCCTCGGCCCGCACCGCTACCTCGGGACAAGCGGCCCCGCTTCCCCACAGGCTCCGCCATAGCACACGTTCCTCCACAACACACGCCCGCCTCCTCTCGCCTCGCCCTGCCCCCTTCAGCGACTTTCGCCTTGCATTGGACAAACAGCCTGCTCGTCAGCACCTCTTCACGCCCACACGCGCGGGATCCGCCTTCCCGCCTTTTCATTGGTCTCTGTACCCGCTCATCATGCTCCCACCTCTGAAACCAAGGCGCCAAAGATTCCAATCACCTCGGAGCAATCACCATAGGTTTCGATTCAGTCGGCCTCACCCATTGGCTGGGCCTCCTCTCCACAGCCTAGCCTCTCCCGGACCCGCCCATCCAAGACACCCATCTTCCGGCTTGGTTAGGGGCAGGGCATCCTGGGAAATGTAGTCCTCGAGTGGTAAGGTTTCCGGGAGGAGGAAGACCGGCCTGGAATTCCTTGTGGAAACCGCGGATTTAACCAGGCGCGGTGCCTCACGCCTGTAATCCCGGTACTTTGAGAGGCTGAGGCGGGCAGATTGATTGAGCTCAGGAGTTTGAGACCAGCCTGGCCAATGTGGCGAAACCGCGTCTCTACTAAGAATGCAAAAATTACCCGGCGTGGTGGCACCCCTCTGTGGTCCCAACTACTCAGGAGGCTGAGGTGGGAGTTTCGCTGGAGCCCGGGAGGCGGAGATCGCACCACTGCACCCCAGCCTGGGTGACAGAGCCAGACCCTGTCTCAAAAATGCTTTAAAGAAATAATAAGGCTGGCCGGGCGCGGTGGCTCACGCCTGTAATCCCAGCACTTTGGGAGGCCGAGGCGGGCGGATCACCTGAAGTCAGGAGTTCGAGACCAGCCTGGCCAACATGGTGAAACCCTATTTCTACTAAAATGCAAAAAAAAAAAAAAAAAAATTAGCTGGGCATGGTGGTGTGCTCCTGTATTCCCAGCTACTTGGGAGGCTGAGACAGGAGGATCGCTTGAACCCGGGAGGTGGAGGTGTCAGTGACCTGAGATCGAGCCACTGCCCTCCAGCCTTGGTGACAGAGCCAGACTCTGTGGCAAAAAATAAAAAAAAAATTAAAAAAAAAAATAAGGCCAGGCGCGGTGGCTCACGCCCGTAATCCCAGCACTTTGGAAGGCTGAGGCGGGCAGATGACGAGGTCAGGAGATCGAGACCATCCTGGCTAACACGGTGAAACCCCTTCTCTACTAAAAATACAAAAAATTAGCCAGGCGAGGTGGCGGGCACCTATAGTCCCAGCTACTCGGGAGGCTGAGGCGGGAGAATGGCGTGAACCCAGGAGGCGGAGCTTGCACTGAGCCGAGATCAGGCCACTGCACTCCAGCCTGGGCAACAGCGCGAGACTCCGTCTCAAAAAAAAAAAAAAAAAAAAAGGCTGAACTATGTTTGACTAAAGATGTTGTCAAGTCCTCTTACTTGAGGACCAGTCATTGTTTATCTTGAAAACATGGTATTGCAACCGCCCCTATAAACTTGGGAAGAAGGGAGCAGGAGAAATGTAAAGAAACCAAGCTTGCGGTGCACTCAGCATTGATCTCAGGGCAGCTGCTCCCTGACCTGCTTCCCCAAAGCCATCCGGTGCCTGTGGCCCCACAGTCACATAGCCCCTGTCACAAGATTATAGTTCCCCTTAACTGCTCTCGAATCACAGCTTGGACATCACGTTAGGTATTCCGTTTGAGATATTCCTTCAGGTCTTGATGGAACTACTGACTCAGCTGAGCTGAAGGACCCCACAAGGAGCTGACTCCCCTCAAAATGCAGCTTCTACACCCTGACAATTTCATCCCCCTTCCCAACCAATCAATGACCCCAATTTTCCAGCCCATCACCCTCCACAAACCCCTTAAAAGCCCCAGCCCAGAACTCCTTGGAGAGAGATTTGAGGGTCTCCTCCCATCACCTCGCTCGGCACCCTGCGATCATTAAACTCTCTCTGCTGCGTCCCCACGGTCTCAGAGTCACAGAGCTGTGACTACACAGTGGGCATATGAACCTGCAACTCCTGTAACAGTATGGCATTTGAAATTTTATCTTGAAAACAGGATAATGGTTTATACCTGCTTGGCTGTAATGAAGGATGAGATATTTCTTTCTGCCTTTGCAATCTTTTAGCAGATTGCCAGTGATGATTCTAACTTAATGCTTATTCAAGCTGGGCGCAGTGGCTCACGCCTGTAATCCCAGTACTTTGGGAGGCTGAGGCGGGTGTATCACCTGAGATCAGGAGTTCGAGACCAGCCTGGCCAATATGGTGGTGTATTTTTCTACCAAAAATACAAAAAATTAGCCAGGCATTGTGGTTGGCACCTGTAATCCCAGCTACTCGGGAGCCTGAGGCAGGAGGATCACTTGAACCCAGGAGGCGGAGGTTCCAGTGAGCTGAGATCGTGCCATTGCACTCCAGCCTGGGCAACAAGAGTGAAACTCCATGTCAAAAAAGAAAGAAAAATTATGCTTATTCAATAATAAAACCAGCCCAGGCACGGTGGCTTATGCCTGTAATCCCAGCAACTGGGAGCCTGAGGTGGGAGGATCACTAGAGGTCTAGGGTTCGAGGCCAGCCTGGGCAATATAGCAAGACCCTGTCTCTACAAAAAGTAATAATAATTAGTGGGTGTGGTGATGCACACCTGTAGTCCTTGGGAGGCTGATTGAGCCGAGGAGTTCAAGGCGGCAGTGAGCTATGATCTCACCACTGCACTCTAGCCTGGGCAACAGAGCAAGACCCTCTCTCTAAAAATAAATAAATACATACAATTTAAGGCCAGGCACAGTGGTTCACATCTGTAATCCCAGCACTTTGGGAGGCCAAGGTGGGAGGATCACTTCAGGCTGAGCATTAAGACCTGCCTGGGCAATATAGTAAAACCCCCAACTGTATTAAAAATAATAATACATTTTAAAACTTTTTTTTTTTTTTTGAGATGGAGTTTTGCTTTTGTTGCCCAGGCTGGAGTGCAGTGGCGCAAATCTCGGATCACTGCAACCTCCACCTCCCGGGTTCAAGTGATTCTCCTGCCTCAGCCTCCTGAGAAGCTGGGATTACAGACATGCTCCACCATGCCTGGCTAATTTTTTGTACTTTTAGTAGAGACGGGGTTTCTCCATGTTGGTCAGGCTGGTCTAGAACTCCCGACCTCAGGTGATCCGCCTGCCTCAGCCTCCCAAAGTGTTGGGATTACAGGCATGAGCCACCACGCCCGGCCCATTTCACAACTTTTTAATCAAAAATAATAACAAAATTGTTTTCTGTCTCTACTATGTGGAGAAGTTTGTTGGGTTGAGATATTTTGTTTCTTAATTATATTTCCCGAACACACTCCCCAACACCTCCTACCAACAATATTGTGCACCTCAGAGACTACACGCCCTCCACACATCCACAGCGTTGGCAACTCTTGCACAACATATATCCCAACACAACACAAACACGCCCCTTCAACACTTCACGCTTCCCACTTTGCCTCCAACCGCACAACCCCCTGCCGCCTCACACTTACGTCCTACGCCATACGTCGCGCAGGATACCCACACGGCACACACCCAATACCACATGCTGCTCGCACACCCACGGTGCTCACAAAACTCGCGCCTCATACATCCACGCAGAACGGCATGTCGACCTCTGCCTTCGTCCCATCCCATACGCCTCCATCCCAACCGCGGCACCGATGTCCCCTCCATGCGCCCCCGAGCTGGACCAGCACGCATTTCCCTTCCCCGTGCAGATTCGGCCAAGGTCAAGACTGCAGGCGCACAACAGCCAGCAGGTGGAGCTGTTTTCCAGGGAACGGAGGCTCCTGGATTCCGCCGACTTCCCAGCCCCAGGAGGCCTTCAGCCCCCTCTCGGTAGCCAGGCTGCAGGCCAACCTTGGGCGCCCCCGGGAAGCCACTGCAAACTGCAAGCAAGAGGTGGCCCTGAGAGTCTGAAATTTTCAAGTCTCCTTTCCCCAAACCTTGCTCAAGAGCTGAAAGTTTGGGAGGCCGAGGCGGGCGGATCACAAGGTCAGGAGATCGAGACCACAGTGAAACCCCGTCTCTACTAAAAATACAAAAAATTAGCCGGGCGCGGTGGTGGGCGCCTGTAGTCCCAGCTACTCAGGAGGCTGAGGCAGGAGAATGGCGTGAACCCGGGAGGCGGAGCTTGCAGTGAGCCGAGATCGCGCCACTGCACTCCAGCCTGGGTGACAGCGCGAGACCCCCTCCTCAAAAAAAAAAAAAAAAAAAGAGCTGAAAGTTCACCTGTAAGTCCCAGCTACTAGAAACGGTGAGATGGGAAGATTGCTTGAGTCCAAGAGCTCAAGGCTAGTCTGGGCAAACATAGCGAGACCTCATCTCTGGTTTTGGTTTTTGTTTTTGTTTGAGACAGAGTCTTGCTCTGTCGCCAGGCTGGAGTACAGTGGTGCGATCTCGGCTCACTGCAACCTCCGCCTCCTGGGTTCAAGCGATTCTCCTGCCTCAGCCTCTCAAGTAGCTGGGGACTACAGGCGTGTGCCACCATGCCCAGCTAATTTTTATATTTTTAGTAGAGGCAGGGTTTCACCATGTTGGCCAGGATGGTCTCAATCTCTTGACTTCGTTATCCCCCCCTCAGCCTCCCAAAGTGCTAAGATTACCCCGTGCCCAGTCGAGACCTCATCTCTTAAAAAAAAAAAAAAAAAAAGTATTTTTTGGCCAGGCGCAGTGGCTCATGACTGTAATCCCAGCCCTTTGGGAGGCCAAGGTGGGAGGATCACTTGAGGCCAGGAGCTCGAGACCAGCCTGGGCAACAGGGCAAAACCCCTTCTCTACCCAAAAATACAGAAGTTAGCCAGCTGGGTGTGGTGGTGCACGCCTATAGTAGCAGCTACTCGGGAGGCTGGGGCGGGAGAATTACTTGAATCCAGGAGTTCAAAGTTACGGTGGGCTATGATTGTGCCATTACCCTCTAACCTGGCCTAGCCTAGCCTAGTGAGACCCTATCTCAAAAAAAAAAAAAAAAAAAAAAGATGTCAAATAATAAAAACTCATATTTGAGTCCTTGCTAAGACATTGTTGTATGCTGTATGCTTTACATGTCATTTAAGACTCATTAATAACGTCCTCATTTTCTGAATTACTATTTCATGGTCTATTTTACAGCCCAGGAAACTGCAGAGAGCTTGTCATGTAGCGGGAAAGGGGTGGAGCCGGGATTCACATAAACCCAGCTAGTCTGGGCCAGGCGCAGTGGCTCACGCCTGTAAACCCACCACTTTGGGAGGCTGAGGCAGGCGGATCATCTGAGGTCAGGCGTTCAAGACCAGTCTGGCCAACATGACGAAACCCCCTCTCTACTAAAAATACAAACAAACAAAAAAAATCTAACTGGACATGGTGGTGTGTGCCTGTAGTCCCAGCTACTCAGGAGGCTGAGGCAGGAGAATCGCTTGAACCTGGGAAGTGGAGGTTGCAGTGAGCCAAGATTGCACCACTGTACTCCAGCCTGGGCGACAGAGCCAGACTCCGTCTCAAAAAAAAAAAAAAAAAAAAAAACAGCTAGTCTGATTCCAGGGCACTTGGTGGGAGGCAGCACACCTTTGTTCCAACCTCAACTTCTGGGAGACTCCCCAGAGTGGCAGAGCTCACAAGGGTGTCTCCTTCCTCTGCACCCTGAATGCATAAAGCACGCACCACAGCACTTCCCACAGCCCTTCATTCACTCCTCCTCCTCCTTCCCCACTCATTCCCTGACCCTTCTCATCCCCCAGCTGGGGAGCAGGGGCACAGAGATGACTTGGACACGGATCTGACCCCAGCAAGACAGGATGTGTTCTTTTTGTTTTCTATTTTTTGAGACAGAGTCTCCCTCTGTTGCCCAAGCTAGAGTGCAATGGCGCGATCTCGGCTCACTGCAACCTCCACCTCCTGGGTTCGAGCAATTCTCATGCCTCAGCCTCCCAGGTATCTGGGACTACAGGCGCAAGCCACCATGCCTGGCTAATTTTTGTATTTTTAGTAGAGACGGGGTTTCACCATGTTGGCCAGGCTGATCTCGAACTCCTGACCTCATGATCCACCCGCCTCCGCCTCCCAACGTGCTGGGATCACAGGCGTGAGCCACCAAGCCTGGCCAGCAGGATATTTTCACCAAGAGTCACAGGCTCAGGTGCTTCAGACAGGCAGGAAACCAAGATGAATGAAGCAGGCTGGGAGAAAGGTAGTAGGGAACGGCAAGGATTATAGCCATGTGAGAGCTTATTTTAGCTGAAGGTTAAGGTAGGGGATTATGGCAATGCGAGCAGCTGGTGGGGAGCGGAGCAATGCTGCACCACATGATGTGGAATTTTTTTTTTTTTTTTTAGAGTCTCAGAAACTTGTGTTCAAGATGCAAGCATGAAGAAGTGCTAGAGGTTTGTATTCCAAATGCATGCATACACTAAGCAAAATATAATGAGGAGTGCTGCTTTTTTTTTTTTTTTCTTTTTTTTTAATAGGTAGCTAAGCTCAAAAGGAAAACAGAATCTTATTGGTTCCAGAAATAAGGAGGAAAATCAAAGCCACAGTGGTGGGAGCAGTGGGGACAGTGAAGTCAAGCTGCCTATGGGAATGCAGGAATCCCCTATGACTGGCATTTTAACACCCACACGGGGGCCGGGCAAGGTGGCTCACACCTGTAATCCCAGCACTTTGGGAGGCCAAGGTGGGTGGATCAGGAGGTCAGGAGTTCAAGACCAGACTGGCCAACATAATGTAAACCCCCACCCCCCGTCTCTCCTAAAAATATAAAAAATTAGCCGGGCATGGTGGCAGGCACCTGTAATCCAAGCTACTCGGGAGGCTGAGGCAGGAAAATCACTTAAACCCAGGAGGCAGAAGTTGCAGTGAGCCGAGATCATACCACTACACTCCAGCCTGGACTGTAATCCCAGCACTTTGGGCTTTGGGAGGCTGAGACGGGTGGATCACTTGAGGCCAAGAGTTCGAGACCAGCCTGACCAACATGGAAGAAACCCCGTCTCTGCTAAAAATACAAAAATTAGTGGGTGTAGTGGCACGCACCTGTAATCCAAGCTACTCAGGAGGCTGAGGCAGGAGAATCGCTTGAACCCAGGAGGTGGAGATTGCAGTGAGCTGAGAGCGCATCACTGCATTCCAGCCTGGGCAACAGAGCAAGACTTCATCTAAAAAAAAAAAAAAAATTCCATCCACTAGGCCCTGCCACACAGTGTAGAAGCAAGCCACCTAAGAGTGGATGGAAAAAGCCATTCAGGCACTCAGAACCCCAAGGCTGACCAAAGTATAGGCTTAGAGTTAGCCCAAACCTCTGGTGCAGAAACCTGTTCTGAGGAACTGATAAATAAAATGGTCAGAATCTTGTGCAGCCTGTAAGACTGTGGCAGGAGCCAAAGCAAGCCAGCCCCAGGGGTAGTCAGTGGGACCCCAGGAACCCATGAGGTGGTCACAGGCAGGAGAAACACAAAGAAGTCAAAGACATCTTCCGCGAAATCAAAGAAACTTTCCATGGGGACTTCCATTCTCATGGCTCATGGGGTCACTATGGAAGATTGTTGTTGTTGTTGTTGTTGTTATTGTTTTGAGAGGGAGTCTTGCTCTGTTCCCCAGGCTGGAGTGCAGTGGTGCCATCTCGGCTCACTGCAACCTCCGCCTCCCAGATTCAAGCAATTCTCCTGCCTCAGCCTCCCGGGTAGCTGTAATTATAGGCACGTGACACCACGCCTGGCTAATTTTTGTATTTTTAGTAGAGACGGGGTTTCACCATGTTGGCCAGACTGGTCTCGATCTCCTGACCTCAGTTGATCGCGCCCACCTTGGCCTCCAAAAGTGCTGGGATTACAGACATAAGCCAGTGCTCCCTGCCTCCATGGAAGGTTTCTTTGACTTCTTTTGCATGCCACGTAAAGGTAATAGTAACTACAGCATGCCTCTGCCTTAATGGGATTTTACAGCTGAGGCATGGAGGGTCAGGTTAAGTTGCCTGAAGTCAGTTAGCAATTGATGTATTTAATTTATCTGTGCTCCAGTCTGCTGAGCTGGGAAATAATAATAATTTTAGTGTACTTTCCTCATAGGACGGTGGTAAAGATAAAATGAGTCACCACCAGTGAGAATGGTACAATGCCTGGGCCATCGTAGTAATGTTAATACAGATAAAAGAAGTTTTAGGGGCTGGGAGCCTGTAATCCCAGCACCCTGGGAGGCCAAGGTAGGCAGATCGCTTGAGCCCAGGAGTTGCAGTGAGCTATGATCGAGCCACTGCACTCCAGCCTGGGTGACAGAACAAGATTCTGTCTTAAAAAAAAAAAAA
This sequence comes from Papio anubis, assembly GCF_008728515.1. Lineage (NCBI taxonomy): Eukaryota > Metazoa > Chordata > Mammalia > Primates > Cercopithecidae > Papio > Papio anubis. Next base: position 47,132,207 of record NC_044993.1, on the reverse strand, counting down.
AAAGGCCGGGCGCGGTGGCTCAAGCCTGTAATCCCAGCACTTTGGGAGGCCGAGACGGGCGGATCACGAGGTCAGGAGATCGAGACCATCCTGGCTAACACAGTGAAACCCCGTCTCTACTAAAAATACAAAAACTTAGCCGGGCGAGGTGGCGGGCGCCTGTAGTCCCAGCTACTCGGGAGGCTGAGGCAGGAGAATGGCGTAAACCCGGGAGGCGGAGCTTGCAGTGAGCTGAGATCCGGCCACTGCACTCCAGCCTGGGTGACAGAGCGAGACTCCGTCTCAAAAAAAAAAAAAAAAAAAAAAAAGATACGCCGGGCACAGTGGCTCACGCCTGTAATCCCAACACTTTGGGAGGCTGAGGCGGGCGGATCACCCGAGGTCAGGAGTTCGACACCAGCCTGGCCAACATGGTGAAAACACGTCTCTACTAAACATACAAAAATTAGCCAAGTGTGGTGGCGTGTGCCTATAATCCCAGCTACTCAGGAGGCAGACGCAGGAGAATCGCTTGAATAGGGGAGACAGAGGTTGCAGTGAGCCGAGACGATGCCACTGCACTCCAGCCTGGGTGACAGAGCAAGACTCTGTCTCAAAAAAAAAAAAAAAAGAAGTAAGTTTTACATGCTGAGATAAAGAAGAAATCTCGACAACAAAAACAGGGTGGGGGCCGGGTGCGGTGGCTCACGCCTGTAATCCCAGCACTTTAGGAGGCCGAGGCGGGTGGATCACGAGGTCAGGAGATCAACACCATCCTGGCTAACATGGTGAAACCCCGTCTCTACTAAAAATACAAAAAATTAGCCAGGCGTGGTGGCAGGTGCCTGTAGTCCCAGCTACTCGGGGGGCTGAGGCAGGAGAATGGCGTGAACCCAGGGGACGGAGCTTGCAGTGAGCCGAGATCACACCACTGCACTCCAGCCTGGGCAACAGAACCAGACTCAAAAAAAAAACAAAACAAAACAGGGTGGGAGGCCGAGGCAGGGGCTGTTAACTGGGGACCAAGAGATCGAGACCAGCCTGGCCAACATGGAGAAACTCCATCTCTTCTAAAAATACAAAAATCAGCCAGGCGTGGTAGCGCAGGCCTGTAATTCCAGCTACTTGAGAGACTGAGGCAGGAGAATCACTTGAACCCAGGAGGCAGAGGTTGCAGTAAGCCGAGATGGCACCACCCACTCCAGCCTGGGTGACACAGTGAGACCCTGTCTCAAAAAAAAAAAAAAGAAAAGAAATGGTGAAAATAATATTTATAGTATACCTACCTCATAGGGTTGGTAAAGATAAAATGAATGAATATACACAAACACACATAACATATCCATAAAATATACATAAAATATTTGAATACAATCCTGGCACATAATAGGTGTTTAATATCTTTGTGAAGTTATTGTAAGGATAAAATTTGCTCATTGATATTAGTGCTTAGAACATAGTAAGGTCAGGCACTCTGTGGCTCACACCTGTAATCCCAGAACTTTAGGAGGCTGAGGCAGGTGGATCACCTGAGGTCAGGAGTTTAAGACCAACCTGGCCAGCATGGGGAAACCCCATCTCTACTAAAAATACAAAATTAGCCAGGTGTGGTAGTGGGCGCCTGTAATTTCAGCACTTTGGGAGTCCAAGGTTGGTAGGATCACTGGAGCCCAGGTATTCGAGACCAGCCTGGCCAGCATAGTGAAACCCCATCTCTACTAAAAATATGAAAAATTAGCTGGGCGTGGTGGCAGGCACCTGTAACCCCAGCTACTCGGGAGGCTGAGGCAGGAGAATTGCTTGAACCTGGGAGGCGGAGGTTGCAGTGAGCTGAGATCGCACTACTGAACTCCAGCCCAGGGGACAATACGAGACTCCATCTCAAAAAAAAAAAAAAAAAAAAAGATAGAGCTGGGCGTAGTGGTGCACACCTGTAGTCCCAGCTACTTGGGAGACTGAGGTGAGAGAAACTCTTGAGCCTGGGAGGTCGAGGCTGCAGTGAGCCATGATTGCACCACTGCACTCCAGCCTGGGCAACAAAGGGAGAGTCTGTCTCAAAAAATATATATATATAAAATAGATGCTCAATAAGTAAGTACTCAGTGACAACGAATAGCATCTTCTAACTAGACTGCTAATTCCTAGGCTGTTTTTCCTCCACTGGGCACCCAGCGTGCAACTGCTGAATGAATGATAATTGGGTGGCTGGATGGTAGGAGGGGGCTGATAGTGAGGGATCCATTGGCAGTGGGCAAAAGAGGGCAGTAGGTGAAGGCTAGGCCATGGAAAGGGAAAGCCCCTTTGTTTTCTTCTTCTTTTTCTTTTTTGTTGAGATGGAGTCTCGCTCTGTCGCCCAGGCTGAAGTGTAGTGACACCATCTCCGCTCACTGCAACCTCCGCCTCCCAGGTTCCAGTGATTCTCCAACCTCAGCCTCCTGAGTAGCTGGGACTACAGGCTCGCCACCACACCTGGCTAATTTTTGTATTTTTAGTAGAGACGGGGTTTCACCAGGTTGGCCAGGCTGGTCTCGAACTCCTGACCTCAAATGATCCACCTGCTTGGCCTCCCAAAGTGCTGGGATTACAAGTGTGGGCCACCGCACCGGGAAAAGGCCCTTTGTATGCAGAAGGCAGCCCTCCCTCCTCCATGGGATTTAAGACGCCTTTCCTTCCCTTCCCACACAAGGGCACTACTTCATAGGATTGGAAGAGCTCATTGAGTTTATTTAAGGAATACAAAAGGGACTGGAAGTGTCACTGGCATGTATACCCACACACACACACACGTACACACATGCACACATCCTAAGCAACATTGCTCCAGAGGTTGGCATCATCTGCTCGAGGTCTTCAGATTTCAGAGTCAGGTGTGGATCTTGGGGACTTGAAGAGATCCAGGCTATGAAGAAGAAACAGTGATGGGGAGGGGTCCAGCAGCCCTCCCCTTGCCCACCAGGCCCTAGGAGCCCTGTTCCCTCTCCCTCCCTGAGAGCCAGCAGCCACTGTCATTCGTGCCTATCTCCCTCCCTCCCCCCTTTCCCTAGGGGCAGTCCCAGCTCACCTGGCCACCTGAGGATCACCTGGCACTCCAGGTGCCCATGCGGCCGCCTCCTCCCCAGGCTGGGTCTGGCCCATCGGGATTATCCATGTTCTCATAAGAGTCTGCATCTGGATAGGACCAGGGAGGAGAACACGGGTGGCACTGGAAGTAGGCTGGGAGGCAAAGTCAGCCCAGGGGACAGCAGGGGACAGCGGCAGAAGCACCCACCTTCCTCATGATTGGGTCCAGGCTGGCCCCGAATGGAGCGGAGCTGGGGGGCTGCATACAGGAGCCCTCTCATATCCTCATAGGACTGGGACCCTGCTTGGGCGGGGGATGGAGAATTGGAGGCTAGGGCACGGGAAGTACAGCCTATGGTAAGGAGGAAGAATGAGGGGCAGAGGAAGGTGAGGGGCATCACCTATGCTGCGCTGGGAAGGGGTGATTCGGTCAGCATCGGGTTTGGGGCCCCGGTTAGCTGTAGAGTCACGGCTAGATATGGGTTAGATTATTGCTAGAGAAGGGGTCACGAACAGAACTGGTCTGGGCATGGTGGCTCACACCTGTAATCCTGGCACTTCGGGAGGCCGAGGCGGGCAGATCATTAGAGGTAAGGAGTCTGAGACCAGTCTGGCCAACATGGTGAAACCCTGTCTCTACTGAAGATACAAAAATTAGCCAGGTGTGGTGGCAAACATCTGTAATCCCAGCTACTCAGGAGGCTGAGGCATGAGAATCGCTTGAACCTGGGAGGCAGAGGTGGCAACTGCACTACAGCCTGGGCAACAGAGCGAGACTCCAATTCAAAAAAAAAAAAAAAGAGAGAGAAAAAAGAAAAAACTGGAAGGAGTCAGAGTCATGAAGAAGCTGCAGAGTGAGCTGGGGTCCAAGTTGAGGTCTGCACTGAGGGGCTGAAGTGAGGTGGAGGTCAAGTCCAGGTTGATACTGGATCAGGATCGGTGTTGATATTCATAGTTAGGGAGGGGGTAAATATTGGGGGTCAGGATGGGGGATGGGGCTTAGTATTGAGGTGAGAGGAGTCAAATCCAAGGTCAGGATTGGGTTCGGGTTTGGGGTCAAGGTCAGGTCAAAGTTGGGTCTGGTGTCAGAGCTCAGGCCAGGTCACCCAAGCTGGGTAAGGCAGTCTGGTCGAAAGTATCTCTCACCCAGGGAAGTTGCTTCCCGGCTGGGGTCCCAGGCTGACCCATGGGGGCTCAGGAAGTCTGGAAAGGGAAGAGGGAGGTTACTATTCCTCCTGGCCTCCTGGCGTCCTCCACCTCCCCCCTAGACTGTTGCCATCCTCACACACACCCATTGTCCTGGCGACCGGCTGGGTCAGCTCTTCATCCTCGTTCTCGTAAGACTCAGCTGTGGCAGAAGAGAGAGAACTCCAGGGACCCCTTCTAGGGGTGTCACAGCGCTGCAATTACACCTAAGTCTCTGAGGTCCCACAAAGGCCCCAAGTTACCGTTAGAGAAAGAGTCTTCATCCTCAGGACCCAGGGGCTCCTCCTCAGGGTTCTCGTAGCCGCTGCCATCTGGTGGAGAAGGAGGGGTGTCCATGGGAGTCCACAGGCCACCGCAGAGAGGCGGGGGACCACGGAGGAGAGCAGCCTTACCCTGGGAGAGCTGGTCCTGCCCAAAGTTGGAGTCGTTCTCATAGAACTCGGAGCCCTCCTCACTGTCGGGCTCCTCATAGCCCTCCCCTTCCTCTTCTTCTGGGCCTAGGGGTTTCGGGATGGGGATGGGGAACCGAGTTACGCCCCCTCTCCTCCAGGCCCCAGTCCACTATTTGGGCCACAGACCGCTCCAACCCCCTCCATGTGGGGAACGACCCTTCCCTCCCCCAATCATTCACCCGCTCCCGGAGGGCTCCGGGACCCCACGGCTCCATCCACCTGGACGTCGCTGCTTGGATTTCCATAAGACGGGGCGGTGCCCCCCAGGCCTGCGGCCCAACGCTGGGCGCGTCCTGGCGAGAGGGGCGGGCGTTGTAAGACGGGGTCAGAAGAGATGGGGGCGGTCAAGGCTAAGGGTCCGCGCGGCGGGGCACGGGGAGAGAATGCTTTGGGCTCTGCGAATGGACTCTGAGTCTAGGCACCTGGCCTTGAACCATAGGGCGGGATCTAAATCTAGGGCCGAGGCCTTCAGTTCTGGGGCGAGGTTCTGCTTCTGATTTGGACTTCAGGCTCTGGGTCCTGGGGGCGTGGCTCTGAGCCCTGGAGGGGGGGCCTTGTTCTAGGGGTGGGGCTCATAGATGGGCGGGACTGCCCTCCCCGGTGGCGGAGTTCGAGCTCCAGAAAGCATGGCGCACAGCGGATTGGAGGGATGAGGACAGTGTGGGTGGAGCCCTGGATCTGGGGCGGAGCTATAGGCTGGAGGGGCGGTGCCTCTTACCGAGGCCTGAGGTGGGTGTGGGGAGAGATAGCACGTTCCCATACTGGTTCTGGGGCCCGCTTCCTGGGGGAGGCGTCACTTTGAAGAACCTGGCGGGAGAAAGGGAAGTGCACGGTGAGGGCCGACTTGGAATGGAATGGCGGACCCACTCAAGATTCTGTCCAGGCCTTCAGAGGTTAAACGTGATCACTTGTGCTGGGACAGCCAATAGAGGAGTCTGAGATGATCATTTCCAAGGAGGTCTTCACAGAGGAGGTAGCTTTGGAGCTGGGCTTTGAGGTTGGGCAGTATTTGAAACAGTAGAGACGGAGCAAAGAACCCCTGGGCAGAGGAAACAGTAAGTGCAAGGCATAAAGTGAAGGTGGAGGGTGTTACCGAGGGGTGCACTGGTTGCATTACCTCCTGGTGGGGTCAGTCATTCGCTTTCTTTTCCTCCTCAGGACCAGGGCTGGTGGGAGTTAAAGGGAGTGATCAGAGGAGGCGCTGCTTGGCAGGGTGAGGATTTGTGGGGCCAGGTACTGCGGAGGTCACTTGGTTCAACAGAGAAGACAGGAGTTCAAATTGCAAGGGGGACGAGCGCGGTGGCTAGTGCCTGTAACCCCAGCACTTTGGGAGGCCGAGGTGGGCGGATCATTTGAAGTCAAGAGTTCGAGACCAGCCTGGCCAACATGGGGAACTTCGTCTTTACTAAAAATATAAAAATTAGCCGGACGTGGTTGTGGGCGCCTGTGATCCTAGCTACTAGGGAGGCTGAGGCAAGAGAATCGCTTGAACCCAGGAGGTGGAGGTTGCAGTGAGCAGAGATCATGCCATTGCACTCCAACATGGGCAACAGAGCAAAAACTCCATCTCAAAAAAAAAAAAAAAAAAAAAGTTTGAGGGAGCCAGGCGCTGTAGCTCACGCCTATATTCCCAGCACTTTAGGAAGATGAGGCCAGCGAATTGCCTAAGCTCAGGAGTTCAAGACCAGCGTGGGCAACGTGGCGAAACCCTGTCTCTACTAAAAATATAAAAAATCGGCTGGGCGCGGTGGCACACACTTGTAGTCCCAGCTACTCAGGAGGCTGAGGCCCAAGAATCACTTGAGCCTGGGAGGCAGAGGTTACAATGAGCTCAGATTGTGCCACTGCACTCCAGCTGGGGTGACAGAATGAGACCCTGTCTCCAAAAAAAAAAAAAAAAATGCAAGAGGCTTGGGAAGTTTGAGGGAGGCTAGAGGAAGACTGGGGGGAACAGGATTCTGGGGTCTTGCAGGGAGGGATGGGAGGAAAGAAAGATGGTTGTCAGACTGGCCAAAGCCGGCTTATCCTGGGGAAGATGGAGTAGGGTTTGGACAGACCCACTGGGGACATGACTCACCTCTTTGAAGTTGAAGAATGCCCACAAGGGAACACAGGCAGAAGATCAGATAAGTCAAAGTCACAGCTGGGACCTTCCAGCCACCAATCCTCAGCAGCCAGTGCCATAGTGCTAGGGGGAAGGGGCTATGAGATGAGGACCCCAGGCTGGCATCTTACGTTCCAATCCCGAGATCTCAAAGAACCGCAAGTCTGGGGCACAGAGGCAAGACACAGACTTGGCGAGGTGCAGTGGTCCACGCCTGTAATCCCAGCACTTTGGGAGGCCAAGGCGGGTGGATCACCTGAGGTCAGGAGTTCGAGACCAGCCTGGCCAACATGGTGAAACCCTGTCTCTACTAAAAATACAAAAAAAATAGCTAGGTATGGTGGCGGGTGCCTGTAATCCCAGCTACTTGGGAGGCTGAGGCAGGAGAATCGCTTGAACCCGGGAGTGGAGATTTCAGTGAGCGGAGATCACTGCACTCCAGCCTGGGCAACAAGAGCGAAACTCTGTCTCAAGAGAAAAAAAAAAAGACAGACTCAAAGTCCCAAACTGTGAGAAAGGCTCTCCTCTCTCTAAGGAGTCATGTCCCAGGAGGTCAGGGATTGTCACAGAGCCTGGCACATGACATGGGGCAGTGTCGTTTGAGTAAATCACAGACAAACCATGGCTGTATTTAGAGGCAATGTGTGGATTGAGGAGAGCATAATGATCAGTTTCCTGCTGCAATTAAGGACAGTAACAGTCAAAGTGAAGGGCAGAGTTGAGTTTGCAAGGTTACAGTTGGGATCCAGCACATTGCTTGGATCAAGTTTTGAGTGAAAGTTGGGGTTGAGTTTGTAAATTGCGGTTAGGATAGCATGATAGGATTGTATGAAGGAGAGAGAACTGGCAGAACACTGTGACCAGTTTGCTGGACAGGGTGAGGAAAAGGAAGGATGCCCAGGTTCTTAGCCTGGGCAGGGGAGCAGGTGGTGGTGCCCTCTGCTTGCACAGGGCCACCAAGAAGACTATACTTGGGGAAGACATTGAGTTTGATTTTGTATCTGTTGAGCCTGAGGTGTCCATAGGACATCAAATGGCACAGGGGACGGCTGAATATGGAGCCTGGAATAGAGTCACCAAGGCATAGTGACCCAAAAAGCCATTGGGAGTCAAGGTCAAATGGGAAAGCGTGCAGACAGGGATAAGAAGAGGGCCCAGGGCTCCAAGAGTGAGGAGTTGGAGAGGAAGGAAGACTCCACCCAAGCTGGTGGGCAGGCACAAGCAATGGTAGGTGAAGACCCGGAAAAGTAGTGTATTGGAAGCGAGGGAAGAAAGACTTGAAGTCTAGGCCAGGTGTGGTGGCTCACGCCTGTAATCCCAGTACTTTGGGAGGCCAAGGCAGGCGGATCACCTGAAGTTAGGAGTTCAAGACCAGCCTGGTCCAACATGGAGAAACCCCATCTCTACTAAAAATACAAAAATTAGGCCTGACCCTGCCCTGTGGCTCATGCCTGTAATCCCAGCACTTTGGGAGGCCGAGACGGGTGGATCACGAGGTCAGGAGTTCGAGACCAACCTGGCCAACATAATGAAACCCCGTCTCTACTAAAAATACAAAAAATTGGCCGGGCACAGTGGCTCAAGCCTGTAATCCCAGCACTTTGGGAGGCCGAGACGGGCAGATCACGAGGTCAGGAGATCGAGACCATCCTGGCTAACACGGTGAAACGCCGTCTCTACTAAAAAATACAAAAAACTAGCCGGGTGAGGTGGCGGGTGCCTATAGTCCCAGCTACTCGGGAGGCTGAGGCAGGAGAATGGCGTAAACCCGGGAGGCGGAGCTTGCAGTGAGCTGAGATCCGGCCACTGCACTCCAGCCTGGGCGACAGAGCAAGACTCCATCTCAAAAAAAAAAATACAAAAAAATTAGCCAGGCGTGGTGGTGAGCGCCTGTAATCCCAGCTACTCGGGAGGCTGAGGCAGGAGAATCACTTGAACTTGGAAGGCGAAAGTTGCAGTGAGTTGAGATTGCACCATTGCACTCCAGCCTGGGTGACAGTGAAAGACTCCTCTCAAAAAAAAAAAAATTAGCCAGGTATGGTGGTGGGCACCTGTAATCCCAGCTATTCAGGAGGCTGAGGCAGGAGAATCGCTTGAACCTGGGAGGCAGAGGTTGCAGTGAGCCAAGACGAGATGGCACCACTGCACTCCAGCCTAGGCGACAGAGCAAGACTCCGTCAAAAAAAAAAAAAAAAAGACTTGGAGTCAATGTTCTGTGTGGAAGTTGGGGTTTGGGGTGAGGCTGGGAGTAGCCCTCAGGTTGGGGGAACCTAAGATTGACTGGCTTCCACTTCTTGCCAGTACACCCCACACAGATGCCTCCCAGTTGAGAGAAACTCTACCTGGCCGAGCAGTGATCTCCAGGTAGAATGACTTGGTCCAGTTGCCACGGTGACAATAATACTTCCCAGCGTCTTGAGCTGTGGCCCGGGTCAACAACAGACCCGTGTCCACTACCCACATATCTCTGTCTGGGCGATCGTCCTTCAGCTCTAGGCTCAACAATGAGGACTTAGGCCCCTTGGGGCGCACATGGGTCCAGGAGAGGGGGCCCCTGGACACAGAGTCAGGGGGTACCCCACAGGACAGCCAGAGTGTGGAGCCCGGGGCCATGGTGAGGTCTGGGGCAGGGAGAGATAAGACGAGGAAAGCCTGATCCTCAGGGTCTCACACCTCTTCAGTTTCCCCTCCCCTCCGTCTCTGGACCCCCACTTCCTGGCATCTCCCCAATCATCACCTTACCCTGGCTCAGGCTCTGGTTCAGGCTGTCCCTCGGTGGGCCACACACAGGCTCTCCCTCCCAGATCTCAGGTCTGTCTTTGGCCCACACATACAGTTGGGAGCTGTTGAGTTTCCCAGAAGGGGAGCTGGGGCCCTCTGAGGACCTGTTCTTCAGGCCACAGCCCAGGCCACCTAGGTCCGAAATATTCCACCGGAACAGCTCCCCTGGGAAGAGACCCAGAACCAAATGCAGAGACACCCAGGAGAGGGAGAGAGATAGAGACTCAAAGGCAGAGATAAATAGAGACAAAGACTCAGAGAGAGAGAGACAGAGAGAGAAGGCAGTGAGAGGTGGAGGGACAGGAAGCAGCTCATGCTGAAGCCACGAAGCCCCAGGAGTCTGCCCACCTAGCTCCGAGTTTCGCCCTCAATCCCTCCAGCCCCTCTCTCCAGCTCCATTGTGGCCGCGGACCTCTTCTGTCCATGGTGGCCTCCCTTCTCTCCTCCTGCCCCTGCCCTAGCCCGGCCAGCCCGGCCCTCACCGCTGCCCTCCACACTGACTGTCCAGCCAGGCTGCCAGGCCTTCTCAGAGGGGAGCCCCGGCTGGCATAGGTAGAAGCCCCCCGTCTGGTTAGAGACGTTGAAGATTAAAAGCCAGATGCCCAGGGGCCCCATGCGGATTCCCATGCCTGGCAGCCCCAGGCTGAGATTTAAGAAGGGTTCAAACGGGGAGTCCCGACACCAGACCAGCTGCTGAGTGGGGCCATCTGAGGTCCCCCCGAGGCACTGCAGCACAGCGTTATCTCCCTCTGTGGAGAGAGAGGGAGAGAGGTGTGGGCATGACGGGGGGACCTCCAAGCCCCCCCACTCCTCACACCGGGTTATAGATCAGAGGACTCTAAAAACTGGGAGTGGAGGAGCCAGCAGAGTCCTTCCAACCCCTCCCTGAATTTCACAAATAAGAAAATGGAGGCTCAGAGAGGGTAAGTTACTCAGCCAAGGACACCCAGCCACAACCCAAGTTTCCAGCCTCCATCCCTTCCCTTTCTGCTCTTTGGACATACCTTCCACCTTCACCACTAGAGGTTCCTGGGGCCTGACTTCCATGGGGGTGAGGAAGAGGAGGAAGAAGAGGAGGCAAGGAGGTGGCATGGTGGTCAGACTCCCCGGGGCACCCAGCTTCGCGCAGGGGATGCTGGGGTAGGTAGGGGCCTGGAGGGCACTGAACCATGGGTGTCTGCGGAGGCGGCAGGCAGTCCCCCCAGAGAGGAAGGGGGTGGTCACGCCTCAGGCCCCATTCTCCAGGAACCCTCCAGACTCACATTTGCCTCCTCCCTGCCACGCTGTTTTATTTTCATCCCAGCTCTCACCACCATGGGAAATGATCTTGTGGGTTTACTTGTTCATTTCTGTTTTCTGCACAAGAATATGAGCCCCTTGGAGTGGAGACTGTGTTGTTCACCACTAATTGCAAGTGCCCTAGAACAGTGCTGGGTACATAGTAGGCACCTGATAAATATTTGTTGCCTGAGCGGATTCAGCCTTCAGGGCTCCCTCCTTCTCCCTCTCCCTCCTCCTCTGAACCCCGGGCTCTGAATCCATGTCTCTTCACTCACACACACCCCATTCATTCGTTCAGCAAACATTTTACCAGTCCTCCCTCTACCTCCACATCCACCCATTAATAGACTTTGGGTTCTAGCCGACCTGAGTTTGAATCTTGCACCTCCACTATTCGGCTAAACTTCATCATCTGAAACCTCAGTTTATTTCTCTGTCAACTGGGGATAATAATATTTCTATACAGGCTGGGCGAGGTGGCTCATGCCTGTAATCCCAGCACTTTGGAAGGCTGAGGCAGGCGGATCACAGGAGGTCGGCAGTTGCAGACCAGCTTGGCCAATGTGGTGAAACCCCATCTCTACTAAAAATACAAAATTAGGCCAGGTGCGGTGGCACGCGCCTGTAATCCCAGAACTTTGGGAGGCAGAGGCAGACGGATCATGAGCTCAGGAGATCAAGACCATCCTGGCTAATATGGTGAAACCTGATCTCAACTAAAAATACAAAAAAATTAGCCAGGCGTGGTGGCCAGTGCCTGTAGTCCCAGCTACTCCGGAGGCTGAGGCAGGAGAATGGCGTCAACCCAAGAGGTGGAGCTTGCACTGAGTCGAGATGGCGCCACTGCACTCCAGCCTGGGTGACAGAGCAAGACTCCGTCTCAAAAAAAAAAAAAAAAAAAAAAAATTAGCCGGGCATGGCACTTAGGGAGGCCGAGGTGGGTGGATCACCTGAGGTCAGGAGTTCGAGACCAGCCTGGCCAACATGGCGAAACCTTGTTGCTACTAAAAATAGAAAAATTAGCTGGGCATGGTGGTGCGTGCCTGTAATCGCAGGTACTTGAGAGGCTGAGGCAGGAGAATCACTTGAACCTGGGAGGCGGAGGTTGCGGTGAGCCAAGATCATGCCACTGCACTCCAGCCTGGGCAGCAGAGTGAGACTCTGTTTCAAAAAAAGAAACAAAAGAAAAGACTCCTATACAAATACTGTTTGTTTGTGAAGATTAAAAATGACAATATGTTCGGCACTATTAACCCAGTGTCCAGCACATAGCAAATCCTCAGTTAATGAGATACAAGTGCTTCCCTGCCTCAGGACCCTTGCACTTGCAGCCCTTCTTCTTGCATCTCTGCTGGGGGCTCTTTGGTTCTTTGCTGGACTGGTTCTTTTCATCACTCGGGTCTCAGTTCAAGTGGTACTTCTTCAAAGAGGACTTCCCTGTGCCCCCCGGTGCTTCAAAAATATATATATTATTATTTAAAAAAAAATATCGGCCAGGCGCAGTGGCTCAATTAATGGCTAAGAGCTCAAGTCATCCTGTCTCAGTTCCAAACCAGGCAAAACCCAGGCACAGTGGTGCATGCCTATGGTCCCAGGTCCTTGGGAGGCTGAGATAGAAGGATCGCTTGAGCCCAGGAGTTCAAGGCTGCAGTGCACCATGATTATGCCTAGGAATAGCCACTGTGCTCCAGCCTGGGCAACACAACAAGACCTTGTCTTTAAAAGAAAAATTGTTTTAAAAGAACCCAGGAGTTCTAACTCCTGAATCTGTTCTCATTCTGCCCCATGCCTCTCCTCTCTCTCTGTCTCTCTCTTTCTCTCTCTCTCTCTCTCTCTCTCTCTCTCTCTCTAACTCTCTATGTGCCTTTGTGTCTTTTTCACTGCTGCAGGGACTCAAAAAAAGAGTTCAGGGACCCAAGAGACCCACTTTCTCAGTGGCTGATTCCCAGGCCCATCTCACCAGGCTGTGACTTCCTGTTTGCTGTGGGCAAACCCCAGGGGACCCTCCCTACAGGTGGCAGGGCCCCCACTTCCCTTTGGCCAGTTGAGGGGGCTGGGGGGCGGAAGAGTGAAGCACTGGGGAATGAAGGGGGCAAGTAGCAGGACTCAATCTGCCTTTCATTCAACAAAATCTCTAATCCCCTCATTAGCTACCCAGCTGCCCAGACTAGCTTTCACTAGAGCATGTCATTCCCCTGCTTAAAACATGCCAGTTACCGCCGGGCGTGGTGGCTCAAGCCTGTAATCCCAGCACTTTGGGAGGCTGAGACGGGCGGATCACGAGGTCAGGAGATCGAATTATCCTGGCTAACCCCAGAAACCCCGCCTCTACTAAAAAATACAAAAACCAGCCATGTAGGTGGCAGGCTTCTGCAGTCCCAGCTACTCGGGAGGCTGAGGCAGGAGAATGGCGTGAAACCCGGAGGCGGAGCTTGCAGTGAGCTGGGAGATCCGGCCACTGCACTTCAGCCTGGGCGACAGAGCGAGACTCCGCCTCAAAAAAAGGCCGGGCGCCGTGGCTCAAGCCTGTAATCCCAGCACTTGGGAGGTCGAGACGGGTGGATCACGAGGTCAGGAGATCGGTGACCTCACCCTGGCTAACACGGTGAAACCCCGCCTCTACTAAAAATACAAAAAACTAGCCGGGCTTAGGTGGCGTGGGCGCCTGTAGTCCCAGCTACTCGGGAGGCTGAGACAGGAGAATGGCGGGAACCCGGGAGGCAGAGCTTGTGTGAGCTGAGATCCGCCACGCCTCCAGCCTGCTAACAGCTGAGACTCCGCCTCCTCAAAATAAGTTTGGGTTACAGTCAGACACAGAGGCTCAAGCCTGTAATCCCAACACTTTAGGAGCATTCAAGGCAAGAGGATCCCTTGAGGGACCAGGAATTGAGACCAGCCCAGTAACACAGCGACCCCCATTTTACAGAAATTTTTTGAGACGGAGTCTCGCCTGTCGCTTCTGGCTGGAGGTGCAGTGGCTGTGATCTCAGCTCACTGCAAGCCTCGGCCTCCCCTGAGTTTGGCTACACCATTCTTCTTGCCTCAGCCTCCTGAGTAGCTGGGACTACAGGCGCCCGCCCACTGGCACCGGGTTAATTTTTGTATTTTTTTTAATAGAGACCTGAGTTTCACTGTGGTCTCGATGTCCTGACCTTTAGATCCGCCTCGCCGGCCTCCCAAAGTGCTGGGATTACAGGCGCGTGAGCCACCGCCCAGAAATTTTTTAAAACACAAAATGTCAGTTACTTCATCTACCTTAAAATAAAAACTCCAACTCAAGGCCTAGTAGGCCGAGTGTTGCTGACCTACCTACATTTTCCACCTCATGCCTCATCACTCTCCCCCTTGTCAAGTGCTTCCCTGCCTCAGGACCCTTTGCACTTGCAGCCCTTCTTCCTGCATCTCTGCTGGGGCTCTTGGTTCTTTTGGCTGACTGAATTTTTTCATCACTCGGGTCTCAGTTCAAGTGGTACTTCTTCAAAGAGGCCTCCCTGTGCCCCCCGGTGCTTCAAAAATATATATATTATTATTTTTAAAAAAATATCGGCCAGGCGCAGTGGCTCAAGCCTGTAATCCCAGCACTTTGGGAGGCTGAGAAGGGCAGATCACGAGGTCAGGAGATCGAGACCATCCTGGCTAACCCGTGAAACCCCGCTTCTACTAAAAATTCAAAAAATTAGCCGGGCGAGGGGGCGGGCTCTGTAGTCCCAGCTACTCGAGGCTGAGGCAGGAGAATGAAGGAACCTGGGAGTAGCGGAGCTTGCAGTGAGCTGAGATCCAGCCACTGCACTCCAGCCTAGGCAACACACCAAGACTCCGTCTCAAAAAAAAAAAAAAAAAAAAAAATCTCAGGCTGGGGGAGGTGACTCACACCTCCCAGCACTTTATGGGGTCAAGGCAGGCAGATTGCTTGTGCTCAGGAGTTGGAGACCAGCCTGGGCAATATGGCAAAACCTATCTCTACCAAAAATACAAAAAATTAGCCAGGTGTGGTGGCGCATGCCTGTGTTCCCAGCTACTTGGGAGGCTGAGGTGGGAGGATCGGGGGATGGAGGTTACAGTGAGCTGAGATGGCACCACTGCACTCTAGCCTGGGCAACAAGAGCCTCTCTCTCGATAGATAGATAGATAGATAGATAGATAGATAGATAGATAGATAGATAGATAGATATTATATGTTGGCTGGGTGCGGTGGCTCACGCCTGTAATCCCAGCATTTTGGGAGGCCCAGGTGGGCGGATCACTTGAGCCGGAGTTCAAGACCAGCCTGGGCAAAATGGAGAAATCCGTCTTTACTAAAAATACAAAAAAATTTATTTGGGCATGATGGTGCATACCTGTAGTCCCAGCTACTCAGGAGGCTGAGGTGGGAGGATCGCTTGAGCTCAGGAGTTCAAGTCTAGCCTGGGCAACATGGTAAAACCCCATCTCTACAGAAAATACAAAAAAAAAAGACCAGGCACAGTGGTTCATGCCTGTAATCCCAGCACTTTGGGAGGCTGAAGCGGGCGGATCACTTGAGGTCAGGAGAACGAGACCAGCCTGGCCAACATGGTGAAACTCAGTATCTACTAAAAATAAAAATAAAAATAAAAATAAAAAAATAGCTCATGCCTATAATCCCAGCTACTCAAGAGGCTGAGCCAGGAGAATTGCCTGAACCCAGGAGGCGAAGGTTGCAGTGAGCCGAGATTGCGCCACTGGACTGCAGCCTGGATGACAGAGTGAGACTCTGTCTCAAAAAAAAAAAAAGAAGAAGAAAAAGAAAACCTCCTCAAATTCCCCTTACTTACATGCTTTTTTGATCTCATGCCCTTATTTCATTCTCAGCACTTGCCCCCAATCTCAAATTATGCATGTGTATTTGCTAGTCTTCTCATCTGCCTCCTGCACCAGAATGTTCTTTCTTTGAGAACAGAAATATTTACCATCCTTAGCTGTGAACAGGCATCTAGTAGACACTCGATAGGTATTTGCTGGATAAAGGAAAGAAAAGAAGTTAGGGGCCAGGCGAGGCGGCTCATGTAATCCCAGCACTTTGGGAGGCTGAGGGGGGCGGATCATTTGAGGTCAGGAGTTCAAGGCCAGCCTGGCCAACATGGTGAAACCCCATCTCTACTAAAAATACAAAAATTAGCTTGGTGTGGTGACGCACACTTGTAATCCCAGCCACTTGGGAGGTCGAGGCAGGAGAATCGCTTGAACTTGAAAGGCGGAGGTTGCAGTGAGCAAAGATCGCGCCATTGCACTCCAGCCTGCGAGACAAGAGCAAAACTCCGTTTCAAAAAAAAAAAAAAAAAAAAAACAACCAAAATAAGTTAGGAAGAAAACTCTCTCCCTTTTTTTGTAGAGGCGAGGAAAACTTTTTTTATTCTCCTTTCTCACTACATTGCCCAGGCTGGTCTTGAACTCCTGGGCCCAAGAGAGCCTCCTGCCTCAGTCTCCCAAAGTGCTGGGATTACAGGCATGAGTCACCATACCTAGCTGAAAGAAAATTTTCTTTTTTTTTTTTTTTTTGGAGACAGAGTCTCACTCTTGTTGCCCAGGCTGGAGTGCAATAATGCGATCTCGGCTC
The DNA here is from genome assembly GCF_008728515.1 of Papio anubis. NCBI lineage: Eukaryota > Metazoa > Chordata > Mammalia > Primates > Cercopithecidae > Papio > Papio anubis. Next base: position 47,115,769 of record NC_044993.1, on the reverse strand, counting down.
ACTGCAACATCTGCCTCCCAGGTTCAAGTGATTCTCCTGCCTCAGCCACCCAAGCAGCTGGGATTACAGGCATGCACCACCACGCTCAGCTAATTTTTCTATTTTTAGTAGCAACAAGGCTTCACCATGTTGGCCAGGCTGGTCTCGAACTCCTGACCTCAGGTGATCCACCCGCCTCGACCTCCCAAAGTGCTGGGATTGTAGGCATGAGCCACTGCATCCGGCCGAAAATTTTATTTTCTCTTCTCCCACATGCACTCTATCATCTAGGCTAGTCCATTTTATATCCTAAATATTGATAGAATCAATTTTCCCCTCTGAATCCTTTCTTCACAATCAGAAGCAATTCAACAGCCTCTCTCCTGGGCTCCCCGTCTCCTATGTCTTTTGGTTCCCATCTACACTCCGCATGTCAAGAGAACTTCTTCGATGTTAGTCATGTACTTCCCCTGCTCAATGGCCTTCAGTGGCTCCCAGGGCCTGCAGGATAAACTCAAGCCTGAGAGCTGTCAGGAAGGCCCTCCCAAAACTGACGGGAGGATCATTTCTAGTCATCATTTCAGCCCCTTCCCCAGAAACCCTGCTGCATGCCCAGGGAGTCTGGATTGACTGATTGATTTTTATTTTTTTAAACAGGGTCTTGCTCTCTCGCTCAGGCTGAAGTGCAGTGGCACAATCAAGCTCACTGCAGCCTCGGCCTCCAGGGCTCAAGTAGATCTTCCCCGCCTCAGCCTCCTGAGTAGCTTGGAATACAGATGCACACCACCATGCCCAGCTAATTTTTTTTTTTCTCTGTCGCCCAGGCTGGAGTGTAATAGCATGATCTCGGCTCGCTGCAACCTCCGCCTCCCGGGTTCAAGCAGTTCTCCTGCCTCAGCCTCCCGAGTAGCTGGGACTACAGGCACGTGCCACCACACCCGGCTAATTTTTTGTATTTTTAGTAGAGATAGGGTTTCACCGTGTTAGCCAGGATGGTCTTGATCTCCTAACCTTGTGATCTGCCCTCCTCAGCCTCCCAAAGTGCTGGGATTACAGGCGTGAGACACCGCACCTGGCCATGCCCAGCTAATTTTTAAATTTTTTGTAGAGATGAGGTCTCACTATGTTGTCCAGGCTGGTCTCGAACTCCTGGGCTCAAGTGATCCTCCTGCCATCGGCCTCCCAAAGTGCTAGCATCACAGGCGTGAGCCATCACATGCAGCCAGAGGTGGCCATTTTAGTTAGGGTGATCAGGGAAGGCCTCACTGAGGAGGTAACATCTGAACCGAGACCCCGGCTCAAAGCTTGGTGGAAAACACTTGGTTTCATACTTGGTGAAAAAGTAAGTGCGTGTTTAGTTTTGTTCAAAACTGCCATATTATTTTTCCAGAGTGGCTATACCATTTCACATTTCCATCAACAAAAGATGAGAAACCCAGTTTCTCCACATACTCACAAGCATTTGGTGTTAGCGTTCTCATTTTAGCCATTCCAAGAAGTGCATAGTGATGAAAGTGATTGTGGCTTTAATTTGTATTTCCCGAATAAATAGCTAATGATGTTTAACATCTTTTCAAGCACATATTGCCACCTGTGAGAGCAGTGAAATGTCCATTCATATCCTTTGTCCATTTTCTTTATTTAAAGTTCTGGGATACACGTGTAGGATGTGCAGGTTTGTTACATAGGTAAACGTCTGCCATGGTAGTTTGCCGCACACATCAACCCATCACCTAGGTATCAAGCCCAGTATGCATCAGCCACTCTTGCTAACGCTCTCCCTCCCCCCATCCAACCCCCACCCCACAGGCCCCCAAGTATGTAGTCCCCTCCCTGTGTCCATGTGTTCTCATTGTTCAGCTCCCACTTATAAGTGAGAACGTGTGGTGTTTAGCTTTCTGTTCTTGCATTAATTTGCTGAGGATAACGGCTTCTAGCTCTATCCATGTCCCTGCAAAGGACATGATCTCGTTCCTTTTTATGGCCGTATAGTATTCCATGGTGTATATGTACCACATTTTCTTTATCCAGTCCATCATTGATGGGCATTTGGGTTGAGTCCATGGCTTTGCTATTTTGAATAGTGCCGCAACGAACATACTCGTGCATTTATCTTTGTAATAGAATGATTTATATTCGTTTAGGTATATACCCAGTAATGGGATTTCTGGGTCAAATTGTATTTCTGGTTCTAGGTCTTTGAGGAATCACCACATTGTCTTCCATAATGGTTGAACTAATTTACATTCCCACCAACAGTGTAAAAGCGTTCTACCTTTGGCCATTTTCAAACTGCATTGTCTGTTTTACAAAAATCACTCCAGCTGCTTTAAGGAGAATTAATTAATTAAAGAGCCGAGTCGACACTGTGGAAGTTCAGGAGAGGTGATGGGAGCTGGGACGGAGTGCTAGCGCTGGAGATGGAGAAAAAGGGGCACATTCTGGAATAGTTAGCACATTGGAAGTAGAGTTTACGGGACTTGCAGGAGGACACGAGAATCAAGGACTTTCAGGTTCCTGGCGTGTCCTTTACAGAGGGAGAAAAAGGTTTGGGGGAAGGGGAACCAAGGCTCTGGACATAAATCTGAATTGCCTGTCACCGTCCGGGTGGAGGTCACAGATAGAGCCTGATCTAGACACAGGCGGAGAGGAGAGGAGGGATTTGAAGGCGCTGGGAGGGGGAAAGGGGGGCCAGCAGGAAGCGGTGACTGGCTGAATAACAAAATGGGGGTGGGGACGTGCAAGTTTCAGACTCCGACTAACTACGCGGGGACTCCGAAGCGCTCAGAAAAATGAAGCCGACCCGGCCCTGCCCCGAGGGACACTCCACGAGGGCGGAGGTGCAGGGAGGGCCCCGCCACAATTCGCTGTAACGCAAGCCAGGCTCGGGCGGAAGGGCGGCCGGAGCCGATCAAAGGCTGGCTCCGGGCAGGGGCAGCGAAGGAGCGAGGGGGAGCGCTCCGCAGGCCGGTGTCCCGGAGGAGGCATAATTGGAGCAGGGCTTCCGAGGTCACGGAGAGACGCCTGGGAAGACCTCTTAAGGATCCTCGTCCGGGCTTGAAACGCAGGAGTACCCCCCAAACCGCTCGACCCAGCCAAGAAGAGCCGGGGCGGGGCCGGGGGCCGACTCGGGAATCTCCGGCCGTGGCTCGGCAATCCCCCCATCCTCCGTCCGGGGCCTCCAGCCCGGGGCCGATCCGGAAACAGCCGAGCGGATCCGGAAACAGCCGAGAGGACCCGGAAGCGGTGCGCTCCGTCACCAGGGAGTGCGGGAATCCGCCGTTTGCTCTGAGGCAATGGCGGCAGCTGCGCCGGTGGCCGCGGACAACGACAAGCGGCGGCGGCGGCCGGGGGCTGGTACGTGAGGGGGCGTCCGTGCACGCAGAGGGCGGTAAAACTGGGGGCGGGGCCGAGCTAGCCACCTGCGGATGGGGGGTGGAGAAGGGTGATGGAGGAAGGGGCGGGGCCACGCCGTCGGAAAAGGGGGCGGGGCCTAGGGCTCTCCGCGAAATGGGGCGTGGCCCGGCCATTCAAGGGGTAGAGCCAGTGACAGGTGCGAGGTGGGGCCCGGTGAGGAAGGGGCGCGGCCATTGGGAGGGCGGGGCCGGGTTGGACTGAGGAGAGGATTGAGTGAAACTGGCCACCGCGAAGAGATGGAGTGTAGGCAGCACCCGGCAGAGCCAGTGGAAAGGGGGCGGGGCAGGGGCGGTGCCAGGTGAGCGGGGCGGGCCCAGGTGAAGGCGGTCCCGGGTGAAGGCAACATTACTAGGTTGCAGGACTTGCTAAGCCGGTAGGTGGCCTGGGGTGTTAAGAGATGGGAAGAGAAGCTTATCCCTGTCCCCCACAGCACTGGAGGACCCCCAGCCCCAGGAAGGGGCAAATGGTGAGGCCGAGTCAGGTGAGCTCAGCCGGCTTCGGGCTGAGCTGGCAGGCGCCCTGGCAGAAATGGAAACCATGAAGGCTGTGGCAGAGGTGAGCGAGAGCACGAAGGCCGAGGCTGTGGCTGCGGTGCAGCGGCAGTGCCAAGAGGAGGTGGCCTCGCTGCAGGCCATCCTGAAAGGTGAGACGGGGGAATCACCTAGACTCCCCATCAGCCCCATACTGGGGAGTGCATGACGAGAAAAGGATGCGGGGGCACAGATAAGCTGTGGGATAAGTTAGCAGGGCTGCCTAGCTCAGGGCATGCCTATGGCCGGAGGAAGGGCCGCCCTTTTAAAATTTGCATAGAGGCACTCCATGTGATAGCAGCAGCTCTGTCAGTTACAGCTAAGTTTAGCTCCCAGCTTCTATCTGTTGCCTTGCCCATGTCATTTCTTGTCCCTCACTGATGATTGATCAACCCTGAAGATGGGTGAGAAACTTCTCAGTTCCCCAGACCAACCTCATTTTAGTCTGGACTTCTGGGAAATAGAATCAGCCCTGGCCCAGTCTCTGTGAGTCTAATGCTCTGCTCTCTAGCCTTCCCCAGACACTCCTTCCTCCACCCCACGCCATGCACCAGCTTCCCTGCCTCCACCCCATGTTCTCTGTACTTGCTCCTCTGGCTCCAGAAGCCCCAGCTGCTCATCCTGTTTTCTACTCTTCTTCCTCTAGCAGAAGCCAGAGCCTCTGAAACAGATGTCAGAGCTGCCCCGCTGCTCTGCCCCTGCTGTGGTGGGGCTCTTGTCAACTCTCTCCTGGACTTTTGTCCCAACCTTCTCACGGATCTCCCTCTATAGTCTGGCCTTGACATTGGCTTCCAGAGTAAACTTCCTAAAATTCCCTTCCCACCATGCGATTTCCCTTTCTAACAGCCGCTCCTGGAGACTTCTCTGGGGCTGTATTTCCCACATTTCAGGATCCACGTGCCTGTGCAATGTAGATACATCCTTGTACAACTTACTCTGCTATTAACTTAGTATTTGTTCTTTAAATAGATCCACATTTTAAAATTTTACATACATTTGTTAAGGGAAACTTGTTCTCTCTACTATATGGGAAAAACCAGGTGTGTCCTAAATAATAACAATAGCTAGCTTTTTTTTTTTTTTCTTGAGTCAATAAGAGTTTCACTCTGTCGCCCAGGCTGGAGTGTGTCACACCACGCTGGTGTGATCTCAGCTCACTGCAACCTCCACCTCCTGGGCTCACGTAGATCCTCCTACCTCAGCTGCCCAAGTAGCCAGGACTACAGGTGCATGCCACCATGCCTGGCTAATTTTTTGTACTTTTTGTAGAAACAGGGTCTCACTATGTTACCCAGACTGGCCTTGAACTCCTGAGCTCAAATGATCTGCCGGCCTTGGCCTCCCAAAGTGCTGGGATTACAGGTGTGAGCCACCACGCCTGGCCAGGTAGCATGTTTTGAGCACTCACTGTGTGCCAGGCACTGAGCTAAATGCTTTATGAGTAACTAATCTTCATAACAAACTCTGTGAGGCAGGAACTATTATCCACCTCCATTTTACAGAGGAAGCTCTGAGGCCGGGAGAGGTTAAATAACTTGCCCAAAGTCATACAGCTGGAAAACAGCCAAGCAGCCTAACAGCTGAACCTTTTTTTTTTTTTTTTTTTTAAGATGGAGTCTCACTCTGTTACCCAGGCTGGAGTGCAGTGGTGCGATCTCAGCTCACTGCAACTTCCGCCTCCTGGGTTCAAGCGATTCTCCTGCCTCAGCCTCCCAAGTAGCTGGGACTACAGGTGTGTGCCACCACACCCAGCTAATTTTTTGGGTATTTTTTTGTTTTGTTTGTTTTTTTGTTTTTTTTTTGTTTTTTTGAGATGGAGTCTCACTCTGTCACGCAGGCTGGAGTGCAGTGGCACGACCTCGGCTCACTGCAAGCTCCGCCTCCCAGGTTCACGCCATTCTCCTGCCTCAGCCTCCCAGCTAGCTGGGACTACAGGTGCCTGCCACCACACCCGGCTAATTTTATTTTAATTTTATTTTTAGCAGAGACGGGGTTTTACCGTGTTAGCCAGGATGGTCTCAATCTCCTGACCTCGTGATCCACCTGCCTTGGCCTCCCAAAGTGCTGGGATTACAGGCGTGGGCCACCACGCCCGGCCCCATTTTTTGTATTTTCAGTAGAGATCGGGTTTCACTGTGTTAGCCAGGATGGTCTCGATCTCCTGACCTTGTGATCCACCTGCCTTGGCCTCCCAAAGTGCTGGGATTACAGGCGTGAGCCACCACACCCGGCCCAGCTGAACCTTTACTTCTACTGTTAGTGCACAGTAATAGGTCAATCCCTATACAAACAAAAAATGACCAGGTTCTACCAAAAGTAAAACAAGTCCATGTTACTCAGGTAAGAGGATCAGTTGAGGTCAGGAGTTTGAAACCAGCCTGGGCACCAAAATGAGACCCTTAGCTGGGTATGGTGGCAAGTGCCTGTGGTCCCTGCTACTTGGGAGGGTGAGGTGGGAGGTTCACTTGAGCCCAAGAGTTTAAGGCTGCAGTGAACTATGATTTCGCCACTGCACTCTAGCCTAGGTGACAGAGGGATACCCTGACTCTCTTTTTTTTGTTTTCTTTTTTTGAGACAGAGTCCTGCTCTGTCACCCAGGCTGAAGTGCAGTGGCACAATCTCAGCTCACTGCAACCTCCGCCTCCTGGGTTCAAACAGTTCTCCTGCCTCAGCCTCCCAAGTAGCTGGGATTACAGGTGCCCACCACCACACCTGGTTAAATTTTGTGTTAGTAGAGACAGGGTTTCACCATGTTGGCCAGGCTGGTCTCGAACTCCTGACCTCAGGTGATCTGCCCACCTCGGCCTCCCAAAGTGCCGGGATTACAGGTGTGAGCCACGGCGCCAGGCCCTGACTCCCTAACAACAACAACAAAAAAGTATATAATCTATCCAACATCACCTCCATCTCCTGCTGGCCTGTAGGATAAGTTCCAAACCTCTTGGCGTCACATGCAAGGCCCTGGGAGCCACCTACTGCCTCCTTTCCAGTGTCTCCTTGGGTGCCTTTGCTGTTCCAACACCTCCAGCATACCTCACCATGCCGCAGCCATGCCAGCCGCTCTTCCGCTGCTCACACTGGTCCTGTTAACTCATGCATCCTTTCCCTCCTTCACTGTCTACCACTGTCCTCTCCTGCCTGGGCAGGCAGGCAGAGTGAGGGCTCCTTCCTCTGCCATCTCCAAGCCCAGGAAGGGTCCTTTCCTTTACCTCTTCCCATACTGCATCCTAACTATTGCCACAGCCGCCCTCTTCATTGGACTGTGAGCTCCCGGTGGCAGGCTTTGTGTTTGATTGATTTCTGTATTTCCAGAGCCCAGCTCAGAGTCTGATCCAGCGTAAATATTTATGACCATGATTAAGTGCCGGGTGTGGTGGCTCATGCCTGTAATCCCAGCACTTTGGGAGGCTGAGACGGGAGGATTGCTTGAGCTCAGGAGTTCCAGACCAGCCTGGGCAACATGGTGAGACCCCGTCTCTACAAAAAATGCAAAACTTAGCCAGGCGTGCTAGGATGTGCCTGTAGTCCCAGCTACTCGGGACACTGAGGTGGGAGGATTGCTTGAGCCCAGGAGGCTGAGGTTGCAGTGAGTCATGATTGCGACGCTACACTTCAGCCTGGGTGACAGAGTGAGACCCTTTCTCAAAAATTAAAAAAAATGAGGCTGGGAGCAGTGGCTCACACCTATAATCCCAGCAGTTTGGGAGGCCAAGACAGGTGGACCGCTTGAGGTCAGGAGTTCAAGAGCAGCTTGGCCAACATGGCAAAACCCTACCTCTACTAAAATAGAAAAATTAGCTGGGCGTGGTGGTGGGCACCTGTAATCCCAGCTACATGGGAGGCTGAGGCAAAAGAATCGCTTGAACCCGGGAGACGGAGGTTGCAGTGGGCCAAGATTGAACCACTGCACTCCAGCCTGGGTGACAGTGAGACTCTGTCTCAAAATAATAATGATAATAATCAAAAAAAATTCTTACTGTTCTTAAATATTGACTGTTCCTGGTATATATTAATAGGAACAGTGTCACATCTTCTGTGTGCCTGAGAAAGGGCTGGACACCTTGCCTGTGTCATCTCATCTATTTTTATTTTTTATTTTTTTGTACACTATCTTAGATATGTCATCTCATTTAATCTGTAGCCACCAGAAGGATGATCAGTAGTTTCCCCATTTTGCACCTAAGGACACTGATGCACAGAGAGGCTGAGTGATTGCCCAGGTCAATTTCTGCAAAGCCTGCCATGGCAACCGCTATGGTAGATTGTCTCACAGAAAGAGTCAGTGCATCAAGGTCCCCTGCTCGCCCACAGGCAGGACCGGCTCATTGACCCTCCCTCTCCCCCACCAGACTCCATCAGTAGCTATGAAGCCCAGATCGCCGCCCTGAAGCAGGAGCAACAGCAGCAGCAGCAGCACTGTGAGGAGAAGGAGCGGGAACTGGGCCGCCTGAAGCAGCTGCTGTCCCGGGCCCACCCCCTGGACTCCCTGGAGAAGCAGATGGAAAAGGTTGGGGTTGGGATGGTTTCCCCACTGCCCTGGGATTTGAAAGGATGTTAAGGACTGTGGATGTCCCATTGCCCGGTCATGGGGTGCAGGGCACCCAGCAGTGATCTAGGAATAGCACAGAGTTACCAGGTGTTGTTGAGAGCTTGGCTCTGTGCTCCATAGGGTCCTGGCTTGCCCCTTATTAGTGGGTGACCAAGTTCGCTTAGCTCCAAAATTAAGTTATGTAGAGGAAAGGAAACTTACACTTAAGGGTAACAAAAAAATTTCTTACTGTTATTAAATATTGACTGTTCCTGGCGGACATTACCGCTTGGTGATATATTGTTACCTCCTGGCTTGGTGCAGTGACTCACACCTGTAATCCCAACACTTAGGGAGGCCAAGGCAGGTGGATCACTTGAGGTCAGGAGTTCGAGACCAGCCTGGTCAACATGGTGAAGCCCTGTCTCTACTCAAAATACAAAAATCAGCCTGTAGCGCACACCTATAATCCCAGCTACTCAGTAGGTTGAGGCAGGAGGATCACTTGAACCCAGGAGGCAGAGACTGCTGTGAGCTAAGATTGTGCCACTGTACTCCAACCTGGGCAACAGAGCGAGACTTTGTCTTAAAAAAAAAAAAAGATGCCTCTGATGCTTTAGGCACTGTGCTTAGTGCTTGACAGAGTTAGCCTCCCCCGTCCATTCCCTGTAAGGGAGGTCTATTAGATCCATTTATCAGATGAGTACGGTAAGGCTCAGGGAAATTCAGTACTTCTCCTGTTTATGCACATAAAAGGGAATGGAGTTGAGATTTTAAAATCTAAGCAGAAGCCTGACTCATGCTTATAATCCCAGCACTTTGAAAAGGCAAGGCAGGAGGATCACTTGAGGCCAGGAGCTTGAAGCCGCAGTGAGCTATGATCTTACTACTGCACTCCAGCCTGGGCACCATAGCAAGATCCCATCTGTAAAAAATTTTTTTGTTAAATTAGCTGGGCATGGTGGTGCACACGTGTAGTCCCAGCTACTCAAGAGGCTGACATGGGAGGATCACTTGAGCCAGAAATCAAGCCTGCAGTGAGCTATGATCACATCACTGCACTCCAGCTTGGGTGACAGAGTAAGACCCTGTCTCTTAAAAAAAAAAGTCTAGGCAGGCTGGTTTTATTTACTGATTTATTTATTATTGAGAGAGTCTTGCTCTGTCACCCAGGCTGGAGTATAGTCGCGTGATCTCGACTCACTGCCACCTCTGCCTCCTGGGTTCAACTGATTCTCCTGCCTCAGCCTCCTGAATAGCTAGAATTACAGGCACCTGCCACCATGCCTGGCTAATTTTTTTGTATTTTTAGTAGGGGCGGGGTTTCGCCGTGTTGGCCAGGCTGGTCTCGAACTCCTGACCTCCAGTGATCGGCCCGCCTCTGCCTCCCAAAGTGCTGGTATTGCAGGCGTGAACCACCGCGCCCAGGCTGGTTCGAAAGTGTTCTTAATCTCTATGATATGTCACCTCCTTTATTATTGCTGTTATTAACAATTATAGGAAGCACATATTTATTATCACATGCTTCATCTTTCAAAGCAAATTTGCATTGTTACTTCATTTGATCCTACAGCAGACCTGTGAGATAGATACTTCAATTAATATTCTTATTTCATGCATAAGGAAACTGAGGCTCAGGGATGGTGTCAATTACCTAGTTAGAAAGACAAAGATGAAGACAGGAGCCCATGAAACAAAGACCTTCAAGCCACATCTTTCCAGCATCCGGGCTGCCCCGTGCATCCGGAGTGTTCCTCAGGGAGCACCTCAGCAGGTTGGTAAAGGACAGGGCCCCGCTCAATGAAAGCCGCCCAACACAGTGAAGGGAGCATCAGGGCTGGGCGTGGTGGCCCACGCCTGTAATCCTAGCCCTTTGGGAGGTTGAGGTGGGCAGATCACTTGAGGTCGGGAGTTTGAGACCAGCCTGGCCAACATGGGGAAACCCTGTTTCTACTAAAAAAGTACAACAATTAGCCAGGCATGGTGTCGGGCGCCTGTAATCCCAGCTACTCGGGAGACTGAGGCAGGAGAATCTCTTGAACCCAGGAGGCAGAGGTTGCAGTGAGCCGAGATCGCACCACTGCGCTCCAGCCTGGGCAGCAGAGCAAGATTCCATCTCAAAAAAGAAAAAGAGATTTGGAGGATTAAACTGAGCTTGCTTGAGAAGATTTCAAGTGATTCAAGAAGTGGAAAGGGCATGAACTAGAAGTGGGGAGTGACGGGGACAGGGATGACTGGCAGATTTCTGCCTTGAACAGCTTGTGGCCAGCAGGGCCGTTCTCACTGACTGAGTGCTTGTGGCAGGAAGAACAGCATCCCTGAGTGGTTTGTTTTGGATGTCTATGGTTAGAGGAGCCTGTGGGACATACAAGTGGAGATGTGTAGAGGCTGTTGGCTGCTCAACGTCAGCAGGATCGTAAGCTTGAAAAGAGATGGGAAAATATGGTCAGCTCTATGGTGGTGTTGGGAGTGTGGGAGAACAAATCGATTAGGATGAAATTTGCCTGCATGTGATTGAAAACCCAAATTAACAGTGGCTTAAATGCGACATCTTTTTTTTTTTTTGAGACAGAGTCTTGCTCTGCCGCCAGGCTGTAGTGCAGTGGCACCATCTCAGCTCATTGAAACCTCCGCATCCCAGGTCCCGGTTCAAGCAGTTCTCCTGCCTCAGCCTCCCAAGTAGCTGGGATTACAGGCGCGCACCACCACACCCAGCTAATTTTTGTATTTTTAGTAGAGACGGGGTTTCACCATGTTGGCCAGGCTGGTGTCGAACTCCTGACCTTGTGATCTGCCCACCTTGGCCTCCCAAAGTGCTGGGATTACAGGCGTGAGCCACTGCACTTGGCCAGAAATTTTCTTTTTTTCTTTCAGAGACGGAGTCTCACTCTGTCACCCAGGCTGGAGTTCTGTGGTGCGATCTCGGCTCACTGCAACCTCCACCTCCCGTGTTCAAGCTATTCTCGTGCCTCAGTCTCCCTGAGTAGCTGGGATTACAGGTGCCCACTGCCACGCCCGGCTAATTTTGTATTTTTAGTACACACAGAGTTTTGCCGTGTTGGCCAGGCTGGTTTCAAACTCCTAACGGTGATCCGTCCGCCTTGGCCTCCCAAAGTGCTGGGATTACAGGCGTGAGCCATTGCACCTGGCTCAGAAATTTGTTTTTTCCTTCAAGTTCAGAGGTAGACATTTCAGGACTGGTAAAGCAGCTTGACAAGTTGTCAAGCAGGCTCCATCTATATTGCTGTTTTGCCATAGGTAATATATTGCCTCATGGTCCAAAATGACTGCTTGAGTGCCAGCCATCATGTCCACATTCCAGCCAGCAAAAAGGAGGAGAAGGAGGAATAAAGAAAGGCACACCCTCTTCCTTTAAAGAGTTGTCCTAGGCCAGGCACGGTGGCTCACACCTGTAATCCTAGCACTTTGGGAGGCTGAGGCGAGCAGATCATTTGAGGCTGAGGTGGGTGGTCTCAGGAGTTCGAGACCAGCCTGGCCAACATGGTTAAACCCCCTTCTACTAAAAATACAAAAATATTAGCTGGGCGTGGTGGCATGCACCTGTAATTCTAGCTATTTGGGAGGCTGAGGCAGGAGAATTGCTTGAACCTGGGAGGCAAAGGTAGCAGTGAGAGGAGATAGTGCCATTGCACTCCAGCTTGGGCAACAAGAGTGAAACTTTTTTTTTTTTTTTTTTTTTTTTTTGAGACAGAGTCTCGCTCTGTCCCCCAGGCTGGAGTGCAGTGGCGTGATCTTGGCTCACTGCAAGCTCTGCCTCCCGGGTTCACGCCATTCTCCTGCCTCAGCCTCCTGAGTAGCTGGGACTACAGGCGCCCACCACAGCGCCTGGCTGATTTTTTGTATTTTTAGTAGAGATGGGGTTTCACCGTGGTCTCGATCTCCTGACCTTGTGATCCGCCCACCTCGGCCTAAGAATGAAACTTCTTATCAAAATAAATAAAAGTTGTCCTGGGCCAGGCACGGTGGCTCACACCTGTAATCCCAGCACTTTGGGAGGCCAAGGTGGGTGGTCTCAGGAGTTCGAGACCAGCCTGGCCAAAATGGTGAAACCCCATCTCTACTAAAAATACAAAAATTAGCCGAGCGTGGTGGCGGGGTGCCTGTAATCCCAGTTACTCATGAGGCTGAGGCAAGAGAATTGCTTGAACCTGGAAGGCAGAGGTTGCAATGAGCCGAGATCATGCCAGTCCTCTTTAGCCTGGGCAACAAAGTGAGACTCCATCTAAAATAAAATGTAATAATAATACATATAAAATAAAGAGTTGTCCTGGAAGGTCCCCTTGGCTCATCTGTTTCTATCTCAGTAGCTGGAACTTAGCCAGATGATCTGTTTAGTTGCAAGGAAGCAGGTAAATGTGGATGGTATTCTAGGATTTAGGCCACATGCCCAACTAACAATGTGAGGTGCGCTGGGCATTGGTGTAATCCCAACCCAGATGCTGGGAATTACACCTGTAATGCCAGCACCTTGGGAGGCTGAGGTGCGAGGATCACTTGAGTCCAGGAATTCAAAACCAGTCTGGACAACATAGCAATATCCTGTCTCTACAAAAAATATAAAAATTAGCCCATTGGTGCACATGCCTGTGGTCCCAGCTACTCAGGAGGCTGAGGCAGGAGGATGGCTTGAGTCCTGGAGATGGAGGGCTACAGTGGGACGCGATTGCACCACTGCACTCCAGCCTGGGGAACGGAAAGAGAGCTCATCTCTTTAAAAAAAATTTTTTAAAAAGCCGGGTGCGGTGGCTCAAGCCTGTAATCCCAGCACTTTGGGAGGCCGAGGCTGGCAGATCACGAGGTCAGGAGTTCGACACCAGCCTGGCCAACATGGTGAAACCACGTCTCTACTAAAAATACAAAAATTAGCTGGGCATGGTGATGTGTGCCTGTAATCCCAGCTACTGGGGAGGCTGAGGCAGGAGAATGGCTTGAACCCAGGAGGTGGAGGTAGCAGTGAGCCGAGATCGTGCCACTGCAGTCCAGCCTGGGTGATAGAGCAAGACTCCATCTCAAAAAAAAAAAAAAAAGGTAAAGTTCTATGACAAAAGGAAAAAATGGATATTGGGGAAGGAAGATATGGTGAGTGACAGGGCCACAGGAAGAAGTCGTGACCTTCATCCTTGCCCTTATGCCCTGGGGCAAGTCGTGGAAGCTTCTAGAGCCTCTGTGTTCTTATCTCTGGAATGAGGGTAGACAGCACCTTCTAGGGAGGATTAGGAGAGCTGATGTGCTTGCAGAGGAAGCTCTGAACAGACCTGGGGCTTCAGCACTCGGGAGGGGGGAACTACTGCTGCCAAACGCCACTCCCTCCAGGCCCACGAGGACTCGGAGAAGCTGCGGGAGATCGTTCTGCCCATGGAGAAGGAGATCGAGGAGCTGAAGGCGAAGCTGCTGAGGGCCGAGGAGCTGATACAGGAGATCCAGGTGAGGGCGCGGCCAGGGGGCGCTGGGGAAGGAGGGGTGCCAGAGGACCCTGGCCCCCCAGCCTCTTCCCTGCCCCCTTCCCTAGAGACGTCCCCGGCATGCCCCTTCCCTGCACGACTCCACGGAGTTGCTGCCCCTGTCCCGGGACCCATCGCCCCCGCTGGAGCCTCTGGAGGAGCTGAGCGGAGATGGGGGTCCGGCAGCTGAGGCCTTCGCTCACAACTGCGATGACAGCGCCTCCATCTCCTCCTTCTCTCTTGGCGGTGGGGTGGGCAGCAGCTCCTCCCTGCCCCGCAGCCGCCAGGGCCTGAGCCCTGAACAGGAAGAGACGGCCTCGCTGGTGTCTACGGGCACCCTGGTTCCCGAGGGCATCTACCTGCCCCCTCCTGGCTACCAGCTTGTCCCAGACACCCAGTGGGAGCAGCTGCAGATGGAGGTGAGTGTTGTGGGCAGGGTGGCGGGGTGCGCCATCCCCCTCTCTGCTGGATGCTTCCCCTGCACCACCTGTGTTCAGACAGAGCTAGAGCCGGAGCTTCCACAGAGAAGAGAGGCCCCTCTCCTAGTGAAGGCAGGCAGATGTAAACATGCACAGGGGCCAGGTGCGGTGGCTCACACCTGCCATCCCAGCCACTCGGAAGCTGAGTGGGAAGATTGTTTGTGGCTAGGAGTTCAAAGCCAGTCTGGGCAACATAGTGAAACCCTGTCTCTTTACAAAAATTAAAAAAAAAAAAAAAGCCAAGCGTGCACCTGTAGTCCCAGCTACTTGGGAGGCTGAGGCAGGAGGATCGCTTGAGCCCAGGAGATTGAGGCTGCAGTGAACCAAGATCATGCCACCGCACTCCATCCTGGGTCACAGAGTGGGAACCTGTCTCAAAAAAAAAAAAAATGAAAAGAAAAGGCCAGGCGTGGTGGCTCATGTCTGTAATCCCAGCACTTTGGGAGGCCGAGGTGGGTGGATCATCTGAGGTCAGGAGTTCGAGACCAGCCTGGACAACATGGTGAAACCTCATCTCTACTAAAAATATAAAAATTAGCTGGGTGTGGTGGTGCATGCCCGTAATCCCAGTTACTCGTGAGGCTGAGGCAGGAGAATTGCTTGAACTGGGGAGGCGGAGGTTGTAGGGAGCCGAGATCCTGCCATTGCACTCCATCCTGGGCAACAAGAGTGAAACTCTGTCTCGAAATATAATAATAATAATAATAGTAATGTGATGCAAAAAAATGAATTGTACATTTCACATGGGTAAATTATATGGTAAAGAACTTATAACTCAGTAAAGGTGCTTTTAACAAAAATACACATGGATACATGGGGAAGACATTGTCACCAGGGAGATGCCCAGAAAAAAAACTAAACAGGGTTATGGGATAGAGACTGGCAGTGAGGGAGACTGACCTGGGTTCAGGCTGGAGCTGAGACCCAGATGGTGGGAGGAGGAGCTCTTAAAGGGCAGGCTGGGCATGGTGGCTCACTCCTGTAATCCCAGCACTTTGGGAGGCCGAGGCGGGCAGATCACCTGAGGTTGAGAGTTCAAGACCAGCCTGACCAACATGGAGACAGGCGTGGTGGCGCATGCCTGTAATCCCAGCTACTTGGGAGGCTGAGGCGGGAGAATCACTTGAACCCAGGAGGTGGAAGTTGCAGTCAGCCGAGATTGCGCCATTGCACTCCAGCCTGGGCAACAAGAGGACAAGAGTGAAACTCCGTCGCAAAAAAAAAAAAAAAAAAAAAAAGACAAGGGCACAAGGACCTGTGAGTTCAAAGGCCCTGAGGATGGAGAGACCACAGTGTGTCTGAGGAACAGGAAGGCCACCGGGGAGGAGAGAAGAGGAGATCAGAAAGAAAGGCAGGACCACATGAGTCCGGCCTTGGGGGCCGGTTGTGCATTGTGCATCTTAGGAGATGTGGGAAGCACCTGCAGGGTTAATTTTAAGCAAGGGAGAAGCCTCCCAGCTCCAGGCTTTCAAAAGCTCACTTGGGGCCGGGTGCAGTGGCTCACGTGTGTAATCTCAGCACTTTGGGACGCTGAGGTGGGCGGAATGCTGGAACCCAGGAGTTTGAGATCAGCCTGGGCAACATGACGAAACCCTGTCCTACAAAAAAATACAAAAAAGTAGCTGGGTGCGGTGGCACATGCCTATGATCCAGGCTACTCTGGGAGGCTGAGGTGAGAGGCTTGCTTGAGCCCAGGAGGTCGAGGCTGCAGTGAGCCGAGATCGTGCACCACTGCACTCCAGCCTGGGTCACAGAGTGAGACCCCATCTCAAAAAAAAAAAAAAAAAAAAAAAAAGCTTACTTGGGCGTGTGTTGGGGTAGGGGCCACAGGAGAAGCTGAGAGGCTGGGACTGTGGTGTACGGGAAGGTGATACCTTGGACCAGGGGATGGCCACAGAGACAGGAAGAAATGGGTGGATGTGGAATCCACTTTTTTTTTTTTAGATGGAGTCTCGCTCTGTCGCCCAGGCTGGAGTGCAATGGCACGATCTCGGCTTACTGCAAGCTCTGCCTCCCGGGTTCACGCCATTCTCCTGCCTCAGCCTCCTGAGTAGCTGGGACTACAGGTGCCTGCCACCATGCCTGGCTAATTTTTTTGTATTTTTAGTAGAGACAGGATTTCACCGTGTTAGCCAGGATGGTCTTGATCTCCTGACCTCGTGATCCGCCCACCTCGGCCTCCCAAAGTGATGGGATTATAGATATGAGCCACCGTGCCCGGCCCTGTTCTTTTTTTTTTGAGATGGAGTTTCACTCTGTCACCCAGGCTGGAGTGCAGTGGCGCGACCTCGGCTCCCTGCAACTTCTGCTTCTGGGTTTAAGTGATTTTCCTACCTTAGCTTTCCAAGTAGCTGAGATTACAGGTGTCCCACCACCACACCCAGCTAACTTTTTAGTAGAGATGGAGTTTCACCATGTTGGCCCGGCTGGTTTTGAACTCCTTACCTCAAATGATCCACCCGCCTCAGCCTCCCAAAGTGCTGGGATTACAGGCATGAGCCACTGCACCTGGCACTGTGGAATCCACTTTGGAGATGGACCCAGCAGGGCCTGCTGATGGGTGGGGAGTGAAGGGAAGAGAATGGATGGCTGGGCCTGTAACTCAATGGACTGTGTGGATGAGGGCACCTCCCTGCAGAGGTGGGCCACGAGAAGTGTGGTGAGGGGGTCCTAAGTTCCCAGGAGATGCAGGCTGAAGGCAGGGTCTGTGGCAGGGCCGACAGCTGCAGAAGGACCTGGAGAGCGTCAGCCGTGAGCGGGACGAGCTCCAAGAGGGCCTGAGACGGAGCAATGAGGACTGTGCCAAGCAGGTGGGTCCCTGCCGCCACTGCAGCCCCAGCCAGGCCTCTGGTTGCCTTCCACCCCCTGACATCGCCCTGCCCTCACTTTCACCCTCCCTCCAACCCAGATGCAGGTGCTCCTGGCCCAGGTCCAGAACTCAGAGCAGCTGCTGCAGACCCTGCAGGGGACTGTGAGCCAGGCCCAGGAGCGGGTACAGCTGCAGATGGTGAGTACCTGCGAGCCCCGAGGAAGGAGGGTGAGGAGTCCAGCAGGAATCAGTTGCGTGTGGTGGAAGGGGGCACGTGGGAAGTCAAGGCACCTGTCCTGTCTCCAGCTGCTCAGGCCGCACCCCGGAACTGGTGCCAGGTAGGTAAGAGGGTTTTGGGGCAGCTGGTGCCGTGGCCAGAACAGGGCCTTTGCAGCCACACAGAGCTGTTTGATCTTGAGCTAATCCCAGACTCCCAGCCTCTGTCTCACCATCTATAAAACTGACATAATGGGGCCTAGTTTGCAGTCATGAGGATTAAAAGCAAATCTGGCTGGGCAAGGTGACTCATACCTGTAATCCTAGCACTTTGCGAAGCCTAGGCAGTTGGATCACCTGAGGTCAGGAGTTCGAGCCTGGCCAACACAGCAAAACCCCATCTCTACTAAGAATACAAAAATTAGCCAGGCATCGTGGCGGGCACCTGCAATCCCAGCTACTCAGGAGACTGAGGCAGGAGAATCGCTTGAACCTGGGGACAGAGGTTGTAGTGAGCCAAGATCACACCATTGCACTTCAGCCTGGGTGAAAGAGCAAAACTCTGTCTCAAAGAAAAAAAAAAAAAAGCAAATCAGATGCTGACCAAGACTAGGGAGGAGACATACGTGATTGAACAGGGCCAGGTGTAGGGCAGGAGGGCAGGAGGGCAGTAGGCAGCCTGGAACCAGAGGTTCCTGCAAGGTGCTCCTGCCTCTGGGCTCTGCTGACCGTGGCCACCTAAGAACACAGGTTCACTGCTGCCAGATTTTCTGATTTTTCAAGAGAAACCAAAAATATGAATATTTATGTATTGTCTGCTATTTTTTTTTTAAGAGATGGTGTGTTGTTGCTCAGCACCCAGGCTTGAGTGCAGTGGTGCAATCATAGCTCACTGAAGCCTCAACTTGCTGGGCTCAACCAATCCTGCAGCCTCAGTCTCCTGAACAGCTGGGACTACAGGCTTACACCACCATGCCCAGCTAATTTACAAATTTTTTTGTAGAGTTGGGGTCTCACTATGTTGCCCAGGCTGGTCTCAAACTCCTGGCCTCAAGTGACCCTCCCACCTTGACCTCCCCCGTAGCCAGGATTATAGGTGTGTAGCACCACACCTGGCTTGTCTCTCAATTTTTAGAGTTGGCAACTACTTTAGGGTTTAAGAAATATATATGGGCCAGGCACAGTGGCTCACACCTGTAACCCCAGCACTTTGGGAGGCCGAGGCAGGTGGATCATCTGAGGTCAAGAGTTTGAGACTAGCCTGACCAACATGGTGAAACCCTGTCTTGACTAAAAGTACAAATATTAGCCAGGCATGATGGTGGGCGCCTGTAATTCCAGCTACTTGGGAGGCTGAGGCAGGAGAATCGCTTGAACCTGGGAGGCGGAGGTTGCAGTGAGCTGAGATCACGCCGTTGCACTCCAGCCTGGGTGACAGAGGGAGACTCTGTCTCAAAAAAACATATGTTTTTTAAATTTAAATTTATATATATTTAAATAAATGTGTATATATATATGTGTGTGTGTGTGTGTGTGTGTGTGTGTGTATGGACCAAATAAAATACCCAGCTTGGGCCCTGGCAGCAGCCTGTAACCTGCGTGTTAGCAGGGACGGGGTGTCTAAAGAGCTTGGTAGCAAAAAGTGATCCTTCCTTGCTCAGGAGCAGAGGGGGCGTGGGCTCTCTTGCTGTCAGCCTGGGAGGAGGGTTCAAGGAGGTTTGGCCTCCTAGGGCCTGGAGACGCCTGTCCTCTTCATTACCTTGTACTAACTGTCCATCCACAGGCGGAGCTGGTCACCACCCACAAGTGCCTGCACCACGAGGTAAAGCGGTTGAATGAGGAAAACCAAGGGCTCCGGGCCGAGCAGCTGCCATCCTCAGCCCCCCAGGGCCTGCAGCAGGAGCAGGGCGAGGAGGAATCACTGCCCAGCTCTGTGCCAGTAAGCCGAGTGTGGGCACTGAGAGCCTGGAGCCACCGTGAGGGCCCCTCCTCCCCAGGCAGAGCAGAGCATTGCTCGGGACCAGCCAGGGTGCTGTATATTTGCTTGGCCAACTCATTTGCCTTCTCTAAGGCTCAGTTTCCTCATCTGAGAAATGGAACCATACACCCTTTCCAGCACTGGCATCAAAAGAAAATGAGTTAACGGAATGCTTGGCAGGAAGGAAGCAGTCATTTGGTTGGTTTGCTATTTTTAAGTGACACATGAGCCACAAGATTGAATTCATCATAATCTTTGGTTCATAGCAAGCTGCCATCATGGATCTATGCCTGGCCTTTGTCAACTTAATTTCTTTATAATATGGCTTATTAGCCAGTCATGATGGCTCACACCTGTAATCCTAGCACTTTGGGAGGCTGAGGCGGGCGAATCACTTGAGGTCAGGAATTTGAGAACAGCCTGGCCAACATGGTGAAACCCCATCTCTACTAAAAATACAAAAAAAATTAGTCGGAGCCGGGTGCGGTGGCTCACGCCTGTAATCCCAGCACTTTGGGAGGCCAAGGTGGGTGGATCACCTGAGGTCAGGAGTTAGAGACCAGCCTGCCCAACATGTTGAAACCCCATCTCTACTAAAAATACAAAAATTAGCCTGGTGTGGTGGCGGGCATCTGTAATCCCAGCTACTCGGGAGGCTGGGGCTAGAGAATCGATTGAACCCAGAAGGCGGAGGTTGTGGTGAGCTGAGATTGCGCCATTGCACCCAGCCTGGGCGATAAAAGCGAAACTCTGTCTTAAAAAAAAAAAAAAAATTAGTTGGGCGTGGTGGCTCATGCCCATAATCCCAGCTACTCGGGAGGCTAAGGCAGAAGAATCACTTGAACCTGGGAGGTGGAAGTTGCAGTGAGCCAAGATCACACCACTGCACTCCAGCCTGGGCGACAGAGCAAGGCTCCATCTCAAAATAATAATATGGCTTATTAATAAATTGATTAGAAATAGACAGATCACCTGGTGGCTGGGTACAGTGGCTCACACCTATGATCGCAGCAGTTTGGGAGGCTGAGGCAGGAGGATCATTTGAGCCCAGGAGTTCAAGACCAACCTGGGCAACAAAGCAAGATCCTGTCTCTATAAAAAACTAAAATAAAAATACTAGCTGGGCTTGGTGGCTTGTGCCCATAGTCCCAGCTACTTAGGAGCCTGAGACAGGAGGATCACTGGAGCCCAGGAGTTCAAGATTAGCCTGGGCAACATAGTTGAGACCCTGTCTCTACAAAAAATACAAAAATTAGCCGGGTGTGGTGGCCTCCACCTGTAGTCCCAGCAACTCAAGTGTCTGAGGCGGAACGCTTGAGCCTAGGAGGTTGAGGCTACAGTGAGCTGTGATCGTGTCACTACACTCCAGCCTGAGCCACAGAGTGAGACCCTGTCTCAGAAAAAAAAAGCAAAAGACAAAAAACAATAAAAAAGATCCCTGAGGTGCCCTCCCCACCCTGAGATCTGTCCGCTTCCGGGCACCTCCTCCCCATTCCTTGACTCTGCTTTGCCCTCGCGGTCTTCTTTGGTGTTTTCATTACAGTACAGTGTGGTGCTTAACTTTCATTGTTCTTGAGTTTTACGAAAGGGTTTATTTTATTTTATTTTTAGAGACAGAGTCTCGCTCTGTTGCCCAGGCTGGAGTCTAGTGGCGCCAGCTCGACTCACTGTAACCTCCACCTCCTTGATTCAAGCGATTCTCCTGCCTCAGCCTCCTGAGTAGCTGGGATTACAGGCGCAGGCCACCAGCTGGCTTTTTTGTTGTTGTTGTTTTTTGTTTCTGTTTGAGATGGAGTCTTGTTCTGTCGCCCAGGCTGGAGTGCAGTGGCACGATCTGAACTCACTGCAGCCTCCGCCTCCTGGGTTCAAGTGATTCTTCTGCCTCAGCCTCCCGAGTAGCTGGGACTACAGGCGCACACCACCACGCCCGGCTATTTTCTGTATTTTTAGTAGAAATAGAGTTTCACCATATTGGCCAGGCTGGTCTCAAACTCCTGACCTCGTGATCCGCCGGCCTTGGCTTCCCAAAGTGCTGGGATTACAGGCGTGAGCCACCGCGCCCGGCCTAATTTTTGTATTTTTAGTAGAGACGGGATTTCATCTTATTGCTTAGGCTGGTCTCGAACTCCTGACCTCACGTAATCCGCCCACCTCGGCCTCCCAAAGTAGTGAGATTACAGGTGTGAGCCCTCGCACCCGGCAAGGGGCTCTTGCTATAGGTAATCTGCTGAACTTTCTGGTTGGGACTCTTCCTGAGCGCCCTCCACGGTGTGGGGCGTGACCGTATGTCCTGAGCTTCCTCCGCTGGACCGGAGCGCGTCTATCCGCCACCCAAACGATGGGCATTTTGGGCTCTTCCCTGCTTTAGCCATTTGCTTCCATCCTTCCTTCCTTCCTTCCTCGTTCCTCCCCACAATCCCCGTCTGGCTGGTGGCCCCTGCCCTGCTGACCTCCTGCCCCGGCCCAGCAGGTGACTCCTCCGTCCCTTCCAGGAGCTGCAGCAGCTGCTGCGCCGCACGCGGCAGGAGGCGAGGGCCCGGCTGCAGGCCCAGGAACACGGGGCAGAGCGCCTGCGGATCGAGATTGTGACGCTGCGGGAGGCTCTGGAGGAGGAGACGGCAGCCAGGGCCAGCCTGGAGGGGCAGCTGAGGGTGCAGCGGGAGGACACAGGTGAGGGGAGGGGCACGAGCCCCCAACCCCGGGCCCAGGGCCCCTGTCGGCCCTGCAAGGAGCCACCGGGGCTCCTTGGCAGCAGCGGGGAGGGGAGAGAGGCGGTGGGGGAGAGGCGGTGGTGCACCGCTGGCCTTGACCTCTCTCTCTTTCCTTCCCACAGAGGTGCTGGAGGGTGAGTGTCTGCTGGAGGTGATCTTGGGGATCGCCCACGCTGGCTGGGCTAGGTGGGGAAAGGGAGAAGGCGTGGCCCTGACGTCTCGCCCTGCCCTGACTTCTCAGCCTCCCTGTGCAGCCTGAGGACGGAGATGGAGCGGGTGCAGCAGGAAGAGAGCAAGGTGAGGGGAAGGGCAGGGGGACTGGGAGGAGAGGGACCCTCCCCTGCCCCTCCCGCCCTCTGTGTCTCCCTCAGGCCAGGTGGGAGGAAGCCCTGGGGCAACGACTGGGCTTGGCGAAGCCAGACAGAGGAGGTTGGAGTCAGGGGTGGTGTAGAAGGGGCTACTGTGTTGGGAACTCCCGTGCTGGGGCCCCACACCCTCCCATCTGGCCCAGGCTGAGCCAGGCCGAGCTCAGTGTGGTGTCTGTCCCCGCAGGCCCAGCTCCCAGACCTCTCAGAACAGAGGGCCAAGGTGCTGCGGCTGCAGGCAGAGCTGGAGACCAGTGAGCAGGTGCAGAGGGACTTCGTGCGACTGTCCCAGGCCCTCCAGGTACGGCCTGTCCCAGCCCTGCCGGACTGGCTGGCTCCACTCCGGGTGACGTCTCCTGGGTCTTGCAAGGACAGTCCCCTGGTTAGGGGAGTCCTTTCTTCCTCCTGGGGCTGGCATGGTCCTGTCCTGAGCTATTGCTCAAAAAACCCTGAAACTCTCGTGTGCACCTTGGTCAGTCACCTGAAGCCCTCAGTACAGGGCATGGTGGACGCTCAGGGCATTTGTGGCCTCAGCCCCACAGAGGTGGCCACTGGGTCCACTGGTCGCAGGCCCTGCCCTTGGGGGCTAGCAGGTGGGGTAGAGGCTGCATTTCCCCACCAAGTGCCCTCTGCTCCCCTCGTCTGACCGCGCAGGTGCGCCTGGAGCGGATCCGCCAGGCAGAGACCCTGGAGCAGGTGCGCAGCATCATGGATGAGGCGCCACTCACGGACATCAGGGACATCAAGGACACCTGAGGGGGTCAGGGTGTCCCCACCCCCGCCCTGGGAAAGACGCCTTTCCCCACTCCAGAACCGTGAGGCCTGGCTCTGGGGTCTTGGGTGGCTTCTCCACCGTCCCCGAGCCTGGGGTTGAGGGGACTGATGGGGCCACCTCTGCCCTACCCTCCAGCGCCTCCTCCCAGGGTGGCTGGGCCTCCTGCTCTCAGGGATTACACCTGGGTGAGGGGCCCAAGCCCCTCCTGGAACCAAAGGTGCAGGCTCAGGCCTGCGACTTTCTGGCTGCTGTGCTGCCTCCTGGGCTCCAGCCCTCCCCTGCCCCCAGCCCGTCCCCTGCCCAGGGCACAGCCGAGCCATGGGGGCTGGGAGTCCCTATCAGAGGCAGTGAGGTGGGCCCTGGCCCTGGGACAGGCAGCTGCCTTCTGGTCTGCATGACACTAAGACGCTTGTCCACAGCGGCGACCCACGCCTCCAAGCGCGCACAGAAGCAAGGCCAGACTTTTCTGTCATTTATTTTCAATAAATAAGCAGCTCAGCGCAGTCGGTCGCCTTGTCCCTGCAAGCCCCTCGGGGTTGGGAAAGGGGATTTACAAGGTTGAGAGGGAGGTGGGTGGCCGAGGGGGAAGGAAAGGGAAGGGGTCATGTTTATAAACAGACACATGACAGGGGTGTGGGGGACAGGACGGGGGTCTGTGCCACAGCTGTGCCTGAAGATGCGTCACTATCAGGGTGGGGAGGACAGGGCAAAAGGATGTTCACTTCCTTCTTTCATCTTCTGGATCTGGAAGGGGAAAGAGAAGAGATGAGGCAGGCGGCGGGAGGGCAGCGAGGTCCCTCCCAGGTGCATCTCCCAGGCACATACTTACCTGGAGGCTCAGAAGCTTACCACCCCGCCAGTTCCTCCTCTACTCACCTGCGTCCCCAGACACCCCGCCCCCCCACTGCAGCCCCACAGCAGAGACAGCGCAGCACACAGCCAGCGCAACGCAGCGCAGCAGACGGGTCCGGAGGCTGGCACTGCCCAGGGCCTGGGAGCCGAACTGACGCCCAGTGGGAGGCCAGCGGCCCACCCCGACTGGAAGCGCGGCAGCAGCAGCGGCAATGGCTCCAGGTGGAGCTGCGAGCGCAAGTGACCTTGGATGCGATGCGCAAGGGGCTGAGGGGGCGCGGGTGGCAGGGGCACAGCAGCTGGGGTGAGGGCAAGAAGGGGGTGATACCTGTGACACGGGCTCAAAGAGATGGAGGAGGGGGAACAGTTATCCTATGGCCAGAGAGGACAAGAGGCACCGTTATCAAGGCGGGGAGGCAGTGTGGGGGCTGTGGGGGCTGAGGAGGCAGTGGGGCTGCCCTGGAGACATGGCCCCTGCAGGCGCAGGGGGAACGGGCGGACACGGGTCCTGCCAGGGCTGAGGAACTTACCACCTGCAAAGTAGGGGGCAGGGCGGGGCAGGGGCAGTGTCAGAGGGAAGGGGCTGTGGTGGAGCCAGGGCTTGGGGACAGAGAGGGCACTCCTTACCCTCTAGGTAGTTCCGAGCAATGAACTTGAGGATTTCGTCGAGCCCAATGACCGGCAGTGAGATCTTGAGGACCATGAGCCAGTGGGCGAGGTCCAGGGCCTGGAGCTTGAAGATCATCTGGGGCAGGGGACAAGCGCCCTCTCAGGAGCGGGTGGGGAGAGAGCCAGAGACCCGCACTGCCCAGCCCACTCCCACCAGCCTCCCACATCGGCACCCCTGGTGGGAGTGGCCATGCCGTGGGCTCCCCAGCGCTGGGGGGGTGGCCCTGGGTGGAAGAAACCTCACCGGCAGGGGGTCAATGTAGAGGATGAGGAAGTGCAGGGACATGGAGAGGCAGATGGAGCCCAGCAGCCAGATGTTCACCCAGGGTGGCATCCGCAGCAGGGACTGGTTCTCGGACAGGCTGCAGAGAGAAAGGGGAGGGAGAAGGCGCAGTGAGGAGGGAGGAGGCAGGTGGCACAGTGGAGGACATGGGCAGTGGCCTCAGGGGAGGGTGGCGGGCATAGCGGGGGAGGGCCCACCTGTTGAGTGCGTTGCACATCTCAATGGTCACCAGCACAGACAGGGCCATGGTCATGGGCTCGGAGGCCTCAAAGACCTCACAGTCTACGCCCTCGAAGTGGGCGTTGTCCTCGGTGCACTGCATGAAGTGAGTCTGCAAGGAAGGTATGGGAGACCGAGCTCCAGGGCCACCTCCATGCCACCCTCCTGGTCCCCTCCTGCATCCCCGCACCCTCCTGGTCCCCTCCTCTGTGGCCTCCCCCTACCAGCTGGCTGTAGTTGACATGAGGCCCGTCCTCAGCGTACATGAACCACCAGGCAGCCGCTCCCACGGTGGCTGCACCCACATAGCCTGTGGTGGAGAGAGGGGAGTTGGGGGTTAGAGCTGGGGAGATGGGAGGCATCGAGGGTTGAGGGCCTCAAATGGCCATGGACAGGCTGGCCAAGGAAGAAGACCCTCTCAGCACCTGCGTGGGGAAGCTGGTGTCCCAGAGAGGGGGTTAGTCCCAAGGGGTGGGGAGGATCAAGGAACCCCT
Organism: Papio anubis; assembly: GCF_008728515.1. Taxonomy (NCBI): domain Eukaryota; kingdom Metazoa; phylum Chordata; class Mammalia; order Primates; family Cercopithecidae; genus Papio; species Papio anubis. The sequence goes on along the minus strand of NC_044993.1, from coordinate 47,090,003 downwards.
CCAGCTCACCCCCGATTGCCATGTAGCGGAAGAAGAGCCAGCCACTGATGAGAGGCTCCTTGGGGCTCCGGGGGGGGGCGGTCCATGATGTCCAGGTCTGGTGGGTTGAAGCCCAGGGCTGTGGCTGGGAGCCCGTCAGTCACCAAGTTCACCCACAGCAGCTGCACCGGGATCAGGGCCTCGGGCAGCCCCAGGGCAGCAGTCAGGAAGATGCTGCGGGAAGGAGGTGGTCACATCTCTGTCCTGCCTCCCAGACTTGCAGCCACCCCACCCTGACCCCGGCTTCCTCCTGGACGCCCACCCAGCTGCTCACCAGACCACCTCGCCCACGTTGGAGGAAATGAGGTAGCGGATGAACTGCTTCATGTTGTTATAGATGGCGCGGCCCTCCTCCACAGCAGCTACGATGGTGGAGAAGTTGTCGTCAGCCAGCACCATCTCAGAGGCAGTCTTGGCCACAGCGGTGCCAGATCCCATGGCAATGCCAATCTCGGCCTTCTTCAGGGCAGGGGCGTCATTGACGCCATCACCTGTCTGAGGGAGGAGGAGGAGGTGGGCTTAGGGCACCTTCCCACATCCCTCCTTTTTAAAAAAGTTTTTATTTTAGGGATGAGGTCTCACTGTGTTGCCCAGGCTGGTCTCGAACTCCTGGGTTCAAGCAGTCTTCCTGCCTCAACCTCCCAAAGTATTGGGATTACAGGCATGAGCCACCACACCTGGTCAAAAGCTCAGTTTAGAACAAAAATTGGCATACTTTTTTTTTTTTTTTTGAGACTGAGTCTCACTCTGTCGCCCAGGCTGGAATGGAGTGGCACAATCTCGGCTCACTGCAAACTCCGCCTCCCAGGTTCAAGCAGTTCTCTTGTCTCAGCCTCCCGAGTAACTGGACTACAGACACATGCTACCATGCACGGCCAATTTTTGTATTTTTTGGTAGAGATGGGGTCTTGCCATGTTGGGCCAGGCTGGTCTCAAACTCCTGACCTCAGGTGATCTGCCTGCCTCAGCCTCCTTAAGTTCTGGGATTACAGGCGTGAGCCGCTGTGCCTGGCTTTTTTTTTTTTTTTTTTTTTTTGAGACGGAGTCTTGCTCTGATGCCTAGGCTGGAGTGCAGTGGCGCAATCTTGGCTCACTGCAAGCTCCGCCTCCCGGGTTCATGCCATTCTCCTGCCTCAGCCTGCTGAATAGCTGGGACTACAGGCGCCCGCCACCACGCCTGGCTAATTTTTTGTATTTTTAGTAGAGACAGGGTTTCACCGTGTTAGCCAAGATGGTCTCGATCTCCTGATCTCATGATCCACCTGCCTCGGTCTCCCAAAGTGCTGGGATTACAGGTGTGAGCCACTGCACCCGGCCTTCATTTTTTTTTTTTTTTTTTTTTTTTTTTTTTTGAGAGAGGGTCCACTCTGCTGCCTAGGGTTGAAGTTCAGTAGCTTAGCCAGCCTACCTGAACCCCTCAAACTACAGTGCTCAAGTGATCCTCCCACCTCAGGCTCCCAAGTAGCTAGGACCACAAACATGTGCCACTGTGAGGCTAAATTTATTTTTAAAATTTTGTTTTGAGGTCGGCTGGCTCAGTTTCCGTAATCCCAGCACTTTAGAGGCTCAGGCGCTGGATCACGCAGGTCAGGAGGATCGACCATCCTAAGCACATGGTGAAACCCCCCGCCTCTACTAAAAACACAAAAACTAGTCAGTGGTGGTGAAGGGCCTGTAGTCCCAGCTACTCTGAGGCTGAGGCAGGAGGAATGGCTCTGAACCTGGGAGGCGGGAGCTGCAGTGAGCCGAGATTCTACTGCACTCCAGCCTGTGACAGCATGGTACCTCGCCTCAAAAAAAAAAAAAAAAAAAAAAAAAAAAAAAAAAAAAAAATTTTTGTTTTAGTAGAGATGAGGTCTTGCTATGTTGCCCAGGCTGGTCTCGAACTCCTGACCTCAAGTGATCTGCCCACCTCAGCCTCCCAAAGTGCTAGGATTACAGGCCCAGCCCACATATCCTCCTTTAGACTCTTCCTTCAGGATCTGAATCCCCACCCTTCTTGCATCTTACCAGGGCCCTCCTGCCCTGGGCCCCATTCTCCCCAGCACAGTCATCTGGTCATCTCCATGAACACTAAGGCCCAGCCGCCTGGGGCCTCTCACCATGGCTGTGATCTCATCGAAGGACTGCAGGTACTCCACAATCTTGGACTTGTGCGAGGGCTCCACGCGGGCGAAGCAGCAGGCACGTCGGCAGGCTTCCCGCTGTTCAGGCAGAGGCAGGTCATCGAACTCTCGGCCCGTGTAGGCACGATCGGCCACCTCCTCATTCTCCCCAAAGATGCCAATTCGCCGGCAGATGGCAATGGCTGTGCCCTTGTTGTCCCCAGTGATCATGATCACCCGGATCCCAGCGTCACGGCACAGCTGGATGGAGCCCATGACCTCCTTGCGTGGAGGGTCCAGCATGCCCACCACACCCACGAATGTCAGGTCCGTCTGGGAAGATACAGCAGAGAGCCACCGGTCAGATGGGGATCTGGAAAACTCCCCTAGAGGAAGCTGGTAGGGGGTGGGGATGGGGTGAAAGGTCAGGAAGTGGTGGTGGGGGGCGGGAAGACTGAACCCTAGACTTGCAGCCTCAGGGCCTGGTGTCAGACCTCAGTGGGGCCTTGGAAGCTCAGAGGCAGGAAATGTCTCATTCATCTAAGCACCTGCAGGTGCTGATGGTGCCAGGCCCATCATGGGTCCAGATCATACCTTTTTTTTTTTCTTTTTAAGAGACAGGGTATTGCTCTGTCTCAGACTGGAGTGCAATGGTGCAACAGAGTGATCATAGCTCACTGCAGCCTCAATCTACTGGGCTCAAGCGATCCTCCTACCTCACCCTCCCAAGTAGCTGGAACTACAGGCATGCACCACCGTGTCCAGCTAATTTTTTTTTTTTTTTTAGTAGAGAAAGGATCTTGCTATGTTGCCCAGGCTGGTCTCAAACTCCTGGGCGCAATACATCCTCTGGCCTCAGCCTCCCAGTGTGCTGGGATTACAGGCATAAGCTACCATGCCCAGCCCAAATTGTGTCTCTTTCCTTTTTTTCTTTTTTGGTTTTTGAGATGGACTCTTGTTCTGTCACCCAGGCTGCAGTGCAATGGCAATGGCATGATCTCAGCTCACTGCAACCTCTGCCTCCTGAGTTCAAGCGATTCTCTGCCTCAGCCTCCTGAGTAGCTGGGATTACAAGTGCGCACCACCATGCCTGGCTAATTTTTTTATTTTATAGTAGAGACCTGGTTTTACCATGTTGGCCAGGTTGGTCTCAAACTCCCGACCTCAAGTGATCTGCTGGCCTTGGCCTCCCAAAGTGCTGGCATTATAGGTGTGAGCCCTGATACATGGCCCCTAAATTGTGTCTTTTTTTTTCAGGATGGAGTCTCGCTCTGTTGCCCAGGCTGGAGTGCAGTGGTGTGATCTCTGCACACTGTAACCTCTGCCTCCTGGGTTCAAGCGATTCTCCTGCCTCAGCCTCTGGAGTAGCGGGGATTACAGGTGCCCACCACCACGCCTGGCTAATTTTTGTATTTTTAGTAGAGACGGAGTTTCACCATATTGGCCAGGCTGGTCTCAAACTCCTGACCTTGTGATCTGCCTGTCTTGGCCTCCCAAAATGCTGGGATTACAGACGTGAGCCACCACACCCAGCCAAAATGTGTCTTTCATAGAAAGAATGTGAACTGGAAGTGAAGTACTGCTTTCTGCTTTTGGCAGTGTCACTCTGTGACCCACAACTTAAAAGAAATCCAGCCAGGCGCGGTGGCTCACGCCTGTAATCCCAGCACTTTGGGAGGCCAAGGCGGGCGGATCACAAGGTCAGGAGATCGAGACCACGGTGAAACCCTGTCTCTACTAAAAATACAAAAAATTAGCCAGGCGCGGTGGCGGGCGCCTGTAGTCCCAACTACTCAGGAGGCTGAGGCAGGAGAATGGCGTGAACCCGGGAGGCCGAGCTTGCAGTGAGCCGAGATCGCGCCACTGCACTCCAGCCTGGGCGACAAAGCGAGACTCTGTCTCAAAAAAAAAAAAAAAAAAAGAAATCCCCTATATAAAATGAAAGGAGGGACTGGTGCTGTTCTGGGTGCTGGTCCAGTACAAGTAAGGAGTCTTTGCCAGAACACAGATCAATTGCCTCAAGACAGTCTCGCTACAGAAAACACAACAGCTGAACCCCCTATGTGCTCAGTGGCATTGGCTCATGTTCTGGTTCCAGTGGCTCACCTTGTCACCGCCGAGCACAGATCACAATTAGAGTAACACTGGGCTAGACGATTCCCAAGGTTCATTCTTTCTTTTTTTGTGTGTGTGTGTTTTTTTGTATTTTGTTTTTAGAGACAGGGCCTTGTTTGTCATGCAGGCTGGAGTGCAGTGGTGTAATCATGGCTCACTGCAGCCTCCAACTCCTGGGCTCAAGTGATCCTCCCACCTCAGGCTCCCCAGTAGCTGGGACTACAGGTGTGTGTCACCATGTCCAGTTCATCTCTTTTCTTTTAACATTTTAAAAAATGTATTTTACTTTTTACTCAGACCCCCATGAATTTAACCAGCTAATTAAAAAAATTTTTTTTTTTTTTATAGAGATGGAGTCTCACTTCATTGCCCAGGCTGGTCTTGAACTCCTAGGCTCAAGTGCCGTTCCCACCTCAGCTTCCCAAAGTGCTGAGATTATATGCGTGAGCCATTGCACCTGGGCCTTCCAAGGTTCTTTGAAACTCTAGTGTCCTGTGATTCCATGGCCTGTACTAAGGAGCCATCGACTTGACTGACAAGGTAGGAAATGATCCGGGTGGTGGAGCTGTGAGTGGACGGCTGGGACCCGGCCCTTTACCAGCTTCATGAGAGTGGGAGGCTCCCAGCTGCTTACCTCATATTCTAGGAACCTGGCAGAGTCATCCAGGATCATTTCCTCTCGCTTCGGGGGGGTGTCCCTTGTGGCCAGGGCCAAGCAGCGCAGGGTGTCCCGGCCAGTGCCCCACTCCTTGATCACTGCCATGATCTTCTCCTTCACTGGCCCCGTCAGTGGCACCCGAGTGGTGCCAACTCGCACATAGTTACAGCGGTCGATGACGCCCTCGGGGGCACCCTAGGAGACCAGAACAGCATTCAGAGACCACCACTTTCCTTCCAGGGCACAGTGACAGGGGCCAGGAGTAGGAAGAAGAGGGGGCTGAGGTGCATTCTAATTTCTGACCTTGACAAACATCTTGTTGCCCACAGCAGCCCGGGAAGATTTGGCTGGGGAGCAATAGACAGACATGGACTTCCTGTCTCGGGAGAACTCCAGGGTGAATTCCTTCTTCATTAGCTGGCGGATCACCTGGAGAGGAGACAGGGAGGGGAGACCAGGTCTCTTAAAAATGGTCAAAAAGAATCTGGAGGTCAGAGCAGACCCCAAGCTAAGGCTGAGATGAACGCTAAGTCTGGTCCCTACAGCACAAAAGGAGAAAATCCCAAGGCTAGTGTTGCCATGGTGCTTCAGGGTCCCAGGTTAAAGCACAGGAGAAACAGGATGGCCTATTGTGGCACTGTCCCATAGAACTTTCATTATCGGCCAGGCGCGGTAGCTCATGCCTGTAATCCCAGCACTTTGGGAGGCTGAGGCGGGTGAATCACTTCAGGTCAGGAGTTCGAGACCAGCCTGGCCAACATGGTGAAACCCCGTCTCTACTAAAAATACAAAAATTAGCCGGGCACAGGTTTCAGTGAGCCAAGATCCCGCCATTGCACTCCAGCCTGTGTGACAAAGCAAGACTCCATCTCAAATAAAAGAAAAAAAACTTTCATTGTTTGTTTATTTACTTATTTTTTCTTTAGAGACAGGGTCTTGCGCTGTCTCCCAGGCTGAAGTACAGTAACGTGATCATGGCCCACTGCAGCCTTGGCTCTGGCAATCCTCCTGCCTCAGCCTCCCAGCCAGCTGAGTAGCTGGGACCACAGGTGTATGCCACCACTCCAGGCTAATTTTTAAAAAGTGTTTTAAAGATAGAGTCGGCCGGGCGCGGTGGCTCAAGCCTGTAATCCCAGCACTTTGGGAGGCCGAGACGGGCGGATCACGAGGTCAGGAGTTCGAGACCATCCTGGCTAACACGGTGAAACCCCGTCTCTACTAAAAAATACGAAAAACTAGCCGGGCGAGGTGGCGGGCGCCTGTAGTCCCGGCTACTCGGGAGGCTGAGGCAGGAGAATGGCGTAAAAACCCGGGAGGCGGAGCTTGCAGTGAGCTGAGATCCGGCCACTGCACTCCAGCCTGGGCGACACAGCGAGACTCTGTCTCAAAAAAAAAAAAAAAAAAAGATAGAGTCTCCCTATGTTGTCCAGCCTGGTTTCACTCCTGGCCTCAAGCAATCCTCTTGCCTTGGACTCCCAAAGCATTGGGATTACAGGCATGAACCACCACACCTGGCCCTATAACTTTCAGTAATGATAGAAATGTTCTGTGATCTGCACTGTACAATTGGTACAACTGAGCAATTGCTGTGGAGCATTGGAGGCGCTCTGTATATTATTTAATTTGAATTAATTTTTATTTATTTATATTGAGATGGAGTCTTGCTCTGTTGCTCAGGCTGGAGTGCAGTGGCGCAATCCTGCCTTAGCCCCCTGAGTAGCTGGGATTTTAGGCACACGCCACCACGTCCAGCTAATTTTTGTATTTTTTAGTAGTAGACCAACCTGACCAACATGGAGAACCCCCGTCTCTACTAAAAATACAAAATTAGCTGGGCGTGGTGGCACATGCCTGTAATCACAGCTACTCGGGAGGCTGAGGCAGGAGAATCACTTGAACCTGGGAGGCGGAGGTTTCGGTGAGCAGAGATCACACCATTGCACTCCAGCCTGGGCAACAACAGCAAAACTCTGTCTCAAAAAAAAAAAAAAAAATGAAGGCCGGGTGCAGTGGCTCACGCCTGTAATTCCAGCACTTTGGGAGGCTGAGGCAGGAGGATCACGAGGTCAAGAGTTCGAGACCAGCCTGACCAACATGGTGAAACCCCATCTCTACTAAAAATACAAAAACTAATTGGGTGTGGTGGTGCATGCCTGTAATTCTAGCTACTCAGGAGGCTGAGGCAAGAGAATTGCTTGAACCTGGGAGGCAGAGGTTGCAGTGAGCCGAGATCACTCTACTGCACTTCGGCCTGGGCAAAGGAGAAAGACTCTGTCTCAAAAAAAATAACCTCACCTCTACTAAAATACAAAAAGTTAGCTGGGCGTGGTGGCTTGCATCTGTAATTCCAGCTACTAGGGAGGCTGAGGCGGGAAAATTGCTTGAACCTGGGAGGCGGAGGTTGTGGTGAGCTGAGATCGTGCCACTGTACTCCAGAATGGGGTGACAGAGCAAGACTGTCTCAAAACAGACAAACAAAAAGAATGAGAGCCTTTTTCACCAAATGTATCATGGATACTTCTCCAAAAAACAAAACAAAAATAAAAGGAATAGAAAATCAATAGCCAGGAGAAGTGGTGCATGCCTATAGCTTCATCTACTTGAAAGGCTGAGGCAGGAGGACCACTTGAGGCCAGGAGTTAAAGGCCACAGTGCGCTATGATCGCACCTATGAATAGCCATTGCACTCCAGCCTGGGCGACAGGCCAAGACCCCATCTCAAAAATAAATAAATAAAAATTTATGTTTGCATTATAATTTATAAATTTTTAAAATTAATCCTCTATTGATAGGTATTTAAGTTGCTTTCAGTTTGTTTGTTTATTTTTAAGACAGGGTCTCCCTCTGTTGCCCAGGCTGCAGTGCAGTGGTGCAATCACTGCTCACTATAGCCTTGACCTCCTAGGCTCAAGCAGTCCTCGCACCTTAGCCTTCCTAGTAGCTAGAGGACAGTTTTGTACCACCACACCCAACTAATATTTTTCTATCTTTTTTTTTTTTTTTTTTTTTTGAGATGGGGTCTCACTGTGTTGCCTAGGCCGGTCTTGAACTCCTGGGGTCAAGTGATCCTCCCACCTCAGCCTCCCAGAACGCTGGAACTACAGGCGTGAGTCTCTGTGTCTCACCTGCTTTTTTGTTATATTAAATAAAGTAGCAATGAGCATTCTGTATATACAAAAAAAGAGAGAAAGAGAGAAATACGGGGAATATAATTCACCAGAGAGAGGTGCTTAATGGAGACGTTCAGCAAGTATCAATAGCAATAACTGGGAGTGACAGTCCCAGAAGTGGCTGAGTTCATCTGGGCAAGGAAAGGCTTTCCCTGTAGGTGCAGCAGCCACATTTCCTAAATCCTAAGTCAGGACTCATGATCTGCTGAAAGCAAGTGTGCTTCTAGAAACAAAGGGATAACAGATGAAGTTGGGGCTGCTCCTGGATGGGTCCCTTGTAGTTTCCGTGTCCAGCTTTGTCCACTTCAACTCAGGACACAGCAGGCAAAAGTGATCATAGATCCATCAAGGGCATAGCTGCCAGGCAGCCCCAGGGACAATGAGTCCCACCCACATCAGCCTGCGGAGAAGCTGCGGGGGGCCGTCCACTGCCTGGGTGGGGTCCCAGCACAGGCACTAGGCTCTACCCAGTCCAACTAGGGCCTCTGCCTTCCTCTGGTCTGTGCAGCATAGAGTGGAGATGGCCCTGTGGCAGGGGCTCTGCAGGCTCACCGAGTTGCAGGCGTTGGCTCTCTCCACCTTCGAGAGGCTTCTCACATCTGTGTTGAATACATTCATCTTCTCCACCAGGGTGGTGAGTGCTGTCTCGGTGGCCTCGCCAACCTTCTCATAGACACCTTTGGCCTGAGATGGGCAGAGGAGGAAGAGGAAGTAGGTGCCCCAGGCTCCCACCTGTCACACCCACCTTCCACCTAGTGTAAGAAGGAAGCAAGCCACTGCCTCCCTTGCACGCTGGCAGAGGACTGGGTGTACTGGGTCCCCTTCCTCCAACCCTTTCCTCCTGGCCTTCAGAGGAGGCTCAGACTCTGAGCCAACTGGAAGGGGAAGGAGAGGTTACCTCGTTGAAGTCCAAGGAGGAGTCATTGCAGAGGGCACAGATGGTGGCCAGCTCCACCAGCCCGTCATACTGCCCTGGCCGGACTGGCTTATCATTCTTCAAGCTGGCAGCAGGGTCGGAGGAGGAAGGGACAGAGACAGTGGAGAAGAACAGGGAATGAGATGCAGAGAGGGCACAGGAAGAGCAGGCAGCCAAGGGTCAGGAAGGACAGTAGGGAGAGCCAACTTGGATATCAGGAGAGAACAAGGTCAGGGAGGAAGGGGAGAGTGAAAGGAAAGCAAAACCACATGGAGGGTCCCAGGGAGAAAGGGGGTGTGGGGAGGGGCGTGAGGAGCTGGGGAGAAGTTGCCTGGGTGACTTACACCTCTCCCTCTGGAGCGTAAGTGGAGCCGGTGATGGAGAACTCATTCAGGAGGCAGATGTCCCCATCCACCTTATCAATGATAAACATCTGCAGGGGAGAAGGGCAGGCACACAGATGTCCACCTCTCCCCATCCCAAGGTGGGCGCCTGCATCAAAGGAGGCCTGTGCTGCCAACACCTACCCTCCCACCCTCCTACTCACCCCTCCCTGTCCCCCACCCCCCGTATACCCTACCCACTTCCCACCAAGCTGTTGCAATAATTCTCCATCAAAGCCTTAAAACAATCGTTACTGAGGCTGGGCGAGGTGGCTCACACCTGTAATCACAGCACTTTAGGAGGCTGAGGCAGGTGGATCACCTGGCAGGAGTTCAAGACCATCCTGGCCAACATGGTGAAACCCTGTCTCTACTAAAAATACAAAAATTAACCAGGCATGGTGGCACGTGCCTGTAAGCCCAGCTACTCTGGAGGCTGAAGCAGGAGAATCGCTCGAAGCCGGGAGGCAGAGGTTACAGTGAGCCAGGATCGTGCCATTGTACTCCAGCCTGGCAACAAGAGCCAAACTCTCAAAAAATAAATAAATAAAACACACGCACACACACAAACAAGAGTGACTGCAAGCTATGCTGGAGCTTCTGTAGATCAGTTAATAAAATAAGATGGAACACAATAAGGTGTGGTAGGGACTGTGGAAAACGGCCGACCTGTTGGCACCTGGACTGTCTATAGCTCCAGCTGCATGTGGCCAGATCTTCCAGTTTTGCAGGAAGAGCTAGAAATTCAGGTTATCTTCCTGTGAAATCTCTTGACTTTTTCTTTCTTTCTTTTTTTTTTTTTTTTTGAGACAGGTTCTTGCTCTGTTGCCCAGGCTAGAATACAGTGGTGTGATCATAGCTCATTGCAGCCTCGACCTCTCAGGCTCAAGTGATCCTCCCACCTCAGCCTACCCAAGTAGTTGGGGCCACAGGCACATGCCACCATGCCTGTCTCTCTCGCTCTCTCTTTTCTTTTTTTTTTTTTTTTGGTAGAAATTTGGTCTCACTATGTTGCCCAGGCTGGTTTTGAACTCCTGGGCTCAAGTGATCTTCCTGCCTTGGCCTCCCAAAGTGCTGGGAGTAAAGGTACCCACCATGATGCTGGGAGTACAGGCAACCACCATGCCCAGCCTCTTGACTTTCAAATATATGGGCAATTCTTTTTTTTTTTCTTGAGATGCAGTTTCACTCTTGCTGACCAGGCTGGTGCAATCTCGGCTCACCACAACCACCGCCTCCCAGGTTCAAGTGATTCTCCTGCCTCAGCCTCCAGAGCAGTTGGGAGTACAGGCAAGTACAATTAACCACCACACCCAGTTAATTTTTGTATTTTTAGTAGAGACAGAATTTCACCATGTTGGCCAGGCTGGTCCCGAACTCCTGACCTCAAGTGATCCACTCACCTTGGCCTCCCAAAGTGCTGGGATTACAGGTGTGAGAATTCATTCATTTTTATGAAACACGACAGGAGCCGAGTCACACGAGTCTGTGGTCTGGCTTTGTGGCCTGTGCGTTAGAGGGATGTGGAGAACGCAGTGCCCAGGAGTGGCCTACCCTGAACCCTGGGCAAACGCAACAGAGACTGGGCTTTTCATTCCCAAGAAGAGAGATTGTTAAGATGGGTTCCAAGACAAAAAAGTTCTGTGGTCAGAAAAAAACTTGGGAACCTCTGGGTTAAACAAAGCAGAATCCGTCTTCTTTACACAGTCAGCCTCCTCTAAGGCTTTCAAATACCAGCAGGCGTTGGTATCTCGCCCTGATCTGACCACACAGCCCTCGCTTCTCAGAACAGCAATTTCTAGTTCATGGGTGTAGTCTTCCACAAAACTCTGTGTAGGGCAGGAGGTTCTTGGCCTGAGGTCAGTGGAAGACCCCTCAAGGAGCCCAAGAACTGAGACAGCCAAGAAAAAAATGACAGCTTTTCTTGTTCTCACGCTGACATTTGACATTTCCTTCCAGTTATGCATGTTGTCAACAGACCACATTAGTATTAGCAAAACCTGTGACTGTCACCAATTTAATCACAGATACTTTCCTCCTATCACATTACCGCTGTTGCAGATCTCTCAAAATAGCATAATTTACGCTCACCACTGCTTCAACATTATGATAGTGCTTAGACCCACTGCGAGAACTCCCTATTTAATGCCTTAATAAAGAAGCATGTATGTTGCCAAATTACAAAGTTGTTTTTAAAATATTTTGATAGAACTATATTTCACAATCATTGATTTCCTCTGTAACCCTATGTATTTTTCATATGTATTTTTATATTTTTTACTTTGTTATTTTCATTTTTAAATTATTATTATTATTATTATTATTAGAGACAAAGTCTCTCTCTGTTGCCCAGGCTGGAGTGCAATGGTGAGACCTCAGCTCACCGCAACCTCCGCCTCCTGGGTTCAAGCAATTCTCCTGCCTCAGCCTCCCAAGTAGTTGGGATTACAGGTGCCCACCACCATGCCCGGCTAATTTTTTGTATTTTTAGTAGAGACGGGGTTTCACCATGTTGACCAAACTGACCTCAGGTAATCTGTCCGCCTTGGCCTTCCAAAGTGCTAGGATTACAGGTGTGAGCCACCGCATCTGGCTACTTTTTTTTTTTTTTTGAGACAGAGTTTCGCTCTTGTTGCCCAGGCTAGAGTGCAATGGCACAATCTCGGCTCACCGCCTCTACCTCCCAGGTTCAAGTGATTCTCCTGCCTCAGCCTTCCAAGTAGCTGGTACTACAGGCATGTGCCACCACGCCCAGCTAATTTTGTATTTTAGTAGAGACAGGGTTTCTCCATGTTGGTCAGGCTAGTCTCGAACTCCTGACCTCAGGTGATCTGCTCACCTCGGCCTCCCAAAGTGCTGGGATTACAGGCGTGAGTCACTGTGCCTAGGCTTTTTTATTTTTTTTTGAGATGGAGTTTTGCTTTTGTTGCCCAGGCTGGGGTGCAATGGCGTGATCTCAGCTCACTGTAACCTCCACCTCCTGGGTTCAAGCGATTCTCCTGCCTCAGCCTCCTTAGTAGCTGGGACTACAAGCATCCGCCAACACACCCAGGTAATTTTTGTATTTTTAGTAGAGACGGGGTTTTGCCATGTTGGACAAGCTATTCTGGAAATTCTGACCTCAGGTGATCCACCTACCTTGGCCTCCCAAAGTACTGGGATTACAGGCGTGAGCCACTGTGCCTGGCTTCCTATGTATTATTATTATTATTTTTAGATGGAGTCTTGCTCTGTTGCCCAGGCTGGAGTGCGGTGGCACAATCTCGGCTCACTGCAAGCTCCACCTCCCAGGTTCACGCCATTCTCCTGCCTCAGCCTCCCGAGTACCTGGGACTACAGGCACCTGCCACCATGCCCAGCTAATTGTTTGTATCTTTAGTAGAGACGGGGTTTCACCTTGTTAGCCAAGATGTTCTCGATCTCCTGATCTTGTGATCCGCCTGCCTCTGCCTCCCAAAGTGCTGGGATTACAGGCGTGAGCTACAGTGCCCTGCCTCCTATGTCTTTTTAAAACAGAATCCTGGCCAGACGCAGTGGCTCACTCCTGTAAACCAGCACTTTGGGAGGCCGAGGCAGGCAGATCACTTGAGGTCAGGAGTTAGAGACCAGCCTGGTCAACATGGCAAAACCCCGTCTCTACTAGAAATACAAAAATTAGCTGGGCGTGGTGGCGTGTGCCCATAGTCCCAGCTACTTGGGAGGCTGAGGAAGGAGAATTGCTTGAACCTGGGAGGTGGAGGTTGCAGTGAGCCGAGATTGTGCCACTGCACTCCAGCCTGGGTAACAGAGTGAGACTCCATCAAAACAAAAACAAAAACAAAAAAACCCAGAATCCTGTGTTGTTTATTTATTTTTTAATTTTCTATTTTATCTTTAAGAAGATGTGGTCTCACTGTGTTGCCCAAGCTAGTCTAAAATTCCTGGGCTCAAACGATCCTTCTGCCTCAGCCTCCCTAAGTGCTAGGATTACAGGCATGAGCCACTGTACCTGGCCCTATTTTATTTTATTTTTTTTGTGTGTGTGAGGGTCTCACTCTGTTGTGCAGGCTGGAGTACAGTGGTGTGATCACTGCTCACTGTAGCTTTGACCTCCTGGCTCAAGCAATCCTCTGGGTTCAAGTGATTCTCCTGCCTCAGCCACCTGAGTAGCTAGGACTACAAGTGCACACCACCACATCGGGCTATTTTTTTTTTTTTTTTTTTTTTTTTTGGTAGAGATGGACTCTCACTATGTTGCTTAGGCTGGTCTCGAACTTCGGGGCTCAAGTGATCCCCATCCTCCCACCTTGGCCTCCCAAAGAGATTACAGGCGTGAGCCACCACCCCCAGCCTGTTTTATTTTATTTTATTTTATTTCTTTGTATTTCATTTTATTATTTAAGACAGAATCTTACTCTGTCACCCAGGCTGGAGTGCAGTGGAGTGATCTCGGCTCACTGAAACCTCTGCCTCCTGGGTTCAAGCGATTTTCCTGCCTCAGCCTCCCCAGTACCTGGGATTACAGGCACACACCACCATGCCCAGCTACTTTTTGTATTTTTAGTAGAGATGGGGTTTCACCATGTTGGCCAGGCTCATCTCGAACTCCTGACCTCGTGATCTGCCCACCTTGGCCTCCCAAAGTGTTGGGATTATAGGCGTGAGCCATTGCGCCTGGCCTGTTTTATTTTATTAATATGCATTTGAAATATTATCCTGAGAAGAGCTCAACTGCAAAGGGGTGTGAGGCACAGAAAAGATTAAGAGCCATGCTTTAGGAAATGCTGTTCACGGTCAGTGTTGGCAGGCTGGGCGGGCCCTGTCATGAGTGACCATTTAGGAGAGCCATCCACTTCACAGGCAGAAGCTTTGGGGCCACACAGACTTGAGTTTGAAACTCAACTCTGTTACTTTTTAACTGTGCATCTTGGGGAAGTCATGTAATCTCTGAGCCTTTTTCTCTTCTAAAAAAGGAAGTTAGGCTGGGTGCTGTGGCTCACACCTATAATCCCAGTACTTTGGGAAGCCAACGGGGGCACAACACTTGAGGCCAGGAGTTTAGGACCAGCCTGGCCAACATGGCAAATCCTGTCTCTATTGAAAATGCAAAAAAATTAGCCGGGCATGGTGGCAGGCACCTGTAGTCCCAGCTACTAGGGAGGCTAAGGCAGGTGAATCGCTTGAACCCAGGAGGCAGAGGTTGCAATGAGCCAAGATCACACCACTGCACTCCAGCCTGCGTGACAGAGTGAGACTCTGTCTCAAAATCATAATAATTTTCTTTAATTAAAAAAAATGAAGTTAATGAGACCGTCCTCTGAATGGGCTATTGTGGGGGATGAGAGACAATGTGTGGCAGTGCCTGGTGCATGGATGGTTGTCAGAGTGAGCTGTCTGGCTGGGACACAAGGGTCCTCTCTGATCCCCTTCATGGCAGACAGGATGGTGTTCTACTGCCCTTTGAGCATTTTGCAGGCCCAGATAAGAAGCCAGCAGTGATGAAGGGAGACCTCTATCTTTGGAGGGCCCCTTTTACCCCCACAGGCAGCCTTCTGACTGAGTGCGCTGCCCACACTGCTCCTGACCTTGCAGACAGACATCTGGTTGGTGGTGAGGGTGCCTGTCTTGTCGGAACAGATGACAGAGGTGCAGCCCAGGGTCTCTACGGAGGGCAAGCTCCTTACAATGGCGTTCTTCTTTGCCATCCGGCGGGTACCCAGGGCCAGGCAGGTGGTGATGACTGCAGGAAGACCTGTGGGGAGGGAGGGAGGGCGTGAGGGAACCTGCAAGGGGAGGGAGGGTGTGGTCTGTAGTCTGCTAAATAGTAGCTCCCAGCTGCTATTGGTGCACACCTGTAATCCTAGCACTTTGGGAGGCTGAGGTGGGAGGATCACTTGAGGTCAGGAGTTTGAGACCAACCTGGGCAACACAGCGAGACTCCTCTGATAAGATTTAAAAATTAGCTGGGCATGGTGGTGATTGCCTATGGTACCAGCTACTTGGGAGGCTGGAACAAGAGGATTGTTTGAATCCAGGAGTTTGAGATTACAGTGAGTTATGATTGTGATACCATGCTCCAGCCTGGGCAACAAGAGTGAGACCTTGTCTCTATTAAACAAACAAACAAACAAACAAACAAACAATAATGGTCCCTAAAGATACCAGATCCTAATCCCTGGAGCCTGTAAATGTTACCTTACTTGGAAAAGGGGTCTTTGGGCCGGGCGTGGTGGCTCATGCCTGTAACCCCAGCACTTTGAGAGGCCAAGGCAGGTGGATTGCTTGAGCCCAGAGTTCGAGACCAGCCTGGCCAACATGGTGAAACCTCGTCTCTGCTGAAAACACAAAAATTAGCCGGGCCTGGTGGCGTGCACCTGTAATCCCAGCTACTTGGGAGGCAGAGGCAGGAGAATCACTTGAACGCAGGAGGAAGAGGTTGCACTGAGCCGAGATTGTGCCACTGCACTCCAGCCTGGGTGACAGAGAGAGACTCGATCTCAAAAAAAAAAAAAAAAAAAAAGGCCGGGCACAGTGGCTCACGCCTGTAATCCCAGCACTTTGGGAGGCCGAGGCGGGCAGATCACGAGGTCAGGAGATTGAGACCATCCTGGCTAACACAGTGAAATCCCGTCTCTACTAAAAATACAAAAAAATTAGCCAGGCGTGGTGGCGTGTGCCTGTAGTCCCAGCTGCTGGGGAGGCTGAGGCAGGAGAATGGCATGAACCCGGGAGGCGGAGCTTACAGTGAGCCGAGATCACACCACTGCACTCCAGCCTGGGTGACAGAGCAAGACTCTGTCTCAGAAAACAAAAAAGAAAAAAATAAAAAAAAGAAAGAAAGAAAGAAAAGGAGTCTTTGCAGATGGGATTGCAAATGGGAGGAGAAAAGAAAGGCTTTCGTACCTTCGGGGATGGCAGCCACAGCCAAGGCCACAGCAATCTTAAAGTAGTAGATGGCCCCGCGGATCCAGGAGCCCCCATGGACAGGGTCGTTGAAGTGGCCAATGTTGATGAGCCAGACAGCCACACAGATGAGGGAGATGACCTTGGAGAGCTGCTCCCCAAACTCATCCAGCTTCTGCTGCAAAGGGGTCTTGTCCTGTTCTGTGGCAGCCATTTGGTCTCGGATCTTCCCAATCTCAGTGCCCACGCCGGTGGTGGCCACAATGCCCAAGGCCTTGCCAGCTGCAATGTTGGTGCCCTGGGAAGGGAAAGAGAAGGCAGGGAATCAGGCAAGAGGTGACCTTCATGCCGCATTCCCCCACGCCATCTCTTCTCACACCGCCATGTTTCTCTCCAACCCGGGCACCTGGCTTGACTAAGCGTGTGACAGCTGGTCCCAGATTGCTCACCGAGAAAAGCATGTTCTTCTTGTCCTGGTTGACAGCTCGGGGGTCAGGAACGGGCTCCGTGTGCTTGATGACAGATACAGACTCGCCTGTGGAGAAGGGGCCAAGGGGTTTTCAGATGACATCATGTCCTTCTCCCAGGCTTCCCGCGCCTAACTCCCTGCTCAGCAGGACAGCTCCTGGTAAGGACCAAGTAGCCATCCTGGGGGATGTCTGGACTCTGGAAGAAGCCACTGAAGGCAGCTAGGAAGTCCATTGCTCCCTTTTTTTTTTTTTTTTTTTTTGAGACAGAGTTTCGATTTTGTTACCCAGGCTGGAGTGCAGTGTCAAGATCTCAGCTCACTGCAACCTCTGCCTCCCAGGTTCAGGCAATTCTCCTGCCTCAGCCTCCCAAGTAGCTGGGATTACAGGCACATGCCATCACACTTGCCTAATTTTTTTTTGTATTTTTAGTAGAGACGGGGGTCTCACCATGTTGGCCAGGCTGGTCTCGAACTCCTGACCTCAAGTGATCTGCCCACCTCAGCCTCCCAAAGTGCTGGGATTACAGGTCACCGTGCCCGGCCAGAAGTCTACTGCTCTTAAAAAGACCTTGAGCCGGGCGCGGTGGCTCAAGCCTGTAATGCCAGCACTTTGGGAGGCCGAGATGGGTGGATCACGAGGTCAGGAGATCGAAACCATCCTGGCTAACACGGTGAAACCCCGTCTCTACTAAAAAATACAAAAAACTAGCCGGGCGAGGTGGCGGGCGCCTGTAGTCCCAGCTACTTGGGAGGCTAAGGCAGGAGAATGGCGTAAACCCCGGAGGCGGAGCTTGCAGTGAGCTGAGATCCGGCCACTGCACTCCAGCCTGGGCGACAGAGCAAGACTCCGTCTCAAAAAAAAAAAAAAAAAGACCCGAGCCCGGCTTGACCACTAACAAGCTGTGTGACTGATCACCTAACTTCCATGTGCTCCTCTGTAAAATGGGGACAAGGACATGTACACTGCAAAACAATATATTGGGTAAAAATCAAATAAGTGGACATATTTGGAACCACACTTTCAACTGTCAAGCATGTTTCTGGGAGGAAGGGGGACCCACCCTTAGAACCATGCCTCCCTCACCCTAAGAGCAGGGGCTCAGCAGCAGGCCTGGGCCAGCCTAGCCCTTGACCCCTGGGACCATGGGGAATGTTTTCTGCCTCTTCTTCGCTTCTCCCTGCCAGTGCAGAAACAGAAGCAGCTATGGTGGTTTTATAGAGACAGGGTCTTGCTCTGTTGCCCAGGCTAGAATGCAGTGGTGTGATCATAACTCACTACAACCTCAAACTCTTGGGCTCAAGTGATCCTCCCACCCCAGCCTCCCAAACAACTGGGACTACAGGTGTGCAGTACAATGCCCAACTAATTAAAGAAAAAAATTTATAGAGATGGGGTCTTGCTCTGTTGTCCATGCTGGACTGCTGTGGTAATCATAGCTCACTGTGGCCTTAAGCTTCTGGGCTTAGGCAATCCTCCCACCTCAGCCTCCCAAGTAGCTGGGACTACAGGTGCACATCACCACACCCAGCTAATTTTTTTAAATTTTTTTATAGAGATGGGGTCTCGCTGTGTTGCCCAGGCTGGTCTCAAACTCCTGACCTCAAGTAATTCTCCTGCCTCAGCCTCCCAAAGCACTGGGATTACAGGTATGAGCCACCACGCCCTGCCTAGCAGCCATGGTTTTCGGTGTATCTGAACCCCCTATCTTGTCGTAGAATCTCATGTCTCCTCCCTGGAGGATTTTTTAGGAGGCTGAAGGAGACAGGACAGTTCTCGAGGTGTGTGTGACCCTATGTCCATGTGGAAGGGGTGGGCTCGCGGCTATCTAGAGAGTGGGCAACAGCGTCCAGCCTTCTCCCACTACTCATCCCATTTCAGGCTTGGGACAGATGGAAACATCAAGCAGGCTGGGCGCAGTGGGTGGCTCACACCTGTAATCCAGCACTTTGGGAGGCTGAGGCAGGTAGATCACGAGGTCAGGAGTTCAAGACCAGCCTGGCCAAGATGGTAAAACCCTGTCTCTACTAAAAATACAAAAATTAGCTGAGTGTGATGGTGGACGCCTGTAATCCCAGCTACTCCAGAGGCTGAAGCAGGGAATTGCTTGAATCCGGGAGGCAGAGGTTGCAGTGAGCCGAAACTGCGCCGCTGCCCTCCAGCCTGGGTGACAGAGCAAGACTCCATCTCAAAAAAAAAAAAAAGAAAACGTCAAACAGTGCTGCCACTGCCACAGCCACTGCTAGTGAGCCGGGGGAGGCCCCAGTGCTGGTTTTTTTTTTTTTTTGTCTTTTGCTTTTTTTTTTTTTTTTTGAGATGGGGTCTTGCTCTTGTTGCCCATGCTGGAGTGCAGTGACATAATCTTGGCTCACTGCAGCCTCAGCCTCCTGGGTTCATGCGATTCTACTGCATCAGCCTCCTGAGTAGCTGGGACTACAGGTGCCTGCCACCATGCCTGGCTAATTTTTGTATTTTTTGGTAGAGACAGGGTTTCACCATGTTGGCCAGGCTGGTCTCTAACTCCTGACCTCAGGTGATCCACCCACCTTGGCCTCCCAAAGTGCTGGGATTACAGGCATGAGCCACTTTGCCCAGCCTTTTGTTCGTATTTTGATAGAGACAGGGTTGCCCAGAAAGGAGTGCAGTGGTGTGATCACAGCTCACTGCAGCCTTGACCTCCTGTACCCAGGTGATCCTCCCACCTCAGCATCCTGAGTAGTCAGGACTATAGGCACTCAACAACATGCCCAGCTAATTTAAAAAAATTTTTTTAGAGACAGGGTCTCTCTATGTTGCTCAGACAGTGAGGGTTCTCTGTCTTTCCATTCACCTCCCCCTTGTTGCCTCTTCCTTCCCACATCCCACCCCCATGCATCTTCCCACCCAGGCCAGCAGACCTGTCAGGATGGACTGGTCAACCCGCAGGGTGGTGGATTTGATGGCGAGGATTCGGATGTCTGCAGGGACTTTGTCTCCCACTGTGGAGAGAGTAGGGAAGAGGGAGGTCACTTGGGAATGGAATTTTCTTCCTTCCTAAGAAAAACCCAATCTGTGTCTGACTCATTCTCCTCATCCATCCTTCAGGTCTCAGGGAGGCTCCCAGGGCTTGCATCAGGCCCTTGGCATGAGCTCCTGAAGCTGGCAACCACCCATCGTGACACCCATCCCTTCTGCCCCCGTGTCCATGGTGAGCTGGAGTCTCATTGGTCTTGAATTCCCACATCTCTTCCCACTGGCTGTGAGCCCTGAGAAGGGATGGGCAGGCATACTGCTCAGCACATAATACATGCTAAATAAATGCCCACTGAATGACTGGAGGCGAAATTAAGGACAGTCCAGCTGTAGGATAAGAAGCTAGAATTGAGAATGGGAGACAGGAGTGAGAAAGGCAAAGAGGAAAGGCAAGGAAAGAACTCAGGAAAAACAGGGTGTGTTAGAGAGAAGGAGTATTGGGGTGAGAGAATGAAGTGGACAGCCAGGGAAGGCAGGGAGAAACGAGAAAATATGGAAATTGAGAAAATCGAGGGCAACCAAGAGAACAGTGGAGGGCAAGGCAGGAGAGGAGTGAGCGGAAGGTATGAGTGGGCAGGACTCAAGGCAGCAGGGGGCGTAGGGTGGTCATGGAGGGGACCACATATCAGGAACCTGACAGCTGGGTCTGAGCATCTCAGGGAGGCAGGGAGGTGAGGAGCTGGGGAAAGTAAGCTGGGAACATGGACAAGACAGGACGGATGGGGCGAGAGAGAAGCGGGGGGGGGGGGGGGGGTGAGCAGGAAACAGGTGTGGAGGAGCAGGGCCGGCAGCACAGGCTGGAGAGTGAATGGGTGGAGGTGAGGCCAGGGAGTGCACAGGTGGGTTGACAGACACATGGAAACCACCTTGGGGGCGGCTGGAGAGGTGGATGCCCAGCCAGACTCAGAGACCTTAGGAGGAGCCTAAGAACCTCCCAGGGCCGCTGCCTAATTCCACACTGGTCCCAGGGATGGTACTGGGGACCGGATCCAATCGCTTTCCTTTCCCTCTGTTTCTAAGGCCCCCTCCTGTGCCAGAGGAAATGGACCCAGGAGGGAGGAGGGAGGTCGGGATGGAGTCAGGCGGGACGCCCTGTCACCCAAGCCCGTGTGATATTTATAGACATTCATGGCGCTGACTCCATGCTGTCACGGCGGTAATGGGGTGCCGGGGTCTTCGGCCTGCCCTCACTCCCTATCCCCAGGCTCCCTGGGGTGGTGATTCGGGTGTCTGCTACAGGGAAGGAGGCCTCAGAAGAGCCATTCCCCCTGGCAGGGGCCTGGAGCTTCGGGAAGGCCTGCTCAGGGCAAATATAAAAACCGCTGAAGGGGGCAGAATCCCAGTAATCTTAGCCACCCAGCCCCCACCCCTCCCTGGCCAGGCATTAAGTGTCCCTTGCCTCGGGCGGGGCCCTCCTTGAGCTCCCTCCTCCCCAGTCCCGTGCTCCGTGCAGGGCCTGAGTTTCCCTTACATGGCCGGGGGCTCGAGCCTTCGGCCTCCCTCCTCCCTTCTACCCTCGCTCCTTCCCCTTTGAGAGGCCTCAAGGGCACGGAGAGGTCAAGACTGAAAGCTGACCAAGCTTGGGGTGGGTGGAAGGAGGGGGAAGCCAGGCCCCGGGAGGGGGTGGAGACGGGGCCGTTGGCAGGGACCGAGTTCCACCTGTTGCCTGCAAGTGCGAGTGCAGGGTGAGAGGATGGAGAGCAGGGGGTCTGCCTGCAGCCTCAGGGACAGGACTGGCTGTTCCTGCTGAGACTCTGCTGGTGAAGGGGGGCCGTGGCCGGAGTGGCCTGGGATGACCTTCTGAGGAGTCGGAAGGAGAAGCAGACTCCGCCATCCTCCTGGACACCGGGATCTGAGCCTGACCAGCCCCCAGCGTCTCCTAGGCCTCAGTCCCAAAGCTTCGCATCCTGGACCAGCCGTCCCTGTCACTCACCAGCCACCTCCACGATGTCCCCGGGGACGATGTCCCGAGCCTTGATCCTTTGCACTGCCTTGCGGTCAGCCCGGTAGACCTTCCCCATCTCTGGCTCATACTCCTTCAGGGCCTCGATGGCATTCTCTGCGTTCCGCTCCTGAGGAGACAGGGTGGAGGAGGCATGGTTATGCACAGGAGGCAGGGTTATGGAGTTGTGGCTCCTGGCACAGGGGAGGCAACAAAACCCCACACGGGCAGGGGTGTGTGTGTGTTGAGGAAACTGTCACCTACAGCTGAAAACAGGTAAGAGGGTTTTGGGGAGAGAACAAAGAAGAATCAAAGAAAATCAGGCTGGGCGTGGTGACTCGCACCTGTAATCCCAGCACTCTGGGAGGCTGAGGCAGGTGGATCACTTGAGGTCAGGAGTTCAAGACCAGCCTGGACAACATGGTGAAACCCCATCTCTACCAAAAGTACAACAAAACAAAACAAAACAAACAAACAAACAAAAAACAAAGCCTAGCGTAGTAGCACGTGCCTGTAATCCCAGCTACTTGGGAGGCTGAGGCAGGAGAATCACTAGAACCCGGGAGGCAGAGGTTGCTGTGAGCTGAGATCACACCACTGCACTCCAGCCTGGACGACATAACAAGACCCTGTCTCAAAAGAAAAATCTAAATAAAAAATCAAAGAAAATCAGAGGCTGCCCTGCAGATGTTGTCCTAGACCTGCCAGCACCACAAACACCGTGGCTCTGCTGTACCTGTAACACTGGGGCAAAGAGAAAGTGCTATTTCTGTTTTTTTCTTTTTTTCTTTCTTTTTTTTTTTTTTTTTTTTTGAGACAGGGTCTCACTCTGTTGCCCATGCTGGAGTGCAATGCAATGGCACAATCTTGGCTCACTGCAACCTCCACCTCCCTGTTCAAGTGATTCTCCTGTCTCAGCCTTCCGAGTAGCTGGGATTACAGGAATCCGCCACCATGCCCAGCCAATTTTTTGTATTTTTAGTAGAGATGGGGTTTTACCATGTTGACCAGGCTACTCTTGAACTCCTGACCTCAAGTGATCCACCCGCCTCGGCCTCCCAAAGTGAGAAAGTGGCTATTTCTATCCTCAGTGTTCAGAAACCAGTGAGCACCAAAAAATGGCTTATAGCCTGACATTCCTTAGAACCAAAGCAAGGTAGCATTTGGGTTTTCACTATGGAAACGACCTAAAACAAAACAAAACAACAACAAGAACAACAACAACAGAAAAAAAAAAAAACCCAGGAAGCAGAGGACAGGACATGTAGAGGGTGGTCAGGTCAGAGGAAGAAGGAAATCAAGCTAGCGTCTATTGAATTCTTACTGTGTGCCAGGCACATCCATCATCTTAGTCGATTTCACACTGGATTGCTAGCCCCATTTTATGGATGAAGAAACTGAGGCTCAGAGGGATGAAGGAACTTGCTCAGGGTCACACAGCCAGGAAGTGACAGTGGGTCACAGTCTCCCACCTCTTCCCCACACTCCATCCCATTCCAGACCAGGGGATAGGACCAGAGGAAGAGGCAAGTATGGGGGAGGTGATGCAGGAGGAGGAGACTGGAGGAAGGGTTGGCCTCTCCTTCAGTGTTGGGACATGAAGGGGTGAGGAAGGGTCAAAGCTAACCTGCCAAACCCCCACGATGGCATTGGCAATGAGGATCAAGAGGATGACAAAGGGTTCAACAAAGGCAGTGATGGTCTCTTCACCTTCCTCAAACCAGGCCAGCACCTGGAGAGCAGGGGAAAGGAGAATGACAGGTAATGAGGCCCGGAAAGGGGTGGAGAAAGGAAGTGGCCCACTGCAGAGGGGAGAATTGCGCAGTAGCCAGCAGGGGGACCGGGTATGATGGGGACGCTGTGGCCCCACATTCGTCTGTGGGTCTGTCCACCCACTGCAGGCCCTGCCACCGCCTTACTCAGCGGGATGAGCGCGCACAGACTTGCACCAGTAGGGGGATTAGCTGGGAATGCTTTCAGGTTTCCCTAACCAAGCTGCTGGCTTAGAAGCGAAGCTCAGGCCAACTCCCCGCACAGCCACATCCATCCCACGGGAGCCAAAACCCGAGAGGAAAAACCCTGTGGTCCTCGCAGGCCGTCTGACCCCCGCAGCCCTCCCCCTCGGCCAAGGCAGGGAAGCTCCGGTTTCACGAGGGAGCCAGAGCGGGGATAGGGTTACGGGGCCTCCTGCGCGCGCCCCGCCCCAGCTGTTGCCACCGCCAGGCAGCAGGCAAATGTCAAGGAGCAAATCTGAGAAGGGAAAGGAGAGGCCCTGCCAGCTTGTGCTTAACTCAACGGGGCCTGCGTTCGGAAACCAAGGTACAGGGAGGCTTTCGTTGCCTCCAGAGGCCCCAGCAAGACTCATGCTGGAGAAGAACCCGCGATATGCAGATGGACTGCGGGATGGGAAGTAGCCCCCAGGGCGGGAGAGGAGGCAGGGCCCTGGGGATGCCCCGCGGCGGTGGGGGGTCCTAGGGAGCGCGGGGAAGGGCTAGGGCCAGGCTGGGCGGTGAGGCGAGAGATGCCAGTGCCCTCCCTGACTGGGCGCCGGGCTCCTTGGAGTCATCCTCGCACCACCGCGCTTTCCCGCCACTAGGAGCGAGTCCTCCTCTCGACCAATCAGCGTCAGGCGGCCGGGGAGGGCAGGGAAGGGGCGCCGGCGGGCGCGGGGATTGGTGGAACGGCCGCCCGCCCGGGGCATGCCGGGAGTGGCAGTGGCCCCCGAGCTGCAGCCGGCATCGCTGCGGGACCCGGAGCCCGGGGCTCGGGGGGTAACCCGAGCCCTCCAAGCTCTTGAAGCCGCGAGGGTGGCTTAGCTTCGGTGTTTTGGCTGAGAACACCCTTAAAGCTTAAAATAAAACCTGCCTGTGGGGTGCGGGGGAGGAGAGAGGAGGAAGCGAATCACACCCGCTGCTGCCCCCGAGCCCGCCCCGTCTGTACAATGGGATGCTCAGGGCTCGGACGGGAGGATCCAGTGACTGCGAACCCCGCATTCACCCGATCCCAGCCTCACACCCCCAGCCAGCCCCCAGAGACCCTCCCACACTTACGAAGGAAATGCATGCGGCCAGGAGGAGGATCCGCACCAGGAGGTCTTCAAACTGCTCTATCACCAGCTCCCACAGGGTCTTCCCTGGGGAAGGAGGCAAGGGGAGGGCCCCGGGTTAAGGTCTAGGGGGTGAAGGTCTGGGATGGAGCCCCCTGGACTCCGGCCTGCAGTGAAGAGGCTCTAGGGTGGTGGGCAGGCAGCTTGGTGCCCAGAGAAGGACTGAGAATCTCGCCTAGAGTACAGAAACAGACTCGGCAAAGTGGGGAGCAGTTCAAGGGTTGGATGCTTCAAGGAGAAAGTGTCTGGGAGACTTCTGCCCTGGACAGGACTCTAACCTTTAGGGAGGGAGATTTGCCTTTTGGGAAGGGGTATTTGCTCAAGGAATCTAAAGAAAAGGCAGGGAGGAGGGAGTGGGATGGGGCGGGAGGGAGGGGTGGTCATCTATGAGAGTTCAGGGATTTCAGTAACTTACCTTCCTCAGCAGGGAGCTCTACCCAGGAAAAAGAAGAAAAAGACAGATTCATTTGGGGTTCAGCCTCATGCCCCCCACACCCAAGACTTTGTGGCTAAGGTAAGAGAATCAGGCCACCTTGAGGTTCATCAAGGTCATCCCATTAAAACCTCCCAAAACTCTGGATCTCGGGACTCTGTTTTCTCAGTATCCTCTTACCCCTGCGAGCATTGGACAAGGGCCCAGCTCTTCCTTAAGATACCCTGAAGGGAGAAACGCGTGCATGCGTGTGCGTGTGTTTTGGGGGTGCAGGAGGACATTAATTACCAGCCTCTCTTCCAAGGGACACTTACCATTGGGGCCGTATTTCTCCAGATTCCGCTTAACTTGGTCCGGGGTGAGGCCTGTGGTCTCACTCACCCCAAAATAGGCCAAACATTCCTCCGTGGTTTTAGCGTGAGCGGCCTCCATTGCGCTCCCTTCCTGGGGGCCGGGGCCGGTGTGTTCCTTCCAAGGGGTTCCCACTCGTGGGGGGTCTTCCTCAGTGTGTCCAACTGCCTGTCTGCCTGGGTTTCTTCTTTTTACTCTCCTGCCCCCTCCAGGTTTTTCTTCCTTCCACAAAGCTCTGACCCCCGTCCCACTTGAGCAGCCGGCCACCCCCTGGCCCCCGGCTGGTCCTTATGAGGGAGCAGGGGGGAGGCCGGGCTCCCCCCTCCTCCAGATCAGGGATTGGCTGGCTGAGACTCCAGCAGGAGGGGTCAGAAGAGAGATATTTCTGCTGACAGAGGGGGAACAGTGGGGCTGCAGCCTGAGATGTCACTCATGAGGGACGCAAAGGTAGCCCCAGCCCCAGGGAAGTGGGGTAGGGAGACTTCACTTTCTGTCATCTGCGACTGACCCCGCCCCCCCATTGCCTCGACTTCCCCAGTTGCATTGAATTTCCCATTCCAAACTCATCCCCCTAGTTCCTCCCTGAACCCTCTTCCATCCCCGGCCTCACCTGTCCCCCTTCCTGCCTCATCTGCCCGGAGCCTGTTTCCATTGCCGCAATCTCCTTCCTCCTCACCTGCTTCGCTGAAGGAGTGGCAGAGATACCCCAAGCCTTTGGGGGACTGATGAAGGGAGACATCTTTTGGGGGATAGAGGAAATGGCTCCTAGAGGGACAAGGGGAAGTGAAGAGGGGAGAGAGTCAAGGGGACAGGGCCGAAGATGGTAACCCTACCCTAGGGAGGGGTTGCCACAGCCATCAACAAGGGATTTAGTGTCCAGGCCCTGGTGAGCACTGCCTGTCTCTCCCCAAAACTGCCCCCCCTTCCCCATCGCTCTAACTCAGCCTCCGGGAACAGAGCCCTCAGGGCCGCCCCATCCTGGATAGGGAATCCCCACCCCCCCCCAAGAAAATGGGACACCAAGGCAGCCAAGTAACCCAAGAGGCTACAGAATGTGCTGATGGCAGAGGGGGAAGGGTAACTGTCTCAGGATGGGGGCAGGGGTCACCCCAAGTCGTGCACTGAGGGTCACTTCATCCCACACTGTGCTCTAATCCACGGGGTTTCCATGGCCAGCCCCAGAGGCCTGTGGTCTGTGCTGCACTCTGCCCTGCTGCATCTGCCCACAAGGGGAACAGGATCAGGCCCATGCTGTGTGTGCCGAGGAGCTAGGCAGGCCCCACAGAAAGGTGTCGGGGCCTGGGGAAGCCGGACCAAGAAGGGGTTCCAGATCAAAGGAATGGGGAAGGGTGGACTTCTGGGGACAGGTCTGGGGGAAATGAGGACAGATTAGACCTAGGGAGAGAGGGAGCAGAGACACAGAGTAACCAGGGTCAGAGGGAAGTCTGAGGAGCAGTGGGGAAGAGGGACAGCAGGGAGCCAGGTGGGCGGGGACCCCGGCGCTGGGTGCAAAGCCACAAGTTGTTGCTGAACGCTGGCCTTGGTGTCAGCTTCCTCAGAGAAGCAGCTGCTTTGAGCTGCCCCTCCCCACCCCTGCTCCAGGATGGGGGCGTCTCTTGGTTACCACCAGGGCAGCTGCTGGAGAAGTCGAGGGAGGGTACTGGGGTGCAGGAAGGGGAGGACAGGCAGGCAGAGGCTGGATGAGAGTCAGTGTGAAAGGTCGGTGAGGGGAAGGGGCCTGGTGCCCTGGGCTCAAGTCCATCCTCCATCTAGGCCTGTTTCCTGAAATGAGCAGAGGCATGTGGACTTCCTAAGTGTAGCTTCTTAAGGCTGCTTTCCATTCTGGGGCTCAAACACCGAGGCAGAGGACAGAATAGGAGACAGCAGAGCAACGAAAAGGGAGGCCTCCACTTTTGGGGAGGGGGATGGCAGCAGGGGTGGATGGAACTTGAGGGTTCAGCCTCCCAGATGCATCTCTTCTGCCTGAACTTGGGGGAGGCGCGGCCTCCCGGGTGAGTTGAGGACAAGGCGTTCCTTCCCCCCTCCTTTTCACAGTTCCAACAAACCCCTCCCCTGAAGCAGAGTCCTGCTGTGACCTGAGGGGAGTGGGGGACAGTGGGCTGAATTGAGGGTGCAGGAGGGCATTAATTAGCAGCCTCTCTTCCAAGGGACACAGCCCCCGGCACCTCCACACGGCCCGGCACCCACCATCTCTGCTGGACTCAGGCTCACACCCGCCAAGGCTTTTGGCGCTGGCCAGCGTCTCCCCACCAGCACCTGGAGGAGTGACAGGGGCTACTGTCTTACAGCAGTGGGAATGCCCAAACATGGAGAGGGGCAGACCGAGAGATGGGCAGCTTCAAGGGAGTCAAGAGCCTGAGACAGAGGGCAGGGGGCAGGCTTGGCAGCACATTCCTGCCAACAGGCCTTTAAGGTTATTCATTTCTACCTCCCCCGGCTTCCCAGAGGGGGAAATAAGCCAGGGAGGGAAAGCCATCCGCCAGGAGCTGCGGAAGGGCCACCCTCGGGGAGGCTGCGGATGTGAACTGCCATGGAGGGAGGCTGAGCCAGAGGCGCCCTTGGGGATCCCTTCCCACAGGGGTCTCCAAGCCCAGGGATGGAAAGTGATCCTCCTATCCCACCTGAGGGCTGGAGCTAAAAGCATGGGACATGGAGACAGCCTGGCCAGTCCCTGATGAGTGCAGAACTTTGGTTTAACCATCTGTAAAGAAAGGCTTAGAGCGAAAGTCTCTCAGGCCCCAACAGCCAAGACGTGCCGGTCTGAGGAGTGGGTGGGTGTCCCCGTCCCCCTCCCCTGCCCATCTTTGAAAGGCAGGTCCCTGGCAGGGCTGGGGGAGGGGAGCCTCAGAGCACCAGTTGCTGCTGGAAGATTAGGAGGGGATCAGGCCCTGCTTACCCCCGGGCGCCACAGCCTTCGCTGGTCATCTCACTAAGAACACAGCACCCGGCTCTCCAAAGCTTCCCCCACTTTCAAGGCTGGTCCTATCCCCAGTCTCCTGAGGCCAAGGTTTGGGGAGCCCCAGGAATTAGAGTAAGCAGGAGAGCCAGCAGGCTTCCCTCTGCTAGCCCCCCGCCTGAGTGGCCTGGAAACCCAGCTGTCTCCTGTCCATCTCCCGACAGGACACAAGGCCCAGAATAGCAAGGTCATGAGCGTGGGTAGGGCCTCCTGGAGGTGGGGGCTGAGGCTGAGGGGCATGAGGGTGTGGGCTCCATGCTGCCTGGGCGGGGAGTGAGGCAGGATGCTGAAAGGCAGAGCTGGACAGCGGGGAAGGGAGAGGGCCGAGCTCAGCGGGTGGGATTCTTCAGCCCCAGGCCCCTCCTTGTTGGCACCCACTGCTCCCAGAGCTGGGAAGCCCAGGGGTGCCCTCTGTTGGAGGGCACAGCCGCGGATCAGGAAGACTGATTCCAACAGCAGAGCCTGTGTTTGATGAGGTGGAGGGGTGTGCCACAATGTGGGTGGTGTTATAAACTCAAATGCCCACAAGGCCAAGCCCTCCCAGGGAGCAAAGTGAGCTGGTGGGGATGGGGCAGATGTGGAAGTGGACCTGCACTACTGGATCTTCTGATTTTCAAGAGAAGCCAGTGAATTTTTTTTTTTTTTTTTTTTTTGAGACAAGAGTCTCGCTCTGTTGCCCAGGCTGGAGTGCAGCGGTGCAATCTCCGCTCACCACAACCTCCACCTCGTGGGTTTAAGAGATTCTCCTGCCTCAGCCTCTTGAAAAGCTGGGACTATAGGTGCATGCCACCATGCCCGGCTATTTTTTTTTTTTGAGACAGTTTTGCTCTTGTTGCCCAGGTTGGAGTGCAATGGTGCCATCTCGTCTCACAGCAACCTCCGCCTCCTGGGCTCAAGCCATTCTCCTGCCTCAGCCTCCTGAGTAGCTGGTATTACAGGCGCGCACCACCATACTCGGCTAATTGTTTGTATTTTTAGTAGAGACAGGATTTCTCCATGTTGGTCAGATTGGTCTCGAACTCCTGACCTCAGGTGATCCACCCACCTCAGCCTCCCAAAGTGCTGGGATTATAGGCATGAGCCACTGCGCCCGGCCTGTGATCTGAATTTTTAATGTGAAACTCAAATGGACACCATGTCCAGGCCAAGCAAACCATGTCAGCAGATGAAACTTCATATGTCACAGATGAGGATGCTCAGGCCCAGCGTGGCTACGCCTTGCCCAGGCTAGTGAGTGGCAAAACCAGGACAGAAGCCAGTGCTCTCTGCCGTCCACCCCCCAGCTTGGCTCTGAGAAGGGGGGCATCGGGCCCCTCTGCGACTGCCACATTCGATCTCTCCCAGCACAGCCACCATGTCCCCCATCTCGCTGCCAGCTCTCTCTAGGGTAGGAAGCCATAACTCAGGAAGGGCCGCTGGAGATCCCTATGCCTGCCATTCACAGCACCGTTCCATGACAAGAACTCACAGGAGACCCCAAGAGCATCATTTAGCGCTCCACAAACAAGGCTGTCAGAGACAGGGATGGCACCGAAAGCACAGCACTGCATAGTGACAGGGACTCAGCCTGGAGCAGCCCTCTGGCCTGTGGGCACTGAGTGAGCCGCCTTCCCAACCCAACTGCCCCAGTCCCCATAGCAAACACTGGCCATAGCCATCACGATAGAACCGAGATAAACCTTTTTATTTATTTATGCTTCTCCATTTTGTTTAAAACAACAACAACAACCACCTTAATATAACTGACAGCCCTTCCCCCTCACCCTGCCTCGGGCTGGGGGTGGTTAATGGGGAAATGGCCCCCAGGGTGGGGCTGACCAGAAGAGCCCCTCAAGGAGCTCATAGAGCCCAAATCCCCTGCCCTGGGGAGGGGACCTGTAGTGTGTGATGGGAGCCTCTCTTGAGCCTCTGCTTGTACCATCGAAGATGCCCTTGGCCGACAAGGGTCAGGAAGCATGGGGGAGGAATTTCGGCCTCCTCTGTCCCTACGCAGCCCAATCTCACGAGCAGGGCTGGGGGGGCGCTTAAAAAGGGTGGAGTGGGTGGGGTTGGCTCATACGAAGGAGTACTGGTTGTTAATGGCCCTGGGGTGGCCCCCTTCCTCTCCATCACTCCCTAGTGGTGACTGCTGCAGCTGCACCATTGGGGGCACCCCCGAGTCCCCACCAGAACCAGCGCCCTGGGCCTCCGAGCCTGGGGCTATGGCCTCTTCCAATTCAACCACGGGGACCAGCTCAACCACGGGGACCAGCTCTTCCGGGACCCCTCCACCGCCCGCTTTCTCTTTCTCTTGCCTCTCTTTGGCTGCTGCGGCTGCTGCTGCCGCCACTTCTGGCGCCCTCGACGCCTCTTCTGCCCCAGGCTGTGGGGGATCTGTCCATGAAGGGGGTTCAGGGGGCTGGGGTGGGTCATGGGAGGTGTTCGGTTCTGGATAGGAATGGTAAGAAAACAGACCAATTGTGGAGGCAGGTGAGCTCCTGCCGCAGCCTCCCCTTCACTCTGCCCTCCAGGAGCGTGGCTGTCTCCCCACATCCCATCTCCTGAGCAACCCCCCATCCATGGAAGATGGATCATGGGCGGTGGTGAGAGGAGGACCACACTTACACACAGTCACTCGCTCCGAAGGGCATGAGGGTGCAGGAGGCATCGGGGTGGCATCCATCTCCCTCGCACACCCCCGCATGGCTCCCAGCCTGCTCCCGGCCTGGGGGGAGGGGCAACGTGGGGACAGATGGGACGGTGGGGCAGGGGAAAGGGAGAGATCAGACAGGGACATGAGACATTGAGGGAGGAGGGAGGGGGATCAGACCGAGTGACCCCGGGAAGGGCAGGCCCAAGGCCAGGCTGCGATGGTGGGCAAAGACGAGGCCAGGATGGGTCCAGGAGACAGACAGACAATGGAACAGAGGATCCGATGGAATGGGGATGCGCCCGCCCACCTCTCAGCTGCCGCCCCGGCTCCAGCCAGGAGCCTTCTGCCTTCCTGTGTCCTATCAGCACATTTCTTTCCCTTCCAAACCCCCAGGCACAGCAGCCTCCTCTACCCTGCTCTCCCAAGCAAAGCTTCTCCTTGTCATAGACCCCCCGCCCCATCTTTCTGGCACACACACCTCACTTCTTGGGTGCACGGGCACCTCCTCCCCTGCAGACCTGCTCTGCTCACCCTGCTGTCGCTGGGAGGATGGGACATAGCTGACAAGGACAACATCACTGGAGCCTCCTGACTCCAGAGGGATGGGGTGCACCCGGAAGTGCTCGAGCATATCGAAAATGGACTGGAACCACAGGTGCTGGACCCGGCACTGACCCTCCTCGTTCAGCGACAAACGCAGGTGCTGAGGGCGGTATGGGTGAGGTGAGGTAGGAGGCAAAGACCCTGCCAGGTACAAACCCCCTCCCCCGGCAGCACTCCGCCACCCCACCGCCAACTCTGCACAAAACAGAGCCTTTCCTGAAGGGTGGCTCACCTTGGCCTTGCCCTGGAAGTTGAAGGTGAGGACGTATTCACCCCTCCTTGTCTCACTCTGGCGCACCAGGAAGACACCGTGGGAGCCAGTGCCACCAGTCAGCACCAACTGCGCAGCCTTGAGCCGAGAGAGCATCCCGTGGAACCAAGGATACCCTGAGAGGGGCTGGTCCCCCTCACCGCCCTCTGGCTCCCCCTGGAACAGGAAGGACCCTTCAGGAAGGAGAGAGGGAGGGAAACCGGGGTGTCAGGGCAGCCTCCCCCATCCTGGGAGAAAAAAGCCTTGCCTTCCCCTCGAGGCGCCTGCTCCCCGCATGCGTCCCCAACTCCCCCGGGCCAGCTCCCTCGGGATCCCAGGAGGGGTGGTCAGGAAGGCAGGCACCCAAGCCTGGAGACATGCACACTCACACCTCTGGTACCTGTGGCTGTTTCCGGAGTGTCCAAGGGAGGGTAGGGGGCTGAGAGGGGATGAACTGTCCCTGCTGGGGGTCCCTCTTCAATGGGGATGCGGGGGGGCAACTCTGGGGGAAGCAGTTCCATCGAGTCAAAATGGGAAGCGGCAATGGAGGCAGAGCTGGGGGAGATGGATGCCGAGGGGCGGTCTGAGAGGCCCCCGTATGCCCCTGGAAAGAAAAAGGGCAAAGCTGAGAACCCAAGAAACTCCTCTTCTTAAGGACTGTCCTGGGCCCATTTCCTCATCAGTAGTCTACCCTGTGTGTAGTCGCTGGCCAAGATGCCAGACAGCTCTGTGGGTAGTGACCCCTGATGCTTTTACCAATGGCTCCCAACTGATGCTTCCTGTGCTGCTGAGGCACTGCAGAGTTATTGCAAGGAGGTCCTAAAGTCCAAATGTGTCTCTATCTTTTTCTGAATCAACAGCTGAAAGACTATTGCAGAAACGGAGAATAGAATGTCTTAAATATATACATATGTGTTTTTGTAGAGAAGGGGTCTCGCTATATAATAGCCCAGGTCAGCCCTGAGTTCCTGGACTCAAGTGATCTGCCCACCTCAGCTCTGGGATCACAGGCATGAGCCACCGTGCCCAGCTGCCCGAAATATTTTGACATTCAAAAGGAGTCCTGGGCCGGGTGCAGTGGCTCACACCTGTAATCCCAGCACTTTGGGAGGTTGAGGTGGGAGGATCACTTGAGGTTAGGAGTTTGAGAGCAGCCTAGACAACATGGTGAAACACCGTCTCTACTAAAAATACAAAAATTAGCTGGACGTGGTGTGCACACCTGTAATCCCAGCTACTTAGGAGGCTGAGGCAGGAGAATTGCTTGAACCCAAGAGGTGGAGGTTGCAGTGAGCTGAGATTGTTTCACTGCACTGCAGCCTGGGTGACAGAGCAAGTCTCTGTCTCAAAACACACACATACACACACACACACACACAGCCTGGGTGACAGAGCAAGTCTCTTGTCTCAAAACACACACACACACACACACAGAATTCTGGCTGGACACAGTGGCTCACGCCTGTAATCCCAGCCCTTTGGGAGGCCAAGGTGTAAGAATGACTTGAGCCCAGGCGTTCAAGACCAGTTTGGGCAACATGGTGAGACCCCATCTCTTACAAAAAAAAAAAAAAAAAAAAATTAGCTAGGTGTGGTGGTGGCACACGCCTATGGTACCAGCAACTTGAGCGGCTGAGGCAGGAAGATGGCTTGAGCCAGGGAGGTCAAGGCTGCAGGAAGTTGTGATGGCACCACTGCACTCCAGCCTGGGAGACAGAGCGAGACCCTATCTCAAAAACAAAAACAGTAATTTTTAAAAATAAAAAAATTTCAAAAACACACAAGCAAACAAAAAAAAAGTGTCCTTTGTTGAACTATAGGACAAAGTCCCCTAACTCTAGGAGGCATCAAAGATGCTCCTTCTATTACTCCCCCAACCCACACCAACTTGATCTTTACCTTACCTTGTATTCATGTCTCTTCCACTTTAACCAAATTATCCCATCCAATTTGTCCCCATATCCTGGGCCCTCTCCACAGGTCTCTGCTCTTGCCCTTTGCATCCCCAGGCGTGTCCTCTCCTCTCCTTGGCGTCACAGTCCCTGTCTCTCCCACCTTCCCCTGCTCTCTTCCTCCCCTGAGCTCCCAACATGCTTCCTGCTTGTGCTGCTCAGGGGACACTAAGCTTTCTACAGGGAGTGACGTGAACCCAGCTGAAAACCTCCAGAGGACAAGCAGCTCATCTCAGGCATCCTAGCTACCCCATCCTGGCCCGGGACACAGCGCAGGGCCAGGTATGCACTAGGGGCATCCTCCAAGTCTGTCCAATGGCAGGCCACAGCCTACACAAATGTCACAGGCAGGCAGTGCTCAGAACACAGGCGTGTGGTGCACAGACAGCATGGCTTGGGAGACAGGGTGGCACAGCCCGTCTTCCTCAGTGACCCTCAAGTGTCCTCTCCCTGGTCTTAGCTACTGCGATCTGATGAGATGCACGGTCCACTCTAGATCTAAGATTCCATGATTCATGTGTTCATTCACTGAATACAGCCTGTGTGCTAGGCACTATGCAGCTGGAACTCAGAACAGAGGGTCAGGAGAAAAGGCTATAGTGGAGGCCTAATCTGGAGATATGAGTTGGGACCGGGCAACACATCTTTGTGTGTGTGTGTGTGTGTGTGTGTGGGTTGGGTATACAAAAAGTACGGAGTCAAGAGAAAATGTAGCTGCCCCTGACAGACACAGAGATGCAGAGTAAGAGCAAAACAAAGATTTCTACGAAGTATTCCAGAAGCTTGGAGAAAACAACCATTATTTCCAGCTAGAGTGCTGGCCGGCAGGAAACTGACTGAAAAAGTGACAAGGCTGGATGCAGAAGGCTGGCTAAGGTTTGCTTGGGGCCTGCGTGGGGTCGCGATGATTCGAAACAGCAAACTGTGGCTGTGTTCAGGGACAAAAGGCCAACATTTGGTGGGGTTGGGGTGGGGCATCTGGAAAACAGGGATGGGGGCACAGTGGAGTCTGGAGAGGTCATGGCGCCTGACAGCAGGGGCCCCGCACGGCAGGTTCTGAGGCTCCGAGCTCTCTAAGGCTCCACCCTTACCCTGCGACAGGCGGTCATTGCTCTCGCTGGGTCCAAGCATCAGGTCCTGGCTGGGTAGACTCTCCGAGTGATTCAGGCAGGACAGCTCCAGGCTGTCTGTGTTCTCCCTTGTAAGGAA
Organism: Papio anubis; assembly: GCF_008728515.1. Classification (NCBI taxonomy): domain Eukaryota; kingdom Metazoa; phylum Chordata; class Mammalia; order Primates; family Cercopithecidae; genus Papio; species Papio anubis. Next base: position 47,054,801 of record NC_044993.1, on the reverse strand, counting down.
TGAGGTCCCAGGGGCCAGAGGGAGGGTCATGGGGCGGGGACTGGTAGTAGGGCAGGGTCTGCAGAGACAGGGAAGATGGTGCTGGGAGGAAAGTCACCAGGTAAGAGGCGCGAGGCTGCTCCCCAACCCCACCCTATGTCCCTCAGCGACGGAAGTCAGGCTCCTCACCCTGGGCTCAGGCATTCTTGGATGTCAGACACCCAGGCCTTCACATGCTGGGCGTCCACTGTCTCCAGGATATACTCAGAGGGACCTTCCACCTACAGAGACGAGACGACACCTCAGCTGGGGCAGGGGCAGGGAGGCGGCTTAATCCACACCTAATGAGAGCAATGTATGTAGGATGTCTAAAAACAAGATGCATTCCAATTCTCTCTGGAGGCCAGGTACGGTGGCTCACACCTGTAATCCCAGCACTTTGGAGGCCCAGGAGGGCGGATCACAAGGTCAAGAGTTCGAGACCAGCCTGGCCAATATGGTGAAACCCCGGCTCTACTAAAAATACAAAAATTAGCCAGGCATGGTGGCAGGTGCCTGCAGTCCCAGCTATTCAAGAGGCTAAGACAAGAGAATCGTTTGAACCCAGGAGGCGGAGGTTGCAGTGAGCCAAGATCATGCCACTTCAACTCCAGCCTGGGCAACAGAGTGAAACACTGTCTCAAAAAAATAAAAAATAAAAATAAAATAAAATAAAATAGGCCGGGTGCGGTGGCTCATGCCTATAATCCCAGCACTTTGGGAGGCTGAGGCGGGCGGATCATGAGGTCAGGAGATCGAGACCATCCTGGCTAACATGGTAAAACCCTGTCTCTAATAAAAATACAAAAAATTAGCCGGGCATGGTGGCAGGCGCCAGTAGTCCCAGCTACTGGAGAGGCTGAGGCAGGAGAATGGCGTGAACCCGGGAGGCACAGCTTGTAGTGAGCCGAGATCGCACCACTGCACTCCAGCCTGGGCGACAGAGCGAGACTCCGTCTCAAAAATAAAAAATAAAAAAATAAAATAAAGTAAGGCCAGGCACAGTGGCTCAGGCCTGTGATCCCAACACTTTGGGAGCCCAAGGGGGTGGATCACTTGAGGCCAGTTCGAGACCAGCCTGCCCAACATGGCAAAACCCCATCTCTGCTAAACATACAAAAAAATTAGCCGGGCGTAGTGGTGCATGCCTGTAATCCCAGCTACTCAGGTGACTGAGGCATGAGAATCACTTGAACCTGGGAGGCAGAGGTTGCAGTGAGTCAAGATCGCGCCGCTGCACTCCAGCCTGGGGGGCAGAGTGAGGCTCTGTCTCAAACGTAAATAAATAATAAAATTAGCCAGGCATGGTGTCACATGCCTGTAGTCCCAGCTCCTTAGGGACTGAGGCAGGAAGATCACTTGAGCCCAGGAGTTCGAGGCTACACCAGACTACAGTGAGCTATAATCAGCCTAGGCAAAAGAGGAAGCCTAGGCTAAAGAGGGAGACCCTGTCTCTCTAAAACAACCACAACAAAAACCCCACAGTTCCCTTTGAAGTGGAGGCATTATTCTTGAGTAAGAACATTTCCCTGTCTTCCCCTATCCCAGAAAAGCTGCAGCCCCAGGGACACACTCTCAAGGCACTGGACACATATACATACCTCCTTTCAGTGACGCCACTTGCTTAAATGCGCTGAGGACTTTCTCTTTAACACACTTAAGCACTGCCGGCGGGTGGGAAGCTGAATTCCTACCTTAACCACAAACGTATTCTCCCGGTCAGGCATCTCCAGGGCTGTGGTTGTCCGGACGTCTGTGATAGAAGAGCAGGGGATGCTGAGTCGGGGCCGAGAGGCCTAGGTCAGGAGAAAGAAATAGATCCAGGTGTTTGGTTTGCAAAGACCACCCTTCCCTTCCCTCTAGACAGTCATCTTTCCTTCTACATCTTCGGGAAGTTAGACTAAAGGCAGCCACACTGCTTTCTCAGTCCTTCCCACAGCTGCTAAGAGAGCCAGGAGCCAGCTTTACAAACAAAGAGTGAGCGACGCCAGGGCCGTGGGCTGGTAAACACCAGAGCTTATCTGCAGGGCTGTGACCACTCTGAGCACTCTCTCCCTCGCTCCCAGTCACCCACCCTCCATGGGGCCTCACCTTGGGTGGTACAAAGAACTCCAGGCGACTTCCTCCTCCTCCTTCTCCTTCACTTCGAAGCAGCAGGCGACACTTCTGCCACTGAGGCTGCCCTCCTCCCCCTGAAGGAGGCCCAGCCGCCCCTCCTCCCCGGCCCACTCCGGCTGGGTCAGGGGCTGCCTCTTCAGCCCCCATGAAACTCAGCAGCTCTTCCCTCTGGACCATCCCTGCTCCATCCTTCAAGGCGCCCCCTCCCCGACTGAGTCTCAGCCTCTCAAAACGGTGAGTCCATCTTTCCCCAGGGGACGGTCCATCACTGCCCAGTCCCCTACCAATAGTCCCAGCCCCGCCAGAGGAGTTGGAGTTGCTGTTTCCACCTAAGACTGGGGGACCTGATGAGGTCTCCAGGGGCCCAGTCGAGGAGGGAGGGTCAACGGTCCCCCGCCACTGCAGGATGCCACGGACTGAGCCTCGGACGGAGCGACCCACTGAGCGCAGGGAGAAGCGCTTCTTGAGCTTCGGCTTGGAGGAGGTTGTAGAGGAGGAAGAGACTGAGGAAGGGAGGGGGCCGGCCAGGTCCTCAGATGATCGAGAAGGGCCCAGCACAGCCAGGGGCCCACCCACCCTGCAGCTCTCAAGGGACAGGTCATGTGGCGAGATCTCCGCACCAGGGCTCAGGGGAGCCAGGATGGGTGGCGACAGGGAGCCAGAGGCCCGGGCCACCTCGGCTTCAAAGTGCTGCAGGAAGAGCTCAGCAAAACGGCGGGAGAAGGCAGCCTCAGCCCCGGGCCCCGCATATTGGGGGTGGGAGGCCAGGTAGAGGCGAAAACGGCGGGCAAAGTCCAGAGCCGCAGCCCGGGCGTGGGACTCACAGAACTCCCGCCAACTAGGGGGCGGGGGTGGGGGCAGCGGGGGAGACGAGGGGGAGGCCCCGTCCTCTGGGGAAGGGGCACCATTCATGATGGGCCCCAGGAGGTGGAGAGGGGGAGCCTGCGGGGCACAAAGAGGGAGGCAGCCAGAAGACGAGGGGTGGGCGGCAGCAGCTGCGGAAGGAAGAGAGAGGCACACACGAGGGTCACTGCTGAGGGCGCACTGGGGGCTGCATCCCACCCCCAGCCAGAGACGCTCATCCCTACTTCAGACTCCACAGAGAGCCATGGGGAAGGGAGCCCAACACCTCCCTTCCCTCTCCCAGATCCTAGCACCCCGCAGGCCCCAGCCAACTGGTTCTCCAGCAGCCTGCCCCAGCCTGCCGCGTTTGTCCCCAATTTCCTTAGCTTTGGATCCAGCGGTAGAGGGCTTTGGAGCACCTTCCCCCTAAAAAAGAGAACTTTTCCAGATCACCCCTCTTCTCTACGTCGGATCCTCCAATATTCATGTCACACTTCCCATGAGCCATTTGAGAGGCTCCCTCTTGGTTATCTTACCTTTCTCTGTGAGAGGTTTCAAAGACCCCTCAAACAGATGAGGAAACCGAAGCTCAGAAAAGTTTCAGAACTCCAAGTCTACTGTTTTCCCCTCTCCACAGTCCCTGTCCCCAGGGACCAGCTGGGCCAACCTCAGCCATAGCACCTCACCGCCCTAGCTCGCAGGGGGCTAGAGGGGAGCTGGGACTCTAGACCTTAGAAAGCCTGCCTCACACATCTTAGGGTCCAGCTCTTCGAAGGGGGCCGATTCACTAAGGAGGATGGATGCATGACGGACCAAAACAGTAATTGTCTTGAAAGCTGACCCCAGAGTCCAGCACACACGCACTGCGTGAAGGAGATCTGAAATAGCTGCAGCCCACTTCTTTGGTATCCCTTCAGTATGGGGCCAGAGGCCGCAAGGACCCCAGAGGAGCAACTAGGTTGGGTCAGGTCAAGTCTTTGCTGGCCTCACATAAACAAAACATCACAGGGAGAGCTGGGGCCCTAGGATTTTTCACCTTCCTCTTCTCCCACTGGGGAGTATGCCCTAAAGGCAGGTTAGCCTTCTGGTTAAGGCCATGGACTAGAGTCAGACCAGGGCTGAAACCACCTTATGAGTGCCCAGTCCAGCCACCTTATAAGCGATGTTATCTTGAACAAATCCCACGTCCTCTCTGAGCCTCCGTTTTTGTATCTGTTAAACAGAGCTCATGATCCCTCCCCCCTCGAAATGTTGAGAGAATTACATGGAATGGGATATGTCAGCGCTGAATGCAAAGTAAGCATCCGCTAAACGACTGCCATTGTTACCATCTTCATGTGGGAGAAAAACATTATAGTTCCAGTTTTCTAAAAGAGAAATGAGAGATAGCAGGAGCCCTCTCAAGGTCTTACAACTATAAAGTGGCAGAGCTGGGTGTGGAATTTACAACCCTTGGCTCTTTTGTTAGCGCTCCTCCCCCCCACGCAATACTGGAAGGTGACAGCCCCAGGACTGGGGCCAGGACAGCCCAGGAAAGTCTTCTCAAACCCTCAGCGACCTCAGACTCCTGTTCAAACCTACAGCCAGGCTGTAAGTCGGCGAACCCTCCCCTTCCTCCTGGGCCTCGACCCTACAAGCTCAGATGGCTCCAACTGCAGGGACGACTCCAAACCAACGAGAAAGAGTCAGGAGATGCAGGAGTCATGGAGCAGGGGGGAACCCAGCCAAGAGGTGCAGACCAATCTCCAGCCAGCGGCCACCTCCGCTCACACAGGCCCACCCAACCCTCTGCACCGCAGACAGACCCAGCCCCCTTCAGGCCCGCTGACCCTGCGGCTCCTAAGCTGGTGACTCAGTTTCTCTTCTGCCAAGCAGGACTCAGACACAGTTTCCCGGTGCACCTGCTTCCTGGCTCAGTTCTGATATTTCCCGAAGGGCGGGTGATGGAGGGTGCAGGCTCCGCTCTTGGCTCGGACCCTCCGGGCCCGGTGGTCCATCCACTCCGACCCGACCCTACTCCCTGGACACCCCCCAGCCGCCCATTCTCCGGGGCCGCATCCGCCTCGGGACCAGCCCTGTCTGCTGCACTCTCCGGGGCCGAGTGCCCCTCCAGCCCCCGGCCCTCCACGCCCACCCCCACCCAGGGATCCTCTCGGGCGCCAGGGCCGGGTCGCGGAGAGGGAAGAGGCACTTGAAGAGGGGGGTTCCGGTTCCGGTCCCACCTGCATCTCGGTCCCCGCGGTTAGCTCCGGCGGCAGCGGCGACTCCCGCTCCCTGCGCCCCCACCCACTACGCGACGAGCGCCCAGCCCGGTTCCGCGCAGGCGCCAGGACCCCCTTTCCCGTCGCTGACGGAAGCGACCATAGAGAAGAGCGGCGGGAGGGAAGGGCACCTCCATACTTACTTCCGCCATTCTCCCGCTCGGCGCCGACCCCGGGAGACCGAAGACGGTGTGAATCTCGTAGGGCTTCAGTGCCTTCTCCAGTTGCACCTAAAAGCGGCCACAGACGCGGCGGGGGAAGGGCTTGGATCCCACCAGAGCGTCCTCCCGGAGGAAATTCGGGACAAAGGGACGATGTAGACCATAGAGAAGCCGCCTTAGGGGATAGAGTCCCAGGGCCCGGCTGAGGGCTAGAGTAGCCGCCGAGCACCGGAAACCAGCGAGATGATGAGGCTGTGTGAACGGCCCGCTGCAGCCTAGAGCGCCGGCCCCGCTGCGGAGGGGCACGCGGACAACGCCCCCAAGGAGCTGAGCGGGGGAAGAAGCGGCTGACCTTGGGGCGGCCCTGTGAGGAGGCGGAGCCTGAACTTAACGACCTTGGTTTATCTGAGGAGAGGCAGGCGGTCCGGGAGTTTGTATCTCTGAAACTGGAGATGAAGATGGGAGGTAGAAATAATGAGATCAGAGCGCGGTGGCTCACGCCTGTAATCCCTGCACTTTGGGAGGTCGAGGCGAGTGGATCACGAGGTCAGGAGTTCGAGACCAGCCTGGCCAACACAGTGAAACCCTGTCTCTACTAAAAATACAAAAGTTAGCCGGGCGTGGTGGCGCGCGCCTGTAGTCCCAGCCCCTCGGGAGGCCGAGGCAGGAGAATAGCTTGAACCCGGGAGGCAGAGATTGCGGTGAGCCGAAATGGCGCCAGGGCACTCCAGCCCGGCAACAGAGCTAGACTCCCTATCAAAAAAAAAAAGAAAAGAAAAAAGAATTAATGAGGTCAGGGCCGGGCGCGGTGATCACTTGAGGTCAGGAGTTTGAGACCAGCCTGACCAACATGGTGAAACCCCCGTCTGTACTAAAAATACAAAAAAATTAGCTGGGCGTGGTGGCAGGCGCCTGTAATCCCAGCTACTTGGGAGCAGGCTGAGGCAGGAGAATCGCTTGAACCCGGAAGGCGGAAGTTGCAGTGAGCCAAGACTGCCATTGCCAGCCTGGGCAAAAGAGCGAGACTCTGTCTCAAAAATAGTAACAACAATAATAACGAGGTCAATTTCAGACGTGCTTTTGGGACATCTGTGGGCATGTGGTCTGGAGATCAGAAGAGACATCAAGGCCAGTTAGAGAAATCGAGAACAATTAAAGTATGGAGGGTAGTGGAAAGCATGAGCACAGTGAGATCCTCCACCCATCCAGTCTCTCATTGACCCGGCTCCAGCTGGCCTAAACAATAAAGGAAGCCATGGCCCAAGTAATCGAAAAGTCCAGAGCAGACAGATTCCAGACAGGTGAACACAGGGGCCAGAAGAGATAGGAACCTGTGGCTCACCATCTCTGGTTCTGGCTTCCTGGTGCATTTGGCTTCACCCTCAGGCAGGCTCTCCTCTCTCAGTGGCAAAATGGCTTTTTGTAGCTCCAAGCTTGAACCCTAATAGCTTAGCAACTCTCCTAGAAGAAGCATGCCTCTTTTCTGAGATTCCCAATGAAATTTCCAGAACTGAGTAGCTGATTGGATCAAGTGCCCATCCTGGAACACGAAGACAAATAACCCAAGAGGGGAAGATGGATAAATATCCTGACTCACCTAAGAATGTTCAAAGATGGCAGGGTGCGGTGGCTCACGCCTGTAATCCCAACACTTTGGGACGCCGAGGTGGGCGGATCACGAGATCAGGAGTTCAAGACCATCCTGGCCAACATAGTGAAATCCCACCTCTACTAAAACTACAAAAATTAGCCGGGCATGGTGGCACATGCCTGTAATCCCAGCTAGTTGGGAGGCTGAGGCAGGAGAATCACTTGAACCCGGGAGGCAGAGGCTGTGGTGAGCCGAAATCATCCCACTGCACTCCGGCCTGGGCAATAGAGCGAGACTCCATCTCAAAAAAAAAGGCCGGGCACGGTGGCTCACGCCTGTAATCCCAGCACTTTGGGAGGCTGAGGCAGGCAGATCACGAGGTCAGGAGATCGAGACCATCCTGGCTAACACGGTGAAACCCTGTCTCTACTAAAAATACAAAAAATTAGCCAGGCATGGTGGTGGGCGCCTGTGAGAATGGCATGAACCTGGGAGGCGGACCTTGCAGTGAGCGAGATCGTGCTGCTGCGACAGAGCAAGATTCCGTCTCAAAAAAAAAAAAAGTGCCGCGCGTGGTGGCTCCTGTAATCAATCCCAGCACTTTGGGAGGCTGTGGTGGGCAGATCACTTGAGGTCAGGAGTTTGAGACCAGCCTGGCCAACATGGCGAAACCTCATCTCTACCAAAAATACAAAAATTAGCCGGTATGGTGGTGTGTGCTTGAAATACCAGCTACTTGGGAGGCTGAGGCAGGAGAATCGCTTGAACCTGGGAGGCAGAGGTTGCAGTGAGCCAAGATCGTGCCACTGCACTCTAGCCTGGGCGATAGAGCAAGACTCTGTCTTAAAAAAAAAAAATTCGAGAAGTGGGAGGAAAGATGTGGAGAGATGTTCTACACAGTTTGGCTGAAAAGGGAAGGAGAGAGAGAAGGCAGGTTGTAAGTGTGAGAAGGTAGAAAGGTTTGCTTGTTTGTTTCTATCTTGAGGAAGATCTGATTTTGTTGGAAATGTTAAGGGGAAAGGAATCAGTAGGGAGGATGGTCGCTGAAGGAGCAAGGTTGCGGGGAAGGTTGGTGGGGACATTACCCAGGGCCCAGGTTAAGTCATTAATACGAAGGGGAGAAACGCTTCTTCTTCAAAAGCAGGGATGTAAAACTCGGGATGCTTTCCGCTATAACTGCTAGAAACCCTAATTTCAGCTAACTTAAACATGAAAAGAGAGGGGGTCTATTGGTTTAAATAATTGAAAAATCAGAGATAGAATGACTTCAGGCATGGCTGGAGCCTGAGGCTCAAACAATGTTGATTTGAACTTGGTCTCAGTCTCTTTTAGTTCTGCTTTTCCCAGGACTTTCTTTTTCTTTTTTCTTTTTTTTTTTTCCTGATACAGGGTCTTGCTCTGTCACCTGGGCTGGAGTGCAGTGGTACAATCATCGCTTACTGCAGCTTCGAACTCCTGGGCTGAGGCGATCCTCTCACCTCAGCCTCCCCAGTAGCTGGGACCACAGGTGTGACCCACCATGCCTGGCTCCCTGGACTGTCTTCATTCTCAGGCAGGTTGTCTTCTCGTAGGTAGCAAAATAGCCAAGCCTCATTCTACCAGCTTAAACAACCCTGGCAGAAAGAGTATAGCTTTCCCCATAACTCCAGCAAATAAAATAGGGCTGTCTCATCAGCCCAGCTTTCATCACCCAATGATCTTCCGTCATTTAGTAAAGAATTTATCTGTTGGGTACTAGGCTTAATACCTGGGTGATGATATGTACAATAAACCCCCATGACAGGTGTCTGTCTATGTAATAAACCTTCACATGTACCCCCAAACCTAAAATAAAAAATAAGCTGGGTGTGGTGGCTCACGCCTGTAACCCCAGCACTTTAGGAGGCTAGGCAAATCACCTGAGGCCGGGAGTCCGAGACCAGCCTGGGCAACATGGTGAAACCCCATCTCTACAACAAATGCAAAAAAATTAGCCAGGTGTGGTGGCCCATGCCTGTAATCCCAGCTACTCAGGAGGCTGAGGGACGAGAATGGCTTGAACCAGGGAGGCAGAGGTTGCAGTGAGCCAAGATCATGCACAGCAAGATCCTGTCTGTAAAAAAAAAAAACAAATAAATGATTTTTTTTTTTTTTTTTTTTTTGAGAAACAGTCTCTCTGTGTCACCCGGGCTGGAGTACAGTGGTATGATCTCAGCTCACTGCAAACTCTGCTTCCCAGGTTCAAGTGATTCTCATGCCTCAGCCTCCCGAATAGCTGAGATTACAGGCGTGCGCCACTAGGCCTGGCTAATTTTTGTATTTTTAGCAGAGACGGGGATTCGCCATTTTAGTGAAGCGGGTCTCGAACTCCCAGCCTCAAGTGATCTGCCCGACTTGGCCTCCCAAAGTGCTGGGATTACAAGCATGAGCCACTGTGCCCAGCCAAATAAATAAAATTTTAAAAATAATTTGGCTGGTCTTTGTCCCAGGTTCCTGGCATAGAGCCTCCAAAACACTTGGAAATTCCTGAGTCATAGAAATGTCTGTTATTCAGAAGTTCCTTATGTAACACCTGAGTTTTTCTGTTTTTTGTTTGTTTGAGATGGGGTCTCACTGTCTCCCAGGGTGGAGTGCAGAGGCCCAATCTTGGCTCCCACTGCAACCTCCACCTCCAGAGTTCAAGCCATTCTCCCGCCTCAACTTCCCAAGTAGCTGGGATTGCAGGCATGGGCCACCACACCCAGCTAATCTTTGTATTTTTAGGAGAGATAGGGTTTCCCCATGTTGGCCAGGCTGCTCTCAAACTCCTAACCTCAGGTGAGCCACCCACACCTGCCTCCCAAAATGCTGGGATTACAGGCGTGAGCCACTGTGTCCAGCTAACACCTGAGTATTTGCTAATGAGGTGACTCATGGCAGGCCCTCAGTAGCTTCAGGATGGGGTCTGGTCACCAGAAAGACCAACCCTGTGATTAGAGGGTTGGGATTTTGAGCCAGCCCAACCCCCAGGGAGGGGAGGGGGCCCAAGGATAAGACCAATCACATGGTTAGTGATTTACTAATAAGAACTCCGGACACAACCTCAGTGGGTGTTCTGGTCAGCAAATGCATTGATGTGCTGGGAGGTGACATGCCCTGCTTCCACAGGGGAGAGGGCACGGGAGCTTGGTGGCCCGCTCTCCCAGCTCTCCCTGTGTGTCTTCATTGGCTGGCCCTGCTTTGTATTCTTTGTAAAGCTGTAATCCCAGGTGTAGTGCTTTCCTGCGTTCTATGAGTCATTGTTTTCATTTAAGTAAAATATACATGTGTAATTTACATCTTTACCATTTTTAAGTGTACAGTTAGGTGGTAATAAATACATTTATATTATTTTTTGCCTCTTCACCTCCCCCCCCACTCCCCATTATGAGCCATTCTTGTGAACTTTTGAACCTCATGGGGGACAGTGTGGCCTCCTCTGGGAAGCCATGCATGGGTGGTCCACCTAGGCCACCTCTCAACTACCTTTTTTTTTTTTTTTTGAGACGGAGTCTCACTCTGTCACCCAGGCCGGAGTGCAGTGGTGCAATCTCGGCTCACTGCAACCTCCAACTCCCAGGTTCAAGCAATTCTGCCTTAGCCTCCCAAGTAGCTGGGATTACAGGTGCACACCACGACGTCCAGCTAATTTTTGTATTTTTAGTACAGACGAGGTTTCACCATGTTGGCCAGGCTGATCTCGAACTCCTGATCTCAAGTGATCCGCCCACCTCGGCCTCCCAAAGTGATGGGATTACAGGTGTAAGCCACCATGCCCGGCCTCAAGTACCTTTTACTTAGTAGCTTTTGTGTGACATTCACCAAGTGCTTCCAGTTGTGATGTCTCCCATCGCATCAGAGTAACATGGGTGTGACGGGAGCCCTGGGTTTGGAAGCACACTCAGGGTTGGCATGCAGGGACTTGGGGAGGCAGGGGGCAGAGTAGAAGTTGGTGCAGTGGTCCACAAGAGGGCTGATGTTGGCCTGGCTCTGGCGATGTAATGGGGTTGGTGCCAAGGGATTTAACCAGAGAGACTTCCCAGGCTCTTGGGAAGAGTGAAGAGTGAAGGATGCCTTTGAGTTTCCACTGAGGAAGGATTTATTCAGTGGCACCAAGGACAGTGTGCTGGGACCTAGTCCTTAATGTGCCACTAAGTTCCTAACTAGCACAGTACTCATTTCCATTGCACCAGACCCCATCCTCCTCTTAGAAGTTTTAGAGCTACAAGAAATCTTAGAGATCATCGTATGATTTAACCTCCACCCCCAATTTGCAGATAATAAAGCTGAGGGCCAAGAAGGTACAGCGACTCATCTTTATTTATAAAAATGAACATGAATACAAAATTTGCTTTCCATTGAAAACCTCAGGAAACTTACTAAGCCCAAGGCAAATGCTCAACTGAAATGATTCAATAAATAATTCCTCCAACAAATACTGATTCACTTAAGCATTAGGCATTGTAGTTTTTTTTTGTTTGTTTTGTTTTGTTTTTGAGACAGAGTCTCGCACTGTTGCCTGGACTGGAGTACAGTGGCGTGATCTGGGCTCACTGCAATCTCCGCCTCTGGGTTCAAGTGATTCTCCTGCCCCAGCCTCCCAAGTAGTTGGGATTACAGGCGTCTGCCACCACCACCAGCTTTTTTTTTTTTTTTTTGATTTTTAGTACAGACAGGGTTTCACCATGTTGTCCAGGCTGGTCTTGAACTCCTGACCTCGTGATTCACCCACCTTGGTCTCCTAAAGTGCTGGGATTACAGGTGTGAGCCACCGCACCCGTCCTTTTTTACTCTTAAGAACAATGCCGGCCGGGCGCGGTGGCTCAAGCCTGTAATCCCAGCACTTTGGGAGGCCGAGACGGGCAGATCACAAGGTCAGGAGATCGAGACCATCCTGGTTAACACGGTGAAACCCCGTCTCTACTAAAAAATACAAAAAAAAAACTAGCCGGGCGAGGTGGCAGGCGCCTGTAGTCCCAGCTACTCGGGAGGCTGAGCCAGGAGAATGGTGTAAACCCGGGAGGCGGAGCTTGCAGTGAGCTGAGATCTGGCCACTGCACTCCAGCCTGGGCGACAGAGCTAGACTCCGTCTCAAAAAAAAAAAAAAAAAAAAAAAAAAACAATGCCAGCCGGGTGCAGTGGCTCACGCCTGTAATCCCAGCACACTGGAAGACCGAGGCAGGCGGATCACAAGGTCAGATCAAGAACATCCTGGCTGGCCGGGCGCGGTGGCTCACGCCTGTAATCCCAGCACTTTGGGAGGCCGAGACGGGCGGATCACGAGGTCAGGAGATCGAGACCATCCTGGCTAACACGGTGAAACCCTGTCTCTACTAAAAATACATTTAAAAAAGTGAGTCGGGCGTGGTGGCGGGCGCCTGTAGTCCCAGCTACACGGGAGGCTGAGGCGGGAGAATGGTGTGAACCTGGGAAGCGGAGCTTGCAGTGAGTGGAGATCGCGCCACTGCACTCCAGCCTGGGTGACAAAGCAAGACTCTGTCTCAAAAATAAATAAATAAATAAATAAATAAAAAATAAAAAAGTAAGTTCTTACTGCCATGAGCTGGTGAGATGGGAAGAAAACAAGCAAACTAGAAAGATAATTTTGGGCATATAGATGCTATGAAGAAAATCAAGGTAGAAACAATCATGGGGGCCAGGTGCAGTGGCTCACGTCTATACTCCCAGCAATTTGGGAGGCAGAGATGGGCAGATCACTTGAGGCCAGGAGTTCGAGACCACCCTGGCCAACATGGTGAAACCTCGTCTTTACTAAAAATACAAAATTAGCCGCGTATGGTGGCACTTGCCTGTAATCCCAGCTACTTGGGAAGCTGAGGCATGAGTGTTGCTTGAATCTAGGAGGTGGAGGTTGCAGTGAGCTGAGATCACCCCACTGCACTCCAGCCTGGGTGATGGAGTGAGACTCTGTCTCAACAATAAAAAAAGAAACAATCATGGAATGTTTGCAAAATGAAAGGGGGGCCAGTGTGGGCCAGGCATGGTGTCTCACACCTGTAAGCTACCTTCAGAGGCCAAGGTGGGCAGATCACCTGAAGTCAGGAGTTCGAGACCAGCCTGGCCAACATGGTGAAACCCCGTCTCTACTAAAAATACAAAAATTAGCAGGGTGTGGTAGCAGTCATCTGTAATCCCAGCTACTTGGGAGGCTAAGGCAGGAGAATCGCTTGAACCCGGGAGGTGGAGGTTGCAGTGAGCTGAGATTGTGCCACAGCACTCCAGCCTGGGCGACAGAGGGAGACTCTGTCTCAAAACAAAAACAAAAATGAAGGGCCATTGTGGCCAGGGGAGTGAAGGAAATGAAAGTTGTACTGTATGGGTTCAAAGAGGTGGACAGGGGCCAGATTATGCAGGCCTTGTGGGACACACAGAGAATTTTATTATTATTGTCATTATTATTTTGAGACAGGGTCTCCTTCTGTTACCCAGGCAAAAGTCCAGTGGCTTGAGCACAGCTCAATGCAACCTTGAACTCCCAGGCTGAATTGATCCTCCTGCCTCAGCCTTCCAAGTAGTTGGGACTCCAGGGGTGCACTACCACGCCCAGCTAATTTTTCTACTTCTTGTAGAGACGGGGTCTTGCCATGTTGCCCAGGCTGGTCTCAAATTCTCGGGCTCAAGCAATCCACCCTCCTTGGCCTCCTAAAGTGCTGGGATTACATACAGGCATGAGCCGCCATACTTGGCCTTATTATTTTTTTAGTAACAGTTTTATTGAGATATAATTCACCTATCATGATTGAGATACAAATCGCCCACTTAAAGTAGGAACTTGGATTTTATTCCAAGTGCAGTGAGGAGTCATTTAGGGAGGATTCATTTATGGTCAATATTTTACTTATATTATTATTTTTGTTAAGACAGGATCTTGCCCTGTCACCCATGCTGAAATGCAGTGGTGTGATCACAGCTCATTGCAGCCTCGACTTCCTGGGCTCAAGTGATCCTCCCGCCCCAGCCTCCCACAGAGCTGGAACTACAGGTGCCTGCCACCATGCCCTGCTAATTTTTCAAATTTTTTGTAGAGATGGAGTCTCGCTACGTTGCCCACGCTAGTCTTGGAACTCCTGGGCTCAAGTTATCTTCCCACCTTGGCCTCACAAAGTGCTGGGACGATGCACATTTTAAAGACTGATCTGGCCGGGCGCGGTGGCTCAAGCCTGTAATCCCAGCACTTTGGGAGGCCGAGACGGGCGGATCACGAGGTCAGGAGATCGAGACCATCCTGGCTAACATGGTGAAACCCCGTCTCTACTAAAAAAATACAAAAAACTAGCCGGGCGAGGTGACAGGCGCTTGTAGTCCCAGCTACTTGGGAGACTGAGGCAGGAGAATGGCATAAACCCGGGAAGCGGGGCTTGCAGTGAGTTGAGATCCGGCCACTGCACTCCAGCCTGGGCGACAGAGCGACTCCGTCTCAAAAAAAATAAAAAATAAATAAATAAAGACTGATCTGGCTGCTGCATGGAGAATGGATGTGAAAGGTATTGGGGGCTGGGCGTAATGGTTCACATTTGAAATTCCAGCATTTTGGGAAGCTAAGGTGGGAGGATTGCTTGAGCCAGAAATTTGAAATTTGTTTGAGCCCAGAAATTTGAGACTAGCCTGGGCAACATAGGGAGACCCCATCTCTACAAAAAAAAAAAAAGGGGGTGTGTGGGCGCCAGACATAGTGGCTCATGCCTGTAATCTCAGCACTTTGGGGAGGCTGAGGTGGGTGGATCATGAGGTCAGGAGTTCGAGACCAGCCTGGCCAGCATGGTGAAACCTTGTCTGTACTAAAACTACAAAAAATTAGTTGGGCATAGTGGCGCACGCCTGTAGTCCCAGCTACTTGGGAGGCTGAGGCAGGAGAATTGCTTGAACCCGGCAGGCAGAGGTTGCAGGTTGCAGTGCCCGGCCAATATATGTTTTTTGTTTTTGTTTTTGTTTTTTTTTTAGACGGAGTCTTGCTCTGTCGCCCACGTTGGAGTGCAGTGGCACAAAATCGGCTCACTGCAACCTTCGCCTCCTGGGTTCAAGCGATTCTTCTCCCTCAGCCTCCCGAGTAGCTGGGGCCACAGGTGTGCACCACCATACTCAGCTATTTTTTGTATTTTTAGTAGAGACAGAGTTTCACCATGTTGGTCAGACTGGTCTTGAACTCCTGACCTTGTGATCCACCTGCCTCAGCCTCCCAAAGTGCTGGGGTTTCGGGGGGGGGGCCCCGGCCCCGGGTTTTTTTTTTTTTTTTTTTTTGAGACGGAGTCTCGCTCTGTCACCCAGGCTGGAGTGCAGTGATGCGATCTCAGCTCACTGCAAGCTCCGCCTCCCGGGTTCATGCCATTCTCCTGCCTCAGCCTCCCAAGTAGCTGGGACTACAGGCGCCTGCCACCATGCCCAGCTAATTTTTTGTATTTTTTAGTGGAGGCAGGGTTTCACCATGTTAGCCAGGATGGTCTTGATCTCCTGACTTTGTGATCTGCCTGCCTTGGCCCCCCAAAGTGCTGGGATTACAGGCGTGAGCCACCGCGCCTGGCCCCAATACATGTATTTTTTTTAAAAAAAGAAGGCGGCCAGGCGCACTGGCTCATGCCTGTAATCCCAGCACTTTGGGAGGTTGAGGCAGGTGGATCACAAGGTCAGGAGCTCAAGACCAGCCTGGCCAACACGGTGAAACTCCATCTCTACTAAAAATACGAAAAAATTACCCAGGCGTGGTGACAGGTGCCTGCAATCCCAGCTACTCTGGAGGCTGAGGCAGGAGAACCGCTTGAACCCAGGAGGCAGAGGTTAGAGTGAGCCGAGATCATGCCATTGCACTCCAGCCTGGGTGACAGAGCAAGACTTCATCTTGGAAAAAAAAAAAAAGAAGAAGAAAGGCATTGGGAAAGAGAACAGAAGCCAGGAGACCCGCTGGAGAGCTCCTGAGGTAGTAACCTGGATGAGAGATGATCCCGATTGAACCAGTGTTGACAGAGATAGTGAGACGTGGTCACACTGAGGATTCCGTTTGGAGAATCAGAACTGGGGAGGGGCGTAGGTGTGGGGAGAGGGGAGGGGAGAACAGTGGTGCCCCACGTTCAGATGTATAAGGAGAGTGGGAGGAAGTGGAGAGTCCTGTTTTGGATTTTTTTTTTTTTTTTTGAGATGGAGTCTTGCTGCGTCGGTAGGCTGGAGTGCAGCGGTGCGATCTTGGCACACTGCAACCTCCACCTCCCAGGTTCGAGCAAGTCTCCTTCCTCACCCTCCCGAGTAGCTGGGACTACAGGCAAGTGCCACCTGCCCAGCTAATTTTTGTATTTTTTTAGTAGAGACGTGTTGGCCAGGATGGTCTCAATCTCTTGACCTCGTGATCCACATGCCTTGGCCTCTCAAAGTGCTGGGATTGCAGGCACCATGTCCGGCCCTTTTATTTTTCAGATGGAGTCTCGCTCTGTCGCCCAGGCTGGAGTGCAGTGGCATGTTCTCGGCTCACTGCAACCTCTGCCTCCTGGGTTCAAGTGATTCTCCTGTTTCAGCCTCCCAAGTAGCTGGGACTATGGGAGTGTGCCACCACCCCCAGCTAATTTTTTGTATTTTTAGTAGAGATGGGGTTTCACCATGTTAGCAATGATGGTCTGTCTCCTGACCTCGTGATCTGCCCACCTCGACCTCCCAAAGTTCTGAGATTACAGGCATGAGCCACCACACCTGGCCCTTTTTGTTTTAGAGACATGGTCTGGCACTGTCACACAGGCTGGAGTGCAGTAGTGCTATCATTGCTCACTGCAGCCTCAAATTCCTGGGTTCAAGTGATCATCCTGTCTCAGCCTCCCTAGTAACTGGGATTATACAAGCATGTGCTGCCATATCTGGCTAATTTTTTTATGTTTGTAGAGAAAAGGTCTCACTATTTAGCCCAGGCTGGTCTCTAACTCCTGGTCTCAAGCAATAGCAGAATTGGTTTCAGTGCCCCCAGCAGTAGCTATTACAGACGAGTCTAAATCCTGGCATGTAGCATTTGATGGTAGTGACAGTAGCAGCAGTTTTCTTATCAGGTCAGATCAGTTCTATGGCTTGGAATTATCCAGCTAGCCCCACAATTCTGTAAGCTGCCTAATACCCTTAACAAATCCCTCTTCTGCTTAACCCAGCCAATGTAAAATCTGTTATCTGTAAATCAAGACTTCTGACTGAGCCATTCACTAATACAGAGGATGCTACGGTCAACAGCTCTATAAAATTTTCTCCCTTTGGGCTCTTTTCTGAACACTGTGTTTCTCAAACTCTAGCCATTCGTTCACTACCTTCCAAAAAATTTGCCATATATTCATACCACCCATAATAGTTTTTGTTTTATTTTTGAGACAGAGTCTCACTCTGTCACCCAGGCTAAGTGCAATGGCATGGTATCGGCTCACTGCAACCTCCGCCTCCTGGGGTCAAGCAATTCTCCTGCCTCAGCCTCCTGAGTAGCTGAGATTACAGGCGTGCACCATGCCCAGCTAATTTTGTATTTTTAGTAGAGACGGGGTTGCACCATGTTGGCCAGGCTGGTCTCGAACTCCTGACCTCAAGTGATCTGCCCACCTCGACCTCCCAAAGTGCTGGGATTAAGGGAGGAGACCACCCCTCATATTGTCTTATGCCCAATTTCTGCCTCCAAAGAAAGAAGTAAAAACTAAAAGGCAGAAATGAAATCCACAGGCAGACAGCCTGGCACCACACCCTGGGTCTAGCAGTTAAAGATCGACCCCTGACCTAATTGGTTATGTTATCTATAGATTACAGACACTGTATAGAAATGCACTGTGAAAATCCCTATCTTGTTTTGTTGTGATCTAATTACTGGTGCATGCAGCCCCCAGTCACGTACCCCCTGCTTGCTCAATCAATCATGACCCTCTCAAACGCACCCCCTTAGAGTTGTGAGCCCTTTAAAGGGACAGGAATTGCCCACTCGGGGAGCTCGGCTCTTGAGACAGGAGTCTTGCTGATGCCCACAGCCGAATAAACCCCTTCCTTCTTTAACTCGGTGTCTGAGGAGTTTTGTCTGCGGCTCATCCTGCTACAGGATTATAGGTGTGAGCCATTGCACCCAGTGCACCCATAATATTATCTACCAAACAGTATTCTTTTAAGTTGATTTGTTTTTTAAAACGTGATTATTTACTTATGCCAGTTTTTTTTCAAGCTAATACATATTAAAATAAATATAGCACCACAATGGCCGGGCGTGGTGGCTCACGCCTCTAATCCCAGCACTTTGGGAGGCCGAGGCAGGCGGATCACGAGATCAGGAGATCAAGACCATCCTGGCTAACCCCGTGAAACCCCGTCTCTACCAAAAACACAAAAAATTAGCCGGGCATTGTGGCAGGTGCCTGTAGTCCCAGCTACTCGGCAGGAGAATGGAGTGAACCCAGGAGGCGGAGGTTGCAGTGAGTCGAGATCGCACCACTGCACTCCAGCCTGGGCGACAGATAGAGGCTCCGTCTCAAAAAAAAAAAAAAAAAAAAAAAAATAGCACCACAAAAATAGAAACCATTAATTCAAATATCACTCCCAAAAAACTCACAACTTGCTAGTGGCCAATAGTGTCTTAGGATAAATTCCTACTAGAGTGAAGTGACAGGTACAGAGTAGAAGCAAAGAAAACCCTTTTAGGCTGGGCACGGTGGCTCATGCCTGTAATCCCAGTGCTTTGAGAGGCCAAGGTGGGCGGACCGCTTGGGCCCCGGTGTTGGAGACCAGTCTGGCCAACATGGTGAAACCCCATCTCTACAAAAAATACAAAAATTAGCCAGGCGTGGTGGTGTATGCCTGTAATCCCAGCTACTCGGGAGGTTGAGGTGGGAGGATGGTTTGAGCCTGGGGAGGCTGAAGCTGCAGTGAGCTGTGACTGCCCCACTATGCTCCAGCCTAGGAGACACACAGCAAGGCTCTGTCAAAAAAAACAAAAACAGCCGGGCGCGGTGGCTCACGCCTGTAATCCCAGCACTGTGGGAGGCCAAGGCGGGCGGATCACAAGGTCAGGAGATCGAGACCACGGTGAAACCGCGTCTCTACTAAAAATACAAAAAACTAGCCGGGCGCGGTGGCGGGCGCCTGTAGTCCCAGCTACTCAGGAGGCTGAGGCAGGAGAATGGCAGGAACCCGGGAGGCGGAGCTTGCAGTGAGCCGAGATCACGCCACTGCACTCCAGCCTGGGCGACAGAGCGAGACTCCGTCTCAAAAAAAAAAAAAAAAAAAACACAAAAACAAAAACAAAAACAAAACCCGTGTATACTACACACGATACCAGCCTTTCCTAAGCGGAGCTGATTGATTGGAGGGCCAGGAGGAGAGAAGTCTTAGCAAGTTCTTCACTTTATCTGAGCAGTAAAATGCTAGTTAAATTATATACAGTCTGGCCGGGCATGGCGGCCCACATCTATAATCCCAGCATTTTGGGAGGCCGAGGTGGGCGGATCACTTGAGTTTGGGAGTTCAAGACCAGCCTGGCCAATATGGCAAAACCCCATCTCTACTAAAAATACAAAAATTAGCTGGGCGTGGTGGCAGGCGCCTATAATCCCAGCTACTAGGGGGGCTGAGGCAGGAGAATCACTTGAACCGAGCAGATGGAGGTTGCAGTGAGCCGAGATTGTGCCACTGCACTCCAGCTGGGCAAAAGAATGAGACTCTGTCTCAAAAGAAAAAATATATATATATATGCTACAGTGCAGTGTGCACGCTTTTTGGGGTTTAGCGGTGTTAGATTCCTTAATCACCCTGACCATCAGTTTTCATATCTGCAAAATGGGGGAAATAATAGATCCTACTACCCAGGGTAGGACTGGGAGCGCTGATGGTGAAACAATATGAATGCCTGAACATCATAAAGCTCTAGTTCAGAGTTTCTCAAACTCCTCTGAGTTTTCATTAAAAAATTTTTTTTGGAGACGGAGTCTCGCTCTGTCGCCCAGGGTGGAGTGCAGTGGCATGATCTCGGCTCACTGCAACCTCCGCCTCCCGGGTGCAAGCAATTATTCTGCCTTAGCCTCCCGAGTAGCTAGGACTACAGGCACACACCGCGAAGTCCAGCTAATTTTTTGTATTTTAGTAGAGATGGGGTTTCACCATGTTGCCCAGGCTGTTCTCGAACTCCTCCTGAACTCAGGCAATCTGCCCACCTCGGCCTCCCAAAGTGCTAGGATTACAGGCGTGAGCTACCACGCCCAGCCAAAAAAATTTTATAGAGATGGGGTCTTTCTTGGCCGGGCATGGTGGCTCATGCCTGTAGTCCCAGCACTTTGGGAGGCCACGATGGGCGGACCACTTGAGGTCAGGAGTTCGAGAGCAGTCTGGCCAACGTGGGTGAAACCCCGTCTGTACTAAAAACACTAAAATTAGCTGGTCATGCTGGCACACGCCTGTAGTCCCAGCTACTCAGGAGGCTGAGGTGGGAGAATTGCTTCAACTCGGGAGGTGGAGGTTGCAGTGAGCCAAGATCGCCTCATTGCACTCCAGCCTGGGTGACAGAGTGAGACTCTGTCTCCAAAAAAAAAAAAAAAAAAAAAGAGATAGGGTTTTTCTCTGTCACTCAGAGTGGGGTGCAGTGTCACGACCATACCTCACCATAGCCTTGAACTCCTGAGCTCAGGCCATCCTTCTGCCTCAGCCTCCTGAGTAGGAGGGGCTACAGGTGCACACTACTGTGCCTGGCTAATTTAAAAACTTTTTTTTTGTAGAGATAGGGTCTCCTAATCTGCCCAGGATGGTCTTGAACTCCTGGCTTCAAACCATCCTCCCACCTCAGCCTCCCAAAGTGCTGGGACTATAGGCATGAGCCACTATGCCCAGCCTCCTCTGAGTTTTGGAAGGGTGTTTGTTACATAGCTTCCCAGTCTGTGCATAGACCCGACGGAATCGTATCTCCAGGGGAGGAATTAGGGAATCTTTGCAACAAACACTGTCCACTGGGTCTCAGGATCTGATGAGTTCCGAAACATAAATCAGGGTTAAGCAACCACAATTAACACTTTGGAGTGCCATGTGGAAGCTGCCATGAGATGATGGATGTGGAAGTTAAGGGACATTGACTACCCTCGCACTCAATTCATTCAACGTTCACTGCATGCTCCACCCTGTTAGGTGCTGGGGCCACAGACAGAATAAAGGAGACTCAGGCTGCCCTTAAAGGCTCCCCTAGCTGGCTCCTCATCCTTGGCTCCTCATCTGCAAAATTAGATGGGTGGGGTGATGCCCAAAGGAATTGCTCCTTAGGCTGCTGAGGGGCTACAGGGGTGGGCAGCGAAGCTGTCTGTCTTGTGGGCTCTGGCCCTGTGAGGTCTAGCAGTACAAGGTCCCCGCAAGCTGCCTGACCTCACGGGGCCCAACCCTGACTCCTACCCAGTTAATCTCCTCTCAGGGCCAGAGGTCAGGCTCTCCCTATGAAGTGGATACTACTATTCCCATTTTACAGATTAGAAAACAAAGCCTCAGCGGAGAGAGAGGTCACACTTCACCCCATCCCCGAAAGGCGTCCAGGACCTGGTCCCCTACCTCCAGCTGCGGCAGAAGGGGCCAGATATCTCGCAAGACCTGGGTAGCGAGTCGGACTCCAGACGACTCGGGGTCTCTCTCTGCCGGGCCCAGTTGGTTCCTGAGCAGTCGGAGCCGCAGCTGCCTCCCCGAGCCCGAGTCCCTCCCTCCGGGTCCGGCCTAGCCCGCCTGACTCCCATGCTGAGCACCTCCACAGCCCGTCGCCCTGACAACTAGTACGCCCATGAGCCTTCGCGGCGCCGGTGCTTTAGGGGACGCTCCCCAGTGCCCCCCGCGACCGCCAGAGAGAACTACGTTGCCCCTCAGCCCGTGAGGCCCGAGCGGTGGAAACCCTCTCCATCATTCTCCGCCCCCGAGACACCAGCCCCCTCCATGACGTCTTCATCCGCGCGCCCGAAGTAGGAGGAGACGGCCATAGACACTGGCGGCTAGAGGGGCCCGGACTTGCCCTCCCAGTCCTTACTTCCGTCGGAAGTGCCTTCCTGCCGCAGGCGCCCTTTCTCTGCTGCACGCTCGAGCTCCTGGGCCCCGTTCCCCGGTTCCTGGGACGCGAGTATGACCACAATGGCGGCAGCCACCCTGCTGCGCGCGACGCCCCACTTCAGCGGTGAGGGGTCGGGGAGGGCGATGGCGGCCCAGGAACACTTTGGGGGTGTGGTAGGTGGCTGGGTTCGGTCTGACCCCTGCCCTGCCTGACTCCCAAGCTTCGGTCCCGGCAGGTCTCGCCACCGGCCGGACCTTCCTGCTGCAGGGTCTGTTGCGGCCGCTGAAGACTCCGGCATTGCCTCTCTTGTGCCGCGGCCTGGCCGTGGAGGCCAAGAAGACTTACGTGCGCGACAAGCCACATGTGAATGTGGGTACCATCGGCCATGTGGACCACGGCAAGACCACGCTGACTGCAGCCATCACGAAGAGTGAGTGGGGTTGGGGCGTCCAGTAGCGCCTTATCTACTGATGGGACCTGGAGCCAGGGGGGCAAGGCTAGCAGAGTGTCTGCTGGAGGTGTTTACTGTGGCTCCAAGAGCAGAGGCTGTACCCCAAAGAAGTCACAGGGCAGACCCTTAAGGCCCCCTAACCTTTCTGACCCACAGTTATCTCTGCTGGAAGAGTTAGAGATTGGAGGAGGTTATGTAGGTGGGAGGGTTCAGGGGCGTGGTCTAAGCTCTGCCTCTAGCACTGGAACTTTAGCTGAGAGGTGTGTTCTCTTTCTCCTTTAGTTCTAGCCGAGGGAGGTGGGGCTAAATTCAAGAAGTATGAGGAGATTGACAATGCCCCGGAGGAGCGAGCTCGGGGTATCACCATCAATGCGGCCCATGTGGAGTATAGCACTGCCGCCCGCCACTACGCCCACACAGACTGCCCGGGTCATGCAGATTATGTTAAGGTGAGGGTTGCTGGGACACTGGAGACAGGGCCAGAAGCTGCCTCTTGTCAGGATAAATGTTAGGCTTGTGGGGAGGAGATTAAAATATTCAGTGTTTGGATATGAGATGGCAGGTTTGTGGCCATGGCCACTCAGAATGGGTGGTGAGGAGATGATAGAGAAAGGTGGGCCTGAGATTCTAACTGCTACACTTGCCTATATGGATGTGGACTGAAGAGCTCTTTGAACTTGGCTGTTTCCTCTCCTCCTCCTCCCCAGAATATGATCACAGGCACTGCACCCCTCGACGGCTGCATCCTGGTTGTAGCAGCCAATGACGGCCCCATGCCCCAGACCCGAGAGCACTTATTACTGGCCAGACAGGTACTCAGAGCCTGGGTAAAGGTGCAGAGGGGAAGAGTGGGGAGTTGGGCCCCTCTGTATACTGTCCCTGTCTCTCTGCTGTCTACAGATTGGGGTGGAGCATGTGGTGGTGTATGTGAACAAGGCTGACGCTGTCCAGGACTCTGAGATGGTGGAGCTGGTGGAGCTGGAGATCCGGGAGCTGCTCACCGAGTTTGGCTATAAAGGGGAGGAGACCCCAGTCATCGTAGGCTCTGCTCTCTGTGCCCTTGAGGTGAAGGCCGGGTCAGGCAGGGTGGCTGCTGCAGAGGGTGGGGCTAGATGGGCACCCAGAGCTCTGCTTTGTGTCTGGGAAGTGGCTCTTGATAATCGAGGGGAGTAGAATGGGGATTTCAGAGTCCTGTCGCTTCCCCTCAACAGGGTCGGGACCCTGAATTAGGCCTGAAGTCTGTGCAGAAGCTACTGGATGCTGTGGACACTTACATCCCAGTGCCCACCCGGGACCTGGAGAAGCCTTTCCTGCTGCCTGTAGAGGGGGTGTTCTCCGTCCCTGGTGAGGACTCTGCCTGTTCCCACGCACTCTCTCTAGCAGCAGCCTAGCTCGGGGTCCCTGATGTCCTGTCTTATTCCCTCTCAGGCCGTGGCACTGTGGTGACAGGTACGCTAGAGCGTGGCATTTTAAAGAAGGGAGACGAGTGTGAGCTCCTAGGACACAGCAAGAACATCCGCACTGTGGTGACAGGTACGGGAAGCCAGCCTGGGGACCAGGGGCTGACTGCAGGGTGGCCTTACCCCGGCAGATCCCTTGTACCTTCCCTCCATCTTACACTCGCCTTCCTTCTCCCCACTCCTTTTCCCCTTCCCTCCTAGGCATTGAGATGTTCCACAAGAACCTGGAGAGGGCCGAGGCCGGAGATAACCTCGGGGCCCTGGTTCGAGGCTTGAAGCGGGAGGACTTGCGGCGGGGCCTGGTCATGGTCAAGCCGGGTTCCATCAAGCCCCACCAGAAGGTGGAGGCCCAGGTGAGGGTGACGGTGGGCAGGGCTGAGCCAAGCTGTCCCCAGCATTCCAGCCGAGGCCATCTCACCCTCATTGTTCACTCTCCTCCAGGTTTACATCCTCAGCAAGGAGGAAGGTGGCCGCCACAAGCCCTTTGTGTCCCACTTCATGCCTATCATGTTCTCCCTGACTTGGGACATGGCCTGTCGGGTTATCCTGCCCCCAGAGAAGGTACGGTGGGTGGGAGAAATGTAGGGTGGAGGGAGCACTTTTTATATCACCTTTGCTTCACTCATAGTTCCAAAGATACACTGTGACAACCCAAGTGACTTTATTTCCTTAGGTGGAAAGGGGCTGCTTGCCGCTGCTAGCCAACAGAAGGGGCATGGCCCATGGACTTAGGGGCGGGAGTCCTCATCCAGTGTGCCCTAAGCTGAAGCAGGTTAAAAGCTTAGCTCTGCCAGCATGTACCCACAGAAAGATTTCCTAGAAAAAGTCTCTTCTTTCTGAGAGTTTCACTATGTATGAAAGCTTAGGAAGTCCTGTGACCAAGAAACCTTCATAACCCACAACTTCTAGACATTTTTTCCTCAAGAACATACCTTAGGAACACTCATCACTGGTCTCTTTCATGTTTTCCTGTCTCAATATGCTGTTTGCATCTGCCTGACAGCCTGGGATGGATGACACTGTCCCCAGGCAGAACCATTCCCCTGCTGCATTCTCCCATGACTCTTAACCTCCGAGGTACCCAAAAAAAACTTAAGGAATGAAGGCATCCTGGAGGCCACGCATGATCCTTCTCTTCCTACTCTAGGAGCTTGCCATGCCCGGGGAGGACCTGAAGTTCAACCTAATCTTGCGGCAGCCAATGATCTTGGAGAAAGGCCAGCGTTTCACCCTGCGAGATGGCAACCGGACTATCGGCACCGGTCTAGTCACCGACACACCGGCCATGACTGAGGAGGAGAAGAACATCAAGTGGGGTTGAGTGCAGACCTCTGCTCAGCTTCCCTTGCGTGTAAGGCCTGTTCTAGCTAGGGCTCCCTCCTGCTTCCAGTGCCCCCTCATGACACAGGCTGCAACCCAGCAGAGGGCAGCTAGGTGGACATTTCTCCTGGTTGGAAGGGTCGGCCTGCCTGACTGGGGAGGTCAGTAAACTTCTGTGAATAGTAAGCCAGCCTGTGTCCTGTGTCCTTTGTGTGAATTGGAGAGGATAGGAGAGGACAAAAAGGGTGTTGAACCCGAGACAGATGGGGAGCTTGTGAGATCCCAGAGCAATTTTAATGGAGAAATCAAGTCCAGTGAGCTTAGGGATTGCCTAGACACAGTAGGATACTGTTGAATAGCCTCCTGGGAGATACTGGGAAAGAATGTTCTATCGCTCTGGAGCCAGCATGGCCTCAGCTCAGGTGCCAAACCCACCTTGTTTCCTCGGAATACTAAGTGAATGTCTAGCGTCCATTCACGTTCTGTGGGAATGGGGACCGGACAGGCATATCTCAGATGCTCTAGGTTTGCTTCCAGACCACCACAATAAAGCAGGTCACAAATTTTTTCGTTTCTCAGTGAAGTTATGTTTATATTATAGTTGACCCTTGAACAATGCAGGGCTTAGGGGTGCCAGCCCCCTTCCATGTAGCCACAAATCTACATATAATTTGTTTTTGAGATGGGGCCAGCTTTGTGCAGTGGCAGTATCATAGCCAATGACTCCATGACTTGAAATATAATCAGCATTGGCAATTTTTGACGGTCTCTATGGGGAGGCTGAACAAAGGGAAAAAAGGAAATACAGGGTCTCACTGTCACCCAGGCTGGGTGTGCGGTGGCACCATCCTAGCTCATTGCAGCCTCAGACTCCTGGGCTCAACCTTGGTCTTCCAAACTGCTGGGATTAGAGGTGTAAACTACCGTGGTCCAGCTCCTCACATACAACTTGACTCCCCCAAAACATAACTAGTAACCTGCTGCCAGCCAGAAGCCTCACTGATAGCATGCAAAAGCATACTTTGTGTGTTATATGTATTATACACTGTATTCTTCAAACTAGAGAAAGTGTTAAGAAAATCATAAGGAAAATATATTCCCTATCAAGTGGAAGTGGATCATCATAAAGGCCCTCATTGCTTCACGTTTCTTAGGAGGAGGCCAAAGGGAGATAGGCAGACTCGGTGTAACCTGTATTTGAAAAAATTCACATGTAAGTGGACCTGTGCAGTTTGAACCCCAATCACTCAAGGGTCAACTGTACACTACATTAAATGTGTAATGTCTAAGAAAACTTTATTTAAAAATACTTGAGCCAAGGCCGGGCACGGTGGCTCACGCCTGTAATCCTAGCACTTTGCGAGGCCAAGGCGGGCAGATCACCTGAGGTCAGGAGTTTGAGACCAGCCTGGCCAACATAGTGAAACCCTGTCTCTAATAAAAATACAAAAAAATAAGCCGGGCATGCTGGCAGGTGCCTGTAATCCCAGCCATTTGGGAGGCTGAGGCAGGAGAATCGCTTGAACTTGGGAGGTGGAGGTTGCAGTGAGCCAAGATCGCACCATCGCACTCAAGCCTAGGCAACAAGAGCGAAACTCCATCTCAAAAAAAAAAAAAAACTTAAGCTGAGATTGCGCCATTGCACTCCAGCCTGGGTGACAGAGCGAGACTTGTCTCAAAAAAAAAAGAAAAAAGCTTTTGACCAGGAGGCCGAGGCGGGCAGATCATGAGGTCAGGAGATCGAGCCCATCCTGGCCAATATGGTGAAACCCCCTCTCTACTAAAAATACAAAAAAATTAGCTGGGTGTGGTGGAGCATGCCTGTAGTCTCAGCTACTCAGGAGGCTGAGGCAGGAGAATCACTTGAACCCGGGAGGTAGAGGTTGCAGTGAGCCGAGATCGCACCACTGCACTCCAGCCTGGTGACAAGGTGAGACTCTGTCTCAAAAAAATAAAAAATAAAAAAATAAAATTAAGAAAAGAGGCCATGTGTGGTGCCTCACACCTATAATCCCAGCATTTTGGAGGCCAAGAGTTTCAGAGCAGCCTGGGCAACATGGCAAAACCCCATCTCTACTAAAATATAAAAATTAGCCAGGCAGGCCGGGCACGGTGGCTCATGCTTGCAACCTCAGCACTTTGGGAGGCCGAGGCGGGCAGATCACCTGAGGTCAGGAGTTTGAGACCAGCCTGGCCATTATGGTGAAACCCCGTCTCTACTAAAAGTAAAGAAAATTAGCTGGGTGTGGTGGCGGGCGCCTGTAATCCCAGCTACTTGGGAGGCTGAGGCAGGAGAATCACTTGAACCCGGGAGGCAGAGGTTGCAGTGAGCCGAGATCACAGCATTGCACTCCAGACTGGGAACAGAGTAAGACTCCGTCTCAAAAAACAAACAAACAAAAACTAGCTAGGCATGGTGGCTTGCACTTGTAGTCCCAGCTACTCAGGAGGCTGAGGCACAAGAATCACTTGAAGCCGAGATGCAGAGGATGCAGTGAGCCAAGATCATGCCACTGCACTCCAGCCTGGGCAATAGAATGAGACTCTGTCTCAAAAGAAAAGAAAAAGGCCGGTCGTGGTGGCTCATGCCTGTAATCCCAGCACTTTGGGAGGCTGAGGCGGGTGGATCATGAGGTCAGGAGTTCAAGACCAGCCTGGCCAACATGGTGAAACCCCATCTCTACTAAAAATAAAGAAAATTAGCCGGGTGTGGTGGCGGGTGCCTGTAATCCCAGCTACTTGGGAGGCTGAGGCAGGAGAATCACTTGAACCCGGGAGGCAGAGGTTGCAGTGAGCCAAGATTGTGCCACTGCACTCCAGCCTAGGTGACAGAGCCTGTAGACTCCCATGTCACTTTGGGAGGCCGAGATGGGCGGATCATGAGGTCAGGAGATCGAGACCATCCTGGCTAACACAGTGAAACCCCATCTCTACTAAAAAATACAAAAAACTAGCCGGGCAAGGTGGCGGGCGCCTGTAGTCCCAGCTACTCGGGAGGCTGAGGCAGGAGAATGGCGTAAACCCGGGAGGCGGAGCTTGCAGTGAGCTGAGATCCAGCCACAGCACTCCAGCCTGGGCGACAGAGTGAGGAGGCTCCGTCTCAAAAAAAAAAAAAAGGAAAGAAAAAATAAATTATAAAAAAGAATAAAGAAAATGACCACTTCTCTAATATGCAGGGAATAAACTATGAGTGGATTTTCAAAAACTTGGGAGTGATGACTGGCAAGGATGCCAACACCAAGCAAAGCAAGGCTCGGCAGAGGTTAACAGGCACCCCATCACAAATGCATCCAGACGAATGAATACACACCCAGGATGGCTAAGATTAGCTCCCAGAAGGGAGGGGCTCTTGGGCCCAATTTAAGAGCTGTTTTGGCCGGGCGCGGTGGCTCAAGCCTGTAATCCCAGCACTTTGGGAGGCCGAGATGGGCGGATCACGAGGTCAGGAGTTCGAGACCATCCTGGCGAACACAGTGAAACCCCGTCTCTACTAAGAAATACAAAGAATAGCCGGGCGAGATGGCGGGCGCCTGTAGTCCCAGCTACTCGGGAGGCTGAGGCCGGAGAATGGCGTGAACCCGGGAGGCGGAGCTTGCAGTGAGCTGAGATCTGGCCACTGCACTCCAGCCTGGGCTACAGAGCGAGACTCCGTCTCAAAAAAAAAAAAAAAAAAAGAGCTGTTTTGAGAAAATGCAAAACCTGATCTTTGACTCCAGAACAGAGGCAAACTAAGTGAAGCGGGTGAGAGCAGAGGAAGAGGGAAGAACTTTGCAAAAAGAACTGTCCAATGACAGGGCAGATTTGTCTTCTCCTCAGTGCTCAAGGCAAGGCTGCCAAGAGCTGCCAAGGGGAATTTCTGGCTGGCTGAAGGCTAAGTTCCCTTCCAACTTTTGAGATTTCTGCTCAAAGATGGTAAACATACAGTAGTCTCTGCCCTTATCCCTGGTTTCAGTTATCCACTGTCAACCTGGTCTGATTATTTCCGGAATTTTTTTTTTTTTTTTGAGACAGTCTCACTCTGTCACCCAGGCTGGAGTACAGTGGCAGGATCCTGGCCCACTGCAACCTCTACATCCTGGGTTTGAGTGATTCTCCTGCCTCAGCCTCCAAGTAGCTGGGATTACAGGCACCACCACCATGCCCAGCTAGCTTTTTATTTCTAGTAGAGATGGCATCTCACCATGTTGGCCAAGCTGATCTCAAACTCCTGACCTCAAATAATATACCTTCTTCGGCCTCCCAAAGTATGGGATTACAGGGGAACCACTGCACCCATCTGAGACTTTTTTTTTTTTTTTTTTTTCTGAGACAGAGTCTCACTCTGTCGCCAGGCTGGAGTGCAGTGGCACGATCTCTGCTCACTGCAGCCTCAAGCCATTCTCCTGCCTCAGCCTCCCGAGTAGCTGGGACCACAGGGACGTGCCACGATGCCCAGCTAATTTTTGTATTTTTAGTAGAGACAGGGTTTCACCATGTTGGCCAGGATACTCTCGATCTCTTGACTTCATGAACCACCCACCTCGGCCTCCCAAAGTGCTAGGATTACAGGTGTTAGCCACCGCGCCCGGCCTGGAATTTCCTATTTAACAGTTCAGATTTTAAGTTGAGCACCATTCTGAGTAGTATGATGAAATCTTTTGCCATCCTGCTCCATCCATCCTGTCAGGACGTGAACCATCCCTTTGCCTGTTAGTCACTTTAGCAGCCGTGCTGGTTATCAGACAGATCGTTACAGCACTGCAATGATTTGTGTTCAAGTAACCCTTATTTACTCAGTGATGGCCCTGAAGCACAAGAGTATTGTGCCTAATTTAGAAACTAAACCTCATCATAGACATAGGAAAAAACATAGTATACATAAGGTTTGGTACTATAGGCATCCACTGGGGAGCTCAGATCACATCCCCCACAGATACGGGTGGAGTGCTGTACAATCTGCAGTCTTTCCAGAAAGCATCAAAATGACTACTCAGCTGGGCGTGGTGGCTCACACCTGTAATCCCCAGCACTTTGGGAGGCCAAGGCAGAGCTGCTTGAGCCCAGGAGTTCAAGACCAGCCTGGCCAACATAATGAGACTCCGTCTCTTAAAAAAAAAAAAAAAAAAATGAAAGATTACTAATACTTGTCATATTTCACAGTAGATACCCGTCTCTCCATCTGCACTTCAAACATCCTGAGCCCAGCTGAAGCCTTGCAGCTCCTGCACCACCTCACATCCACCTGCTGAGTGCTCTTGGGACTCCAACTCTGCCCATTTTTAGCATCCAAGTGGCTACCACATAAAATCCTTTTTTTTTTTTTTTAACCTCTTTAATAACCCCTTTTCTCGTCCCCACCATGCACACCTATTACCAAGTTCCAAATCTGCATACGCTGGGATTCTTCCCCAATACTGTAGCCTTCACTCTTCCTGTCCTGGTCTTAGCCAGCTTTCTCTCGCTTTGGTGAGAGCTGAAACACCCCAGTCTACCACCAAGCACCAGCCACTTCCTTAAAATCCTGGAAAGGTGAAATCACCTCCATTTTATAGACAAGGAAACCAAGGTCAGGTCTCTGAGAAAATTCCCAACCTCCTTGAAAAACTACCTCTTCTGGAGCCTGAAGTCATTTCCACATCCCATGCTTCAATCTTTTTGTCCCACCCATAACGCCTAATTTCGCTCCTGCTCCCCAGTAAGCCCAGTTCCCAACCCATCCTTTCCCCTTTTCTCCCACTAACAGCTTCACCTTTACAGCTCTCATCCACAATGTCAGCTGCGCATCCATCAGGACTTTAATTACCATAAACATTCACCCTTCAACATAAAGAGGTGTATGTAATTCATGAGATACTCCTATTAGAAATGAAACTTTAAATCACACCTTGAGATGAGGCCAAGTTCAAGGTGAGAAAATAGTCACTAGACAGCTGGGTGAGCTATCTACGTAGCAGTTCCAGAGCGAGTCAGGGACAGCACCCTCAGGAACTGTGAAACTGCACAGTCCCATCCTGGGAAGGGGACTCCCATCTCACATGCCATCCGGTCATCCAGAACCTCAGTCATCAACTACGTAACTGCACAACATCAAGTCTGGAACCCACCTTCAAATCAATGGCACAAGACCCTGATCTGGCTCCCCATCATCCTAGATTTCAAAAACTGACCACCATTTTTTGAGTCTTGCTCTGTCACCAGGCTGGAGTGCAATGGAGTGATCTCAGCTCACTGCAACCTCCACCTCCCGGGTTCAAGTGATTTTACTGCCTCAGCCTTCCAAGCAGCTGGGATTACAGGGATGTCCCACCAAGCCTGGCTAATTTTTGTAGAGATGGGGTTTCACCAAGTTGGCCAGGATGGTCTCTATCTCATATTGACCTAGTGATCTGCCCGCCTCGGCTTCCCAAAGTGCTGAGATCACAGGTGTAAGCCACCATGGCCGGCCACTGGACACGATTTTTACATGGAAGTAAAGGAACGGGTGACAATGAGCACCTACCAATGCCACAAAAGACTGACAGCTGTCACCCCACTCTAGTCTCCAAAGAGGAAACTCCAGGCAGGTTAAGTTAGTTTAAAATTTTATTTTTTTTATTTATTTTTTAATATTTTTATGTAATAAAAAGTAAAAGTCCTTGTCCAGCCATCCTCATGGGGCATCTGTCTGTCTCTCACACAGGTCACTCAAGTTAATGGGAAAGAAAGAACAGGGGGCCCAAGTCTGAAGTTATAAATAATAGAAAATAAAAGATCTTCCGTCTCCAGCGGGGAACAGATGAGAGGATGGGAGGGCAAGACTGGGTGGGGATGGGCAGGGGCAGAGCAGGAACCCCCCACCCCTGCTGGACCCTGGCCCTGCCCTTTGTGAGGCCCCTCCCATTCAAGGTGCTTGGCAGGAATTCCCCAGCTCCCCCGGGGAATGGGGGGGATGGGGGGCTGGGAGTGGTCCGAGCTGCTGGGGGAAGAGACATAGATCACTCTTCCCTCCACTCATGGAGGTCTCAGGTCGCGGCCAGGACAATCTTCAGTTCCCCGGGGGGTGGAAGGGGAGCTGCTGGGAGGGATGAGATTGAACTGGTTGGAGGGGAAAGAGAAGAGAGCAGGAGCATTAGAACCCAAGCAGCTGTCCCTTCCTCCAATGCCGTCCAGTGGGGGCGTGGGGGTGTGTCTGGGAAGGAGCGGCCTCCTCAAGGTGTCTCGGGGGGCTGTCAGAAGCACAGGTCAATCGCTGTTTCCCAGTAAGCCAGAGCCCTCACTCATGTGCCCAGCTCAGCCCCCCACACCCCAGTCTGGCCCTGTCTGCTGCACTGACCTTACCTCGGCTAAGTCAGGAGACAGTCGGGGTCACTGAGAGCTGGGGAGGCAGTGGGGAGGGGGGCTGCTGGATCACAACTGAGCGAGGACGGAGGGAAGCAAAGGACAGAGCCAGGAGCAAGCCCCTGGCGGCGGCGACTGTGGCTTCTGCCCACCCTACATACTTCACAGACAGGTGCAGGTCGGCGGGCGCCCTGTGGGACAGCCCTGCCTCCAAGACCCCTCACTCCCCACCCAGAACCCGTGCATCCTGCCCCACCTGCAGCCCCTCAGCTCTTCCATGCCAAATTCCCCCAGCTAATGAGAACTCACGAATCCTGTCATCGGCTCCTCCTGGAAATCCAGGCGCCTGGCCAGGCTGCTCACCTTGGGGGTGTCCGATGTAGGGGTAGGGTGAGGGTGTGGAAGCTGAGAGTGCAGGCACCCCACTCTGGGGCACCGCGCCTTGGGGGGGCCCCCCATGACTCTGGGGTGGGTGCAGCAGCATCACCTGGGGCGGGTGGGGAGCCCCAGGGTGAGGGGGCGGGGCTGCTGTGATTCCAGTTTGGACATGGGCCTGTGGAGAACAAAAAAGCAGCAGGGAAGACCACAGAATCCTGAGACAGACTCTGAGAGCCAGAGTTAGGGAGCACTATGGCAAGGGTGGCACCAGGGTCTTGGGAATGGGATGGCCCCTATGGCAGATGAGCCCTGGCAAACAGACCCAGAAGTGGGACAGCTGGACTCTTACCTGGGTAACATGGGCCATGTTGGTGAAGCCGTGGGGCAGCTGCTGGTGGTGGATGGCATACACAGCGGCTGGCTGGGGGAAGCTGCTCTGAGGGGACTGGGCAGAAGGTCCCGGTGGCAGAGAGGGCGGCGTGCCTGTCAGGGCCCCTGGGTGGTACAGATTCTGCTGTGGCTGTCCACTGCCCAGGTGTGGGGCCTGCCCCGCCTGATGCTGTTGGGGAGGGGAAGGTTGAGTGCCACCGAAGCCAGTAACTCACTGGCCTCTGGTCCTCGCCACTCAGAAATGACCCCTAGAGCTCTATCCCACTCTTCTAGCCACCCATTCCTGCACCCTGACCACTCAGCACCCCCTACAGCAGGCACCTGGACAGGACTGGGGGCCGCATGCTGGGACTGCGGCTGGCTTCCAGTAGGCGTGGTAGCCGGCTGCGGCTGGTGGGCATGGAGCTGCGTGGCATGGTGTGGGTAGGACTGGTGAACAGTGGCTGCAGCAGGAAAGA
The DNA here is from genome assembly GCF_008728515.1 of Papio anubis. Taxonomy (NCBI): domain Eukaryota; kingdom Metazoa; phylum Chordata; class Mammalia; order Primates; family Cercopithecidae; genus Papio; species Papio anubis. Next base: position 47,021,046 of record NC_044993.1, on the reverse strand, counting down.
GGGAGAACCAGTGCTGAGCACACCAGAGGGCGCTGGCACACAGCCCAGAGCAGAGGGACCAGGCGTAGGACTCACCATAAAGGGCTTGGGGAGTGGGCTGCTCCGCAGAAGGGTACTGAGGGGTAGAGGATGACACGATGGCCTGGGGATGGCTGCCCGACGTCAGCATGCGTGGGTTGCTCTGAAGCATGGGGGCAAACACCGGCTGGCAGGACAGAGAGACGAGTGGTTGGCACAGCCGCCAGGTGGGAAGGTGTCCTTCTGACAGTCACTGCGTGCACAGCACTGCCTGGGCCTCCTCACAATCACCCTATTAATTCAACATTCACAACGATCCCAGCCAGCAGACACTATTTCCTCTACACTTCACATACACACATGTCCAATGCCTTGTTACAGGTCCCACCAAAGCCACGGCTCAAGCCCAAGTCTGACAACACCAATCCCACAGCTGGTCAGGCTGGCCAATCCCACCCACAATGCTGCCTGCTGCCCCCAGCCAGCTCCCAAGTCTCTGGAGAAGATGGGATCCCTAGCAGGGGCCCTGGATCCTCACTGCCCTCCTGGGCCGCAGTCACCTGTGAGGGGTAGTGGGCCATGGGCTGCATCATGGCAGGCTGGCCTGGGAACTGCTGAGGGTTGTAGGGTATGTAGGAAGAATAGGGCGTGGCAGCCACCAGAGGTGGGCCAGCAGCCGCGGCGGCCTGCATCATTGGCGGGGCTGAAGCTGGCTGGTGTTGGTCCGAGCGCTGCGGGGGCAGGGAGCCTGAAGGAGGAGGAGGAACAGAGCAGAGATCAAGCTCCACCTGCCAGTAGGCCCTTGGCAGCCTCACCACCTGCCCCTCCCAGACCTGCTCACCTTTTGCTCCCCGGTACTTGCCCTGCTGCCCAGGCACTGAATTGGATACAGGATATGGATACATCTGAGGTGCCTGGGGATGAGAACACAGATGAGGCTGAATGACTTGCTCACGAGTGCCCAGAATAGGCCTGACCTGGTCCCTCAATCAGCCCAACCAAATCCCACCCCGATAACCCTGGGCCCAGCCAGTGTCTCTGCATACCTGCACAGCTGGTCCCATGTGGATCTGAGGTATGTAGGAAATATACTGGGGGCTGTATAGCCCACTCTGGCCTGCTGTCAGCACCGGGATGGAGGGAGTTGAATGAGTCCGGGGCCCCGGAGAAGTTGGGGTACTGGTGGATTTATTCTGCAAAAAACAAGAGAGCACAATTTTATTTTGTATCTTCCCCTCTACTCCTGGCCGTGCCTATAGTAGTAACAGCTAACATTCATGAAATGCTGGGTACCAAACACATTCTGCACTTATCTTGATAAAGCCTTGCATTAAACCCTATGAGGAGATGAGCATTCTCAAGTTACAGGTGAGACAGAGAATGTAAGTGAAGTCCAAGATTACAAACCTTCCAAATACAGGGGCTCAAGCCAAGTCAGCTGGCCTCTGTTCATGACTACCCCACTCCAGTACTCCCTCAGTCAAATGCCAAGAACAAAAGAAAAGCCCGTTAACCCCTCATCAGACTCACTGGGATCCCTGATCACCCAACCCTGGAGACCTGAGTCCATTTTCCCCAAGCCAGCCCCAAAGTTGCCATCCTTACATTTTTATGACATCTCCTCACACTGCCTGCCAGGCAAGTGGTCCTGGAAGTGAAGTGCTCCCCCTATTCATCTATAAGCACTGCCCAAGTCTCCCCACAGAAACCAAAGTCCACTTTCTCCCGTCCCAGCTCACCACAGACAGCAGGGGCTTTGTAGGATTGAATTCCTTAGCATTAGGGTTCAACGTTGATTTCTTTACTTGTCTGTGAGAGAAAATACAGTAAATCTTCACGGCTTGCTCCCATCTCTCCTGCCACCCTCCCCAGAGCTCCACTCCGCTCCACTTACTCAGCAACAGGGCCCTCATCCTTGTCTTCTCCCTTGATGAGGCCCACCGGGGGGCTGCCAGTTTGGCTTGGGCAAGGTGGTGGGGGCTGCTCTGGCCCCTCAGTGCCTCCTGCTGGTGCCAGGGGTGGTTTGTCCTCCTTATCGGATACGGACTCTGTCTTGGAGGAGACGGGAGACCCCATGGGCTCTGAAGTCAACAGACCATCAACCTCTTTGTCCTTTCCTTTGGGCTCCTCCTTTAAGATCCGGGGAGGAAAAGGATCCAAGCTGTTCTCAGGGGAGCTACTGGGCTGAAGCTGGAAGGGAGAAATACACACAGTCCAGTATGACCCAAACCCTAGGCCCGGCTTTCTTCTTTCACCCTTTCTTGATCTCATCTCTTTGACCCCTACCCAGTCCTTTGCCTCGTCTACGAACCATTCCCAACCCCTTTACCCTGCTAATATCCCAGCTCACTTCCACAGTTCTCTCACCTTAAACTGGGCCCCAAACTTTCTCAGTTCTTCCAGTTGGAATCGTTTCTGTTCATTCTGAAGACCAGGGACTATGAGAAAACAATCAAAAAGAAGAAAATACAAAACATTCTTTCTCCAAGGTGGCTACACAGTGCCAACAGAACAGAAAACAAGAAAGCAAAGAAAAAAGAGAAACTCTTGAGAATTACAGAAGTGAAATTACAACCCAAGGGCTGATAGACATTGCCTCTGATTTCCAACAAACTTCCTAACTGACATACTCTCTCCTAGACAAAGGAGCATTAACCCTCAGCAGAAAAAAAAAAAAAAACCAAAAACACACCCTCACCTTTCCCAGCTATCCGAGCCAGCTCCTGGGGCTCCAGAGTTCTCCCAGGTTCCTTGGTAGAGAGTTCTTTTACTGTGCAAGGAGAGAGAAATGCCTAAAAGTCCTTCTGTCCAGAACCACAAATCATACTAAATATGCATTCATGGCACTCAAACACCTAGCTCTTACCATCTGTGGGGGCCAGGGAGATCTTTGGAGAAGCTGGGGAAATGGAGCCCACTCCAGGATCTGAGACTGATGAGGTCACAGGGATGGAGGCTGAAGAGGTTGGCACTGCCGAGCCGATGGGAGGCTCAGGACAGGAAGCTGAGATTGGGGCAGGGGCAGCAGACTTGGGAGAACGCGGGGGATATATCCGGCCCACTGGAAGAAAAGGGGGAGCTGTAGGATGGTTACTGCTAGTCAACAGCAGTGAATACAAGGGCCTTACTCAAAACAGCAAGAAAGTTTACACACTATACAACCAGAGTCACCAACTTAAATGTCTAGAAGGTCAAGGCAGGTAACACAACCAGGTAAATGGCCTCATGGGCATCATCGGTGACTGGAATGCTTAAAGGGGTGGCTGGGATTCTGTCCCAGTCAACCTGAGCTATGCAGCAAGGCAAGCTCAGTTGGCAGAACTTCCTGTAATCCAAAAGAAACTAAAATTTTCTATGGCTTCTACTGTTTTATTTATGTAGAGACAGGGTATCGCTCTGTTCCCCAGACTGGAGTGCAATGATATGATGCCATCTCACTGCAACCTCAGCCTCCTGGGCTCAAGCGATTCCCCGCCCCCAGCCTCTCAAGTAGCTGGGAGCACAGGTGCACGCCATCAGGCCTAGCTAATCAATCTTTTTATTTTTTGCAGAAGGGTTTTGCCATGTTGCCCAGGCTGGTCTTGAACTCCTGGGCTCAAGCAATCTGCCTGCCTCAGACTGTTTTAAAAGTTAGCAACTGGCAGAATGTGGTGGCTCATGCCTGTAATCCCAGCACTCTGGGAGGTGCGGTGGGCGGATATTGAGATCAGGAGTTCGAGATCAGCCTGGCCAACATAGTAAAACCCCGCTTCTACTAAACATACAAAAAATTTAGCCAGGCATGGTGGTGGGCGCCTGTAATCCCAGCTACTCGGGAGGCTGAGGCAGGAGAATTGCTTGAATCCGGGAGGTGGAGGTTGCGGTGAGCCAAGATGATGTCACTGCACTCCAGCCCAGGTGACAGTGTGAGACTCCGTCTCAAAAAACAAACAAACCAAAAAAAAACCCCAGAAAAGTTAGCAACTGTTTCAAATCTAAACAAACGATGTCTGCCAAACAGACACAACCCATGAATTGCCAGGTTGAGATTTCTGCACTAGGGAAATTAAAGAACTATTTCCCAATATGACTAAATCCCAAACGCCCAAAATATCTATCTTAAAATTATCTCCCATTCCAGCATTTGTAACAACTGGACATATTTACATCTCTTTACAAATTTCCATCCATTTCTTCATCCAACACTACTAAAGCTTTACCTGCAGGAGGAGGTGGAACAGAAGTTTCTCCAGAAGGCCTATTACTGGGTGAAGACAGAGTCTTGGCACCTCTCAGAGGCCGCTGTGCCTTTGGGGACATGCGGGAAGGGCCTGTTTGTTTTTTTTTTTTTTTAAGATGAAGAAAACGTCAGAGGAGGTAGATGACCTATTATATTCCCACCGATGCAGTGTCATTCCAACCCATCCAAACCCCTCCAGTTACCCTCCTACCTCCTCGGCATCCCCTTCCCTGCCCTGCCCCTCAAAGTCACCTCATAACTCACCTCCATTGATACCACGGGCCTCAGAACCTGGGCCAGGACTGCTATTGTCCAGATGGTGAGGGCCACGAGGTGGCAAAGAGCTAAGGCCAGGCCGACCGCCCCGAGAGCTGCTGCATCGAACTCCTCCCCGGGGACCTTCCCGGACTCGCTGAGGCAGAGGGATATACTTCCCCTCCCTGAGGAAAGAGTTCAAATAAGGCCAGGCAGCCACGAAACTCACTTCTTCTTCTTCTTCTAAAGTCTCTCCCTTCTGCCCCCAAACACACATACACTGCCTGGCTCCAGCACTATTCCACTTGAAGATCTGCCCCAGTTTAATGTTCTATGGCTACAGACTTATAACCTTATGTGACATCAACTCTGAGCCAACCAACCTGGCCAATGCTCCACAATTCTACAACTCCTGACCTATGACAAAGTTAGGATCACACCATAGTTCCAAGGACAGTTTTTGTAAGACACAAGAAATCTAGTTATATTTCACTTTTATAAGAAGAAATAGCACATATATAAAAATGAATACAGAGAAAAAGAGAACGTAAACCAAAATTTTGAAACGTTAAACCACAGCACCCATCAATTCTGGGCCCAGGCCCCAGGACATTCCTAGAAGCCCCAAATAGTCCTGGCTGTTCACAACAGTCACCTGGATGCCAAGCTGGGGCTCTCCCGCCCCGAGCCCTGCCGCTGGACCGCACTGTGCTTCTCCTCTTCAGTGCGCCCATCATCGTTCTCCATGGCGATCCGCAGGCGGTACTGGGGGCTTGATTCAATCTCTCGAGCCAACTGGGCTGCACGCAGCTCTCGCTGACGAAATTCTTCTGAGTTGTCCTTTTCTAAGGGCACCCTGAGACAGCACCCACAGACCACCACCATCCCAGTGCCAGGGGACAAAAGAGGAAAAAAGAAAAAACACTTCAACAACTCCAATCACCAGTTCAGGCACGTAAGTATTTAATCCTTTCTTTTTTTTTTTTGAGACAAGTGTCTCGCTCTGTCGCCCAGGCTGGAGTGCAGTGGCACGATCTCGGCTCACTGCAAGCTCTGCCTCCCGGGTTCACGCCATTCTCCTGCCTCAGCCTCCCGAGTAGCTGGGACTACAGGTGCCCGCCACCACGCCTAGCTAATTTTTTTGTCTTTTTAGTAGAGACGGGTTTTCACCATGTTAGCCAGGATGGTCTCGATCTCCTGACCTCGTGATTCGCCCGCCTTGGCCTCCCAAAGTGCTGGGATTACAAGCATGAGCCACCACGCCCGGCCAGTATTTTATCCTTTCAACTCAACATCTGGGTAACGGGCACCGACTGTGTCCCAGGTAGAGCACCAGTCCCAGGTAGAGCACCAAGGCTTATCTGGGAATGTCAGGAGCACTTACGTGCTTAAAACCTTTGAGGGAGGCTGGGTGCGGTGGCTCACGCCTGTAATCCCAGCACTTTGGGAGGCCGAGGTGGGCGGATCACAAGGTAAGACTGAGACCATCCTGGCTAACACTGTGAAACCCCGTCTCTACTACAAATACAAAAAAATCAGCCAGGTGTGGTGGCAGGTGCCTGTAGTCCCAGCTACTCAGGAGGCTGAGGCAGGAGAATGGCGTGAACCCGGGAGGCGGAGCTTGCAGTGAGCCGAGACTGCGCCACTGCACTTCAGCATGGGCTATACAGCGAGACTCCATCTCAAAAACAAAACAAAACAAAACAAAACCTTTGAGAGAGTAAGTTCCACAAGGTAGAGTAGGAGCAGGGACGGTGACCCTGGACACCCAGAGAAAAAGGAGCAAAAACTATGTTCTCCTGG